>NW_028277112.1:9834722-10166944 GCF_059951505.1 Python bivittatus
TATTTTAACAAAATCTTGAAAGCTTGTCCAAAACCTTCACTGCTCCCTTTTTAAGGACAATAAGGTGAAAAGTGGGGCTGTTCTGAATATCTTTCTCATGTTTTCTACTTTCCCAGGACTGAGTAACTGTTTTTCTCTCCTGCCCGTTTCTCAAGGCTAGTTCTAAATTCTTCTCTTCAAAGATCATCACCAGCACCTTGAATTGGACTTGGAAGCAAACTGGCAGCCAATGCAGCTCACAGAGCAGAGGTGTGACATGTGCAGTTCTTGAAGCACACACAACTGCCTGCAATGCTGCATTCTGTACCAGTTAAAGCTTCTGGATACTCTTCAAGGGCAGTCCCACATACAGCACATTACAGTAATCCATTTGGGAGGTGACTAGGGCATGAGTGACCGAGAGTAGGGCCTCCTGATACAGGAATGGGCAAACTGGTGCACAATACAAAGCTGTGCAAAGGCCCTCCTGGCCGTGACTGCCACTGCTGTTCGAGCAGAAGTTGTGAGTTCAGAAGAATCCCCAGGTTGTGTACCGTGTATGTTTGGGGTTGTGCAACCCCATCCAGCACCAAAGATGGTAAATACCCAGATATAGAAGGTCCCAAAACCCAAAGCCACTCAGCCTTGCTAGGGTTCAGTTGATTCCTGTTGTTCCCCATCCAGATCCCCAGAGCCTCCAGGCACCAAGAGAGGATGTCAAAAGCATCACTTAGCTCACCAGGGCCGAAGATATATAATTGGGTATCATCAGCATACTGATGGTACCTCAACCCATTGTGACAGATGATCTCACCCAGTGGCTTCGTGTAGATGCTAAACAGGAGTGGGGAAGTACTGAGCCATGCAGTACCCCACATAATAGGATCCAGGGGCCAGACCTCTCACTCCCAATCAACACGGACTGGAACCAGCCTCAGAGGGAGGAGTGAACCAGTGTAATACCATGCCACCCACTCCCAGCCCCTGAAGCCGGTCCAGAAGAATACCATGGTCGATGATATCAAAAGCTGCTGAGAGATCAAGTAGAGCAAGGATGGATACATTACCCCCACCACCATCCCACCAGAGGTCATCCAAAAGTGTGACCAATACTGTTTCTGAATCCTACCTGAATCAGGCCTGAATCCTGACTGGAAGGAGTCCAGACAGTCCGTTTCCTACAGGATCCTCTGAGACTGATGTGCAACCACCTTCTCCACAATCTTCCCTAAGAAAGGGACATACGTTACTGGATAAAAATTGTCCAGTATGGTGGGATCCAGCATTGTCTTCATGAGGAAGGGATGCACAATCCCCTTCCTCAAGGGTGAATTCACCACTGCCAGAACCCACCCACATGTCACCTCTCTGGTAGCCTTAGTCAGCTAGGAAGGGCATGGATCTAACAAGCAGGTGGCTGAGCTCATAAAGACCCTGTCCACTTCCTCAGGCCCAACAGGATCAAACTGTTCCCAGATAACCAGGCAAGACTACACCCCAGGCATCTCCCCAGGACTGCACTGTATAAACCCCGGAGTCCAAATGACGAGTCTGAGCAATTTTATCTGACAGATGCTCTGCAAATTCCTCAGCATGACCCTGAAGATGGACCTCAAGGTCCCCTTTATCCAAAAGAATTCAAGTCACCCAGAATATGGCTGCCGGTCAGCTATCTGCATATATAATAAGAGTAGAGAAGTATTGATGCTTTGCTGCCACAAGGTAGGCCTTAATAGTGGCTCTAACCCATGTTCAGTCAAGTTTATCCTACAATCAAGTAACATGTCTGGAATCCCTCTGGTGTCTGTGGTTGACATAACCTACCTCAAAAGTGTAGAATTCAAACACTGAATTCAAAAGGGGATTCTTAAGAAAAGGAAGTACAAGCACCTGACACAAGAGCCCAGCATTTTTCAATTTCTTAGGTATGAAGCATTAACCACCTTTAATCCTCTTTACCCTTCTGTTGAATGCCAAAGTTGAATGAAAAATACAAGGATATTTTCCAAGCAGAATATCCACATCTTTAGGCCATGCCAACAAAATTGATTTCATAAATTCAGTTGGTATTCTCGATATTTCCACCAGAACTGGATCAATCATGGTTCCCAGTTCTGCCCCTCAAATTGTTATAGCAGGTCTCCAAATATTCCTCCAATTTTCTACTGTTTATAACAATTGAATTACACCTAAAATTACTGTTATATTTGTTATTTTAGACACCGTGGCTTCTGTCTAGACTGGGAGAAGCTTACTTCTGGCTTGGAAAACACAGAAGACTCTGCCAACTTAGAAATCAAGTTTGACATTTTTGATATTTGTGACACTTCTGGCATCGCATGACCTATGATTATCATTTGCAAAATTAAAATTATATTTCAATTCATCAATCCTAAAAGGATCATCATGTAAATCGTTTTAGACTACTTTTAATTTTAACCTTGATGCAAAAAATAAAAAGTGAGTCAATTTATTCCAAAGCACTAGTGAAGTGATTAATTTATCTATTAAAGAGAATTTTTAATAATTATTTGAGCTTTTTATGGTTATAGTCAGATTTTATGTATATAAGATGCAGCCCAGTAACCATGAGTCTTTAACCCAAAGAAACTTTATTTTTTTACACAAGAGGAAAGAGGAAAGGGATTTCTCATATGCTATTCTATCTTTTCTTGCACTCTTTTTGCCTTTCTGCTCCTGAAGAGACGACCTGTTACCTCCATCTCATTATTATTTTCATTGCATTAAACACTGTACAGAAAGGCAGGCAGGCCATTAGTAACCAGAAAATCATTTTTATACTCTTTTATATTCTTTTTGGACTTTATCACCCCACCACGCATTCTCAGCCCACCGTTCCCCAATATTTCCAATTTTCTTTTCTTTTCTTTTTTTGCCAAACATTTTGTTAAGTATCATAGAAGATATTGTACCAAAACTGCACATGATTTCAGGGGGTTTATATGTTCTATTATATTTATGATCTAAAGGAATAATCAAACCCTTCACTTTATATAGTATATCACTATCAGATTTATTACTGAATTTGCTTTGTTTATTTGAAAGTTACATAGTCAACCTTACTCATTTTGAAGGTTTTTTTTTTAAATTCTCTGTTAAAAACAGAAATAGAAATGGGTTTCAAAGGTTAGACAGTAGCTATATGATGGGTGACAGCTGACAAATTGTCTTCTTTCTGACTGATATCTCCCCTCTCCGAATCTTAACTAGTGAGATTTGTCATATATGTATGTATATGTATGCATGTATGTATATATATATATATATAAAAATCCCCTCTCACTCCTATGGGTGGTATGTATATTCCTCAATCTCAGGTCCTCTACCAAAGGCATAGGAGTTTGAGGGTTCTGCACAGTATCTTAGCTGTTCCTAGCACTGCATTCTTCTGCACAGAGAGCTCTGATGTTGTTCCTGGGATCCATTGGAGCCACTCTCCCAGCTTAGGAGTCACAGCCCCGAGTGTTCTTACCACCACTGGGAACATTTTGGCCTTGATTTTCCACATCTTCTCTAGTTCTTCCTTCAGGCCCTGGTACTTCTCCAGCTTCTCATACTCCTTCCTGATGCTGCTGCACTTGACACTGCTACATCTATCACCATCACTGTCTTCCGGTCCTTGCCTACTAATACAATATCTGGTTGATTGGCGAGTACCTGCCTGTTCAACTGGATTTGGAAGTCCCACAGGATCTTAGCCCTGTTACTCCCCATGACCTCCTGTGGAATCTCGCATCTGCACTTGGGATAGTCCAGCCCATACACTGTGCAGATGTTCCTGTACACAGTGCCAGCCAGCTACTTGGCTGTGCCATTCAGTGTCTGCTATTCCTACCTTAATCTTATACTCTACCAGTATGTGTTGGACTGTCTCTGAGGCCTCTGCACAATCTGCACCTTGGGTCCTGTCTAGTGTGGTAGACCCCTGCTTCTATGGATCTGGTGCTGAGTGCTTGTTCTTGTGCTGCTATGATCAGTGCCTCAGTGCTGTCTTTTAGTCCAGCCCTTTCCAGCCACTGGTAGGATTTCCCAGTGTCAGCCACCTCAGCTATCTGTCAGTGGTAGATCCCATTCAGGGGCTTGTCTTGCCATGGCACTTCCTCCCATGTCTGCTGCTGCCTCAAGCATTCTCTCAGCAGCTCATCTTTGGGTGCCATCTTACTGATGTACTCCTGGATGCTCTGGGTTTCACCCAGGACAGTGGCTTTGACACTCATCAGACCCTGCCTGCCCTCTTTCTGGCTGGTATACATCTCTAGGTGTTGGGGTGGAAATTTCCATACCTTGTGAGGAGCTTCTGCATCTTCACATTGGCAGTCTCCATGCCCTCCTTTGGCCAGGTCACTATACTAGCAGGGTATCTGTAGGGTGGACATGTTGATGGTGTGGATCTTGTTCTTCCCATTGAGCTGGTTCTTCAGGACCTGTCTTATCCTTTGGTGGTACTTGGATGTTGTTATCTTCCTTGCCTCTTTATTGTGGTTTCCATCTGACTATGGCATACCAAGATGCTGTAGCTGGTCTCTATGTCTGCTATGTGGCCCACTGGTAGTTCCACACCATTAGTCTTAACTACCTTCCCTCTCTTTACTATTTCTCCATTCCTAATGATATCCCAATGTCCTCACTGTAGATCTGTGTCAGGTGGATCAGCAAGTCAATGTCTCATTCATTCTTAGCATACAGCTTGATATTATTCATGTAGAAGAGGTGGCTAATGGTAGTTCCACTCCTGAATTTGTATCTGAATCCAGTCCTTGTGATTGTCTGGCTGAGGGGGTTCAAGCCTATGCAGAACAGCAGTGAGAACAATGTATCACCTTGGTATATACCACACTTGATGGCCACTTTGGCGAGCTGTCTTGAGTTGACTTCCAGTGTTGTCTTCCACAATCCCATTGAGTTCTTGAGGAAGGTCCTTAGTGTCCTGTTGACTTTCTATAGTGCCAGGCATTCACAGATCCATGTGTGTGCCATTGAGTCATAAGTTTTCCTGTAGTCAAGCCAGGCTGTGCTCAGATAGGTCTTTCTAGACCTTGAGTCTTGGGCGACTCCTCTATCTATGAGCAATTGGTGTTTTGAGTCTCTGGTGTTGTTCTCCATGCCCTTCTGAGCTGTCCTTATGTACTGGCCCATACGGTCCTGTAGGTTAGTGGCTATGATGCCTGATAGGACTTTCCATGTTGTGGGGAGTCAGGTTATTGGCCAGTAGTTGGATGGTGCTATTCTCTTGTGGGGGTCTTTTATGATCTGCACTGTCCTTCCTTGTGTTAGCCAATTTGGGTGAGAACTTGCTGCTAGCAGCTGGTTCCTGTGCTGCTAGGTGTTCATGCACTGCTGTTAGTTTCTTTAGCCAGTAGGTATGGATCATGTCCAGGCTAGGTGCTATCTAGCTCTTCATGTTCTTGACCCACTGTTGGATGTCTGCTACTGTGATGGTGACTGGTTCCTGTTCTGGGAGATTGTTGTGGTCTGCTCTCAGGTCCTGCAGTCACTTTGCACTGGTGTTATGTGTCTTCTCTTTCTCCCATATGTTCTTACAGTATTATTCAGTTTCTGCTGTTGGTGGCTCTGCTGTTACTGTGTTATTGCACTGCGGTTGGGAGTATACCTTGAATGGTTCTTTGGAGAACAGGGCATTTATTTTCTTGGTCTCTGCTTCTCTACTGTATCTCCTTACCTTGCTAGCCAGTGCCATGAGCAGTTTCTAAGATGGAAGGCTTTAGATGGAATCAGGCCCTTGTATTTTTTCAGCTGCCAAGTCTTATCCTTAATCTCTACATTCTTCTATAGTTCCACCAGCTGACTAACTTCTCTCTGAGTTGCCTTGATCATTTTCTGGGGCGGGATATGTATTGCTGTTCTTCTCAAGCAATTCCAGGATTACAGCAGCTGTAGCATGTGCCACTTCATTGGTTCGAGTTATGGTGATAGAAGGGATTCTCATGAGGACTCTATTGGCAACTTCCAGCATACTATCTGATGATACTTTTCCACTGAGCCTTAGTAATTAGTCTTGAGAGTTGACTGTAGCTAGTTTATCCATGATCTTATGTCTCATATCAGCTGCTGTGCTCTGTAATGGAGGGGGTGGCAGTGACATTCCAACTTCAGGTGTTGGTTACACATCCAGTTGTTCTTCCAGGTCTTTTTGAGTCTGGGATGTAATGTGTAGTTGGTCTATCTCAGGTTGTGAGAGCAGCTTCCTCTTCACTATGTTGAAGTGTTGGGTAACTAGCTGTTTCTCACTGTGGATGTCTTCTGTCCATCTGTAGTTCCCTCATACGTTTTATATACCCCCTCTGATTATGTCTACTGTTGTAGACTGTATAATTGTATATAATTGTATAGCATTCCATCAATTCCAGGTTCTCTTGTCTTGTCCTTGTATGGTTTGTTTCAGTAGTCCACTTACTGTCAGATCTTCCTGGTTCTCCAGCATCTGGCATGGACCGTGTTCATCTGGGGGAGATCCAAGCTGGCATGACTCTCTTAGTTCATGTCACCCTCATATCCCAGGTAGGCAGGCGAAACGTTAGGGGAAACGTTTGTCCAAGAACCCCTACTGGTAAGGTAGGTACCAACCGGAATTCAAACCCCAGTCTCCTGTGTCAAAAGGCAGCACTCTAACCACTATGCTATGTGTGTGTGTGTGTGTGTGTGTGTCTGTATATAATCTTGATCTGCAGGCAACACTTGGCTTTTTTTTAAGGGTAATGAATGCTACCACAGTTAGACCACTATCTAGTGAAGTTTGATTTGATGCTGTTACCCTTATTATATTTGTAGGCTTGTTAAGGGTTGGCTCAAGAAACATATGGAATATGTTGAAATTTTTTAATGCTCTGATAAAATTTCTGTTCAGACCTTGTTGATAGAATTAACTTTCTGTCAGATGTTCTATCCCCCTGACTTTCTGGGGAATTCTAGGCAATGAAACAGTCAGCAGATGGTTAGCATGTAAGCGGTGTAAAACTTTAACTTGGGGCCTACTGGACATGCTATTAAACACAGTTGCACTTACCATATGTCAGTGAAAGCCACAAAGAATAGTTATATGCAATCTCTGTTGAACACTCTTATTTATCAGACTGTTCTAGGCTGGTTAAGAGCTTATTCTATTCTGACCTAGAAAATCTGAATGTGGACCACTCAAAATCTCTGTGATAAATTTGCAAGTCACTTTGAGATAAAAGCACTAATCTTCATGCTGCCATGAATATCACTTTAGACTTTTTGAATACTGGGATGTCCAGTGTACCATCTAGTCTAATTATATGAGATTGTTTTTGACACTTGAGAACAGACAAGATGCTTATAGCTGTCTGGCCTACCACATACCCTCTTGACTCTGTCCATTTTGGCTTACTCTACCCAACCAAATGGCATGGACTGAATGGATCCAGGAAACAGTGAACATAACTTTGTGTGATGGAATGGTACTTAATTAAAGGAGGCAATGGTCTGTTCCTGAAGATGCCTTAAAGGAAGCAGTGGTCTATCTTTGAATCCAGAAGATTACGCCTATTTCTGCCCATTAACAAATATTCTTTTTTGGAAAAAGGTGTATGAGAGCTTTAGATGCTTTTGAATTATTTCAACCCTTTTTCAATATGAACTAAAACTGGGTTTGGGACAGAATTAGCCATGGTCATCTCTTTTATGAGAGAAGGGACAATGGGAAGACAGAGAGAATGTGACTTTGTTATTCCTATTGATCTCTGAATAGCTTTGGATATCATCAACCTCAATATTCTTCCGGATTGTCTCTGTGCTTTGGGAGTGGGGAAACTGTTATAAACTGGTTCTGTTCCTAAAATAGGTTAGTTGCCTGTAGACAGTAGCATCTGTGCCACAAGGTGCTCTTTTGTTCCCAACACTATTTAATATCTACAGTATACAAAGCTGGGGTGTGGCATCAGAAATTTTGAAGCTGGTATCAATATACTGATGAGAATCAGCATTTCTCCGAAACATAAATTTTGAATCAGGAGAGGCTACACATATTCTGAATGAGCATCTATATGCATTGATGGGGTAAAAGAAGACTCATAAACTGAGATTGGATATGACAAGAGGAAGACCTTGTGGAGGGTTTTCAGAGAAAATGGGGAAGTTTGCCTTTCTAAATGGTGCTTTGGTTTGAGGGTGTAATAGTGATTACTGAAAGTAACTTGCAAAGCTAACAGCACCCATTAACAGCCAGTTGGTATATCAGCTATGGCCTTTTCCTAGACAGGGAATCACCTAGCTACCATTCTTCATGCACTGGTAATCACATGTTTAGACCACTATTATTTATTTATTTATTTATTTATCAAATTTATATAGCTGCCCATCTCACAAATGTGACTCTGGGAGGCATACAATAAAAACAGAACAGAACAATAAAACATATCTTAAATAACCATTAAAAACTATAAACCATGTATGTAATAATGTTGAGGTATACTCAGTAGAAATTTTACTGTGAGAATAACAGGGCAAACCAAGTAGCTGGGGCTAATAAGCCAAGTGCTCACACCTGATGGATACTGACTCAGCACAATGTGGGGGATATAAGCAGCCTGTGAGCTGCTGGTTATTGTTGGGAGTGTTACTAAGAGCTGTGGAATAGGTTAGTGGTAGACATATTGCTGTATGTGTGTATATACCTGTATATAATATAATCTGTAGCTTTAACTAAAGCAGACTCCAGTTGTTTTCTTTCTTCCTGGACCACTTGAGGACTGGCCCAAGGTGTGACTCTGACAGGTTATGGGCCCAGCATTTGGTATATGATCCTGCTGTTGTGAGGACTGGTTTGCTGGTGCAGGCAGATATGGGAGTTGGCAGCAGACATCATGGAGGCTGGGTCAGTGAGTGGTGGCATTCCATTAACCAAGCTCAATGACCACAACTACCTAATATGGTGTGTTGAGATGGAGATGTTCCTATGGAAGGAAGGACTCTGGGAGGCTGTGAGTAATCCCCCTGCACAGCCTGATGCAAGGCAGTTGAGAACCGAGGAGAAGGCCTGTGCATGTTTAATTCTGGGTCTGGAAGACAGCCAGTTGTTGCACATTTGTGGTTTGCCTACTGCCACTGAATGTTGGATTGTGCTGTGGTGAATTTATGTGCATGAGGCTGCAGGCAGCAAAATAGCTCTGACACGGCAACTGTACAGAGCACATTTGCAGCTGGGGGAGAGCCTAGCAAACCACTTGCAAAGCATGAACACATTGTTTGTTGAGTTACAGGAAAGAGGGATGGACTTTGATGAGGCAAACAAAGTCTATATTAACTTAAGTTCTCTTAATGAGACTTGGAATGTCCTGATAACCAGTCTGGAATCCATGCCAGAACAAGATCTCACTGTGTATCATTTAACCGGGTGTTTACTGGAGGAGGAATGACGGAGAGGTGAGGAAGCCCAAGACTGTAACCATAATGAGGCAATGAGGAAAGGCTCACATGAACCAACTTGCAGCAAAAGAACAGAGAAAGTGTATGCTGTGAGACGGTGTTTTAAATGTGGTTCCACAAAGCATCCGCGTAGAAATTGCAGAGAACAACAGCAAGGAAGGTCAGAGAAGCATAAAGCACAGATATCAAGAGCTGGAAGACCAGTTGTTTCTCTGGTGAAAACAGTTCCTGGACTAAATCAGGAAATGTGGCTTCTTGACAGTGGAGCATGCAGGCATCTTGCAAACAGAGAGGAATGTTTTGTTTCCCTCCACCCAGCAGCTCAGAAGCATGTCAGTCTTGCTGATGGAAAGAAATCATGGGTACAAGGGGAAGGGCAAGTATTTGTGCCCAGTTTAAACAGGACAATTGAAGGGGTGTTGTTTGTACCATCTCTTGAATATAATCTATTAAGTGTAGCTTGTTTAACACAAGGTGGTTACTCTATGTTGTACAGACCACTATAGACAACAAGCCAACACATAATTGCATACATTTGTTGCATAGAAGATTAGGGCATGCAAGTTTTAAAGTGATAGCAAAAATGCCTGAAATAAGCAAAGGGATAAAATGACAGCAGTGCAATAAGTATTTAGACTGTGCTGTGTGTCAGATGTCTAAGACATACCCAGTAAAAAAAATATAGTCCAAGAATTACAAACAGGAGATTTGAACTTGTGCATGCTGATCTTATAGGGCCTCTGCAACAAACCCTAGGAGGGGCAAAGTATGTACTCATAATAGTTGATGACTTCACTAGATTCGGCTTCTGTTATTTACGGAAAGCCAAGAGCGAAATGTTCAAAACGTTTGCTAATTGGGTAGCTTATGTAGAAAGAAGATTTGACTGTAAAGTATGGCAATTACAGTCAGATGGGGATGTGAATTTGTTGCTGGTTACTTCCAAACCTGGTTAAAGAAAAAGGGTATTAAACACCGTAAATCATCCCCATATTCACCACATGAGAATGGTGTAGCTGAAAGGAGAAATGGAGTTTTACAAACTATGAAAGATTCCTTATTGCAAGATTCTGGTATGCCAAATTGTTACCGGGATGAAGCATTGCAAACTGCAAATTATCTCCTGAATAGGCTGTGGAGTACAGTAATAGGTACCACACCCTACAATTTGATGTATAACAAACACCTGTGTTATTGCATTTAAGAACATTTGGTTGTTTTGCCTGGGTGCATATTCCCAGAAATCAAAGAAAGAAGGGACAGCCCAAGACAATGAAAGTTTGATTCATTGGGTATCAGCCAGGGTCTAAGGCATATAGGTTTGTCATGGGTAACAGGAAAGTAATTATATCTCAGTCAGTGACATTTGCCGAGCAAGATAATTGGCAGCGTGTTCATGCTAACACAAGTATTGTTGCCAGCAATGGGAGATAATGAGGGATTAGAGCATAGGAAACTCTCCTTGTTAGAAAGCCTTGAGGTTGAAGAAGATAAGAGCACTGTTGATAAGTTGCCAAAGGTAGAGAGAGGAGGGACAGACAGACATCTACACTCCCAGGCTTTCTGGAGAACAACAAAAGGAAAACCCCCAGATTGTTTTACAGTGGAGGAAGCAAAAGTTAACTTTGTGTATTGTGAACCACAGAGTTATAAGGAAGTTCTCCAATTATCTAAAGCAGAAGCAAACAAATGGTTCAGGGCAATGGGTGAAGAAACAAAATGCTATTGCTGTATCAATGGTGGAGGCTGAATATACTGCCTTCTCTGACCTATGTAATGATGTTGTTTGGTATAAATTCTGTAGTGAAGTAAATGTACTGATTGTACTACCTGTAACTGTGTATGAGGATTCACAAACCTGTACTATACTGGCTGTGTCTGACAGGGTACAAACATGATGTAAACATGTTGATATCAAATATAATGTGAGAGAAGCTGTGAATGAAGGGTTAATCAAGCTTGTGTACAGGGAGATGGATAGAAATATGGCAGACATAGACTAAACCTGTGTGTGTGTATAGAGACACCAAGATATGTTAAAACTTATGGGAATGGTAACACAAACCATAAGGTGTTATTCGGACACAGTAAAAGTGGAGGGGTGTTGAGGTATACTCAGTAGAAATTTTACTGTGAGAACAGGGCAAACCAAGTAGCTGGGGCAAATAAGCCAAGTGCTCACACCTGATGGATACTGACTCAGCACAATGTGGGGGATATAAGCAGCCTGCGAGCTGCTGGTTGTTGCTGGGAGTTAGGTGGTGTTGCTGTGTGTGTTACTAAGAGCTGTGGAATAGGTTAGTGGTAGAAATATTGCTGTATGTGTGTATATACCTGTATATAATATAATCTGTAGCTTTAAAGCAGACTCCAGTTGTTTTCTTTCTTCCTGGACCACTTGAGGACTGGCCCAAGGTGCAACTCGGACAAATAAGGCCATGGGAGACTCCTAAAAACTTCACATGAAATAAAGCCACCTTGCAGGCTCTCTGTTTCCAAAGGATTCCTAGCCCTGTTGGAAAAACCACATCTTGAGAGACTTCTGGAGGGCAACAGGGTCAGGGCTAGCCTCACCTGAGGTGATGGAATGTGAAGGTGGCTTCGGAAGATGGGGGAAAGAGATGCCACCTAGGGAATGATCAGATAAAAGAGAAAGGAGTCTGTAACAGGGTAACAGTCAAAGAAACGTAGGAAAGACCTGCCCTAACTACTCAGGCAGTAAATAGGGAAGGCCAAAAATTTGTGCTTTCAGACTTGCAAGATTCTATTAATGTAGCCTTACAATAAAGTAGAATTAGTTTATTCCCCACTATCTATGGAACATCTGGCAGCCATGTTGTTGCAGCAGCAACTACACGCACAGATGACCAATTTACAGAATGTCATGCTACAACTAATGTAGCAATTGGGGCAGAATTTACCTCAGTCTGCAGCAGGTGTCAGCCCTCCCAGGTAAACCAGACTAAGAAGTAGTTGTTGGTGTTGCCTGAAGCATAGCCAAGATTCACTTTGGTGGTATATGAAATATGGGAATTTAGTCCTAATACCTGCAAGGGGTAAAACAATGTGGCTTTGAGTATAAAGACAGTACAAGGCTTATATCTGTTTTCCAAGCACACTTTGGATAAAGGGCTGCCGCCTTGAACTCAGACCTGACATTCATGTGGCAAATTTATTTTGATGATGATTGAGCTGGAATCCACTCAGGACTCAAAAGAGGTTCCTTTGCATGTCCCAAATCCTGCCTGTTAGGTATATCATAGAAAACTCTCCCATCTTCTAGACATCTCTTATCAGTTATCAGTTATTCACATTTGTATAACCTATGTACAGGTCACTACTAATTGTAATAATTCTTTCTACATAAGAAAAAAATAGCCCATTCTTTATTAGCCAATGACAATCTGAGGAATAATGGAGTGCAGAGTGTTTGGGCCAATTCCAGAGATCAGCTGCGTGGTGGTGGTTTTGCTGTTTCATGGATCAGCTGTAGTGCAATGCCACGTATTATCTAGGAAGAACCACCAATCACTGTTCAGGGCTGGGTTTGGTTGTTGAATGCTAGAGGCAGTGGCATTGAGTGTTTGTTGGGTGATGGTAGACATCTCTTTGGTTGTAACATTGATTTCTGCAGTCCTCTCCCTTGATTCTTCAGCAGTAGTGGTGTTCACAGTCCAGATGCATCCAGCCTCATTGTGTTGGAGATCTAGGTCCTAAAATACTGTGAGTACACAGCAGCAGGATCTGGATCAGGCTGATGGTTGATTTGTGACTGGACTGAATCCTGTGACCTCTGCAGAGTCCACCATTGAGGGCAGCAGCCATTTTGGCCGCTTGTGTGGCGTCCAACATGCTAGCAAGGAAGGGGATTACTGGCCACCTACTTCATTTCTTATTTGCATGACAGCAGAAGAACTGAAGACTGATTTGGTTGCACTGCAGTGTGTGCAACTCAATCTAAAGCCAATGATATTTCTTGGATGCAGATAGGCCCCAAATCCACAGCCACTTGGTTTTGTTATGGTTGAATTTGATTTTGTTTTTCCCCATTCATACCTCACAGAGTCCAGAAATCAAGATAAGACTTCAGTGCCATTATCTGAACAGCCAGGGATTGAGATGTATAACTGGCTACTCTCAGCATATTGTGCTGATGGATGATGTTACCCACTGGCCTCATGTAGATGTTAAACAGGAATGGTGAGAGAATTGAGCATTAAGCATCCCACAAAGTAGAGGCTGAGAGCTGGATTTTTCCTACACTATCAACACCAACTGAAATTGACCCTGGAGGAAGGACAGATTCCCTCACAATACCATACCTCCCACTCTAACCCCTTGAGTCAGTCATTTTGTTCCACTTCCATCTGAGAATGGTTTATCGTCCAGGGTGTGGCAGTGGATGACACATACTAATAACAGTAGAAATAAGACAATTTTAGTTGGCTTTTGTTGCTAACTGAACAATACTTCTTTACGCATGCACATCACTGAAATCAAAGTCAATATATTAAATAGTAAGAATAGATAGAAAGTTTGGAGAGCAGTTGTCACTAGTGATAAGCCACAAATCAGGGAGTTCTGGCTCTCAGACTTTTAGACAGAGGAGGACAGATTCTCAAATATAACATCTGTCTAGTTTGAAAACCTTGGAAACCATAAAATAGCAGAATGCTGAAAATAATTACAAACTCCCATTGCAATCCAGCCTACCATAAAGGATTCATCTGCTTAAAAGTAAATCACTTTGACAGTTTAGTCAATAAATAGGGTCTAAAAAGTAATCAGTTGGGAAGAAGAAGGAAAGTTAATACAAACTTTTTCTTAATTTTCTCAATGAGTCTTGCAACCCTGATTCTCCTTTTTATATTAAAAAGTATTATCTACTTTGCAGCTATCACTTGTAAAAATGCACTAATCAAGTAGAAGTGGGGGGGGAATGAAAAGTCATTGTCTATGCTGGGTTGGTACAATCAGCTTACATTCTGGCTAAAGCAAAAAATTCTTCCATTTTTCTCTGCTTAACTGAGAAAGAAACCTATAGGAAAAGCAAAATATAGGAAGTAGTATATTTCATTCTCTGTCATACTTTTACTTACAACTATAGAAAGTTTTCATCATAAATCTTAAATACATTAAATATTTTTATATATTTCATAGGATATCTACTTTTGCACAGGCTTTCTAATTCCACCCACTGGAAAAACAGAATTGAAATCTCCCATTTAAAGCATGGGCCTACCTTAACTGTTTTGTTTAGAATTATTTGAACAAATACAATTCTTCTGAAACATGTTTTAAATGCTGCCTTGAAGACTAATGTTTATTTAACTGTAACAAGGACTCCTGCTGCTGCTTTTTTAAAATAATAATAATCTCCAATAAAAATCGGCAGGAGTAGGTGGTTAAAAATCCTTCTGTGAAGGAATGGTTGAATGAAGGCCGCGCTCAAGGAGATAAGCATTCCCTGAGCCCTCAACAGGAGTGTGGGAATGCTTATCTCCTCGAGTGAGGCCTTCATCCAACCATTCCTTCACACCTTCTGAGTTTATGGGAGAAAATAAATATTAAAAAAAATTCAGAATTTAGAAATCTATTTAGAAATATTCCTATGCTAATACTTTTTATTTATCTTAAGCAGATTGATAAGATATTAAGAAATGTTTTATGGAAAGACTAACCCCCTTGATTCTTTAAAATCTAAATTGTGGATGTCATATTACAATGGAGGCTTTACTTTTTCTGACTTTTAGCTTTATAATTGAGCATATATTTTGTCTGCCTACATAAAAATGCATATCAAAGCACCAATATATTCATCGGAAGGAAGAGTTAGCATTTTTCAGACATTTCTATATAAGTTTTCTTCCACAATGGGCACAATTAGAATTTGTAAATGTATTTTACTTAATGGATAGTGTTTGGCTCCATTTTAGCAATAGTTCTATTGTACATCCTGCATTAACAGAAATATATTTTCAGCCTTTATTCACTTGACAAACATGTACTTTGAGACAATCTGAATTTGAAAATTGCAGGGGGGGTAGGGAGAGAGAGATTTCTTTGAAATTATGACCAAGTAGGGGATTAATACTTTATATAATTTCAATCAAGTTTTTAAACCATTTACATTATCTCTTCATTTCAGAATTTGACCAGATGCCTGGCAGTTTCTAAAATTCCCAATTATCAGGGTTTTTTAAAAAGATTATTTTATGGTATTTTTAAAAATAAACAATTACAGAATCATATTAAGATAGTTATTTGCAAGAACCTTGAAATAGAGTGAAATATCCCATATTAATAAAACATAGTTGAAGATCCTAAAATGGGCTTAATTCAAAAAAGATTTTCTTTCCTGTATATAGGATATTACAAAGAATGTTTAAAGAGGATTAGCTGCCAAACTCATTAAGCCTGAAAGGTAAAATGGAGAAGGGAACATTACTTATATGATATGGGCCTATCCCACTATTGCCCTGTTTGGGTTTAATATCCATATGTTGGTAAATAGGGTGTTATGGAAATCAATAAACAAAAATATGTATTTGGAATTTATTACTTTATAAAGAATGGCAGATTTGCCAAGCATGGAATGCCTAAAAAAAGGACTCTTTAGGATTGGAAAAACAATGTGATCCCAATTTTACAATTCTGGATCACTGAGACATGTTTGCTTTCTGATAATGAACATGTTCTCTATCAATGAGATGAAAAAACTGATTCACATTTGGTGTGGTCAGGGTTTAATGAACTTTTAATGATTAAAATGGCAAAAATGAATTTTTATATTACTTCTTTTTCTTTTTTTCTCTTTGTTTTGGAGTTCTTTAAATCTTTTTTTCCCCCTCTTCCTTATAAAAGAAAAAAGATCCTGTTTTTATTTACTAAACCAATTAAAAACTCAATAAAAATAACTACTAGGAGAAGCTATCACTTTTGTCACTGATCCATTTACAATATTGAGCCCCTGTTATACCCTTAGAGTCTGTAGTATTTATTTTCAGTATTTACTTACTTCTGGAATTTATCAAACTGCCAGAAATCAGCTGAACTCTAGGTGGTTTACAGCATGAGGCAGAAAACTCAGGAGAACTTATATTCAGGGTCCTTCTAGGTAGGACACAGAATGAATCTGAAAAACTTTAATCTCTTAACCTCATGTGAGATTGCAAGATTTTGATGGAAGTTCTTCAATGGTCAAGACACTTCATCCAAAGTTAGTGGCTCTCTTAAGGTGCTAGCCCAGTGTTTTTCAAACTTGGCAACATTAAGATGTGTGGACTTCAACTCCCAGAATTCTCCAGTCCCCATGTTTGAAAAACACTGTTCTAGCCCAATGAGAAGAGTACCCATCAGACAAACTGAGAGCTACTTCATAACTTCTATGGAGAATTGGGCGGTAACCCATTCAGTTTTCCAGTTTTCCATCATACTCCATTATGGTCTTATATTTACCACTGTAAACATTTTTACTTTTTGATCCTCCAAACTATATTTTCTAGAGTAATTCATGTGTGCAGTGCATATGTATGTATAAATAAGCATTTATGTTATGCATTCTTACAAAAAGATGTTATAGGAGGAAAAAGAAGACACTGGAGAGTTATTATATAGAAAAATAATTAGCCTTTGTAGCAAACATAAACTTTGAGGACAGAAATCACAAGCAGGCAAATGTAGCCTGTTATTTCATATCCAAATACCTGCTCCTTTGAAATATATTAGCTTTTTCACTTGCACTTTGTAACTGCAAACATATTCCCTGGCACTATCTGTACCTTGGTATTTCATTTCATTTTCTAAGTCGAGATAAGGTCACTGTATTAAGTATTAAGCATACTGGATTACTTAGCCCAGTGCCACTTCACATAAATATTAAGTTTCTTTTGAATGATTGTTTGCAGAAGAAGCCAGGAACTTTATCAAGTATAGACAAAAATATTCATTTTGGAGCTGAGCACAAGACCCATGCTCCATTTTCTGCATACCTCAATTTAAAAAAAAAAAAAGCCTTATTTGTCTTGAGAAATAATTTCAGAGGGTTTATCAAACAGTACTAGCAAAGCCTTAAGAGGACTGTGGTGCCATTTTTATTTTTTAAATATTCTTTCTATAATCCATTTCTACTTAAAAATAAATATGCATGTTGAAGTTCAGAATATCTTCACACAAATAAGGAGCTATCTAAAAGGCAGATGATACTGAGATGCTTCTCTTCCCCTTCTCATCCTATTTAAATTTAAAAAGTCAGAATGCATAGGGTAAGCATTATTCACAAAGGAACTGACCGGTTATTTTACCCTCTGGTTTTAACAATATTCCTGGAGAGTCATTCTTCTACATTAACAACATTAGTTACAATTGTGCTGTATTTTTTAAAAAACATCCTGTAACACAGACACATTTACTATGTATATTCTAGATTTGGACTTCAGGCAACTGAGTCCAGTCCCCTGCTCAGTTCAAGTTACAACTGCGTCCATTTAATCTTCATTTTTGTTTCTTAAGGCATCACAACTGGATGCTTTTATTTCTTCTTGATTCTTTCTCAGGTTCTTAGGTTTGCCAAGTCACACTGTTAACTTAGAAAATTCATTACGGCCTCTTCCTTTAATACCCTTATTGAAAATCCTTGGAAAACTCCTGGTTATTCTTCCTGTTCACTCACCCAGGGAGTTTGTTCCCTAGAATCTGATTGCCTCATATTCTTCCTACAGCCTCTGCTTGCTCAGTAGGAAGCAATCACTAAATCATACTGCAACACAAACAGAGGATCTTGTGATACACTCTTTATAATGAGCAGCTAGCAAGGAGAAGAAATTTTCAATCTTTACAGCCATGCACATAATCAGAACACAAAAGCTTTTCTGATCACTCTTCTATCTTCTATTGAATGCCACTCATAAGTTTCAGTTTACTCTTTCTGTTGTCATAGCCAAAAATACATCTTTATTCAGAATAAATCCTTCTCTTCCCCTTAATCCTAGGAGTCCTCACATTTTTAAGATACATTTAGAATCTGCAGAGTAGGACACAGTTTGTATGGCTCCCATGGGGTAAGCTCTCCAAAAACAGCTTCCGAAGGATTCCAAAGCCAATGACCTGATGAAAAAGTTAGCATGTTAAGATTAAAAGCTGCTTATAAATTAATATAAGCTAAAACATAAATATTTCTATTTTCAATCCAATTAATGAGAATCGTAAAACAATAACTGGTAGTTAAGGTGTTGGGCTTGGATTGGACCGGAGAGATCTAGGTTCCAGTCCTCACTCAACCATTTGGCATACTAGATGATTTTGGGGTGAATACTCTTTTTCTCTCTGCCTAGCCTATTTTCTGTGGTTATTTGGGGCTAAAATTAGGGGGCATCCCCATGAAAGCCACCTTGAGCTATCAGATATAAACTTAAGCATTATACAACCAGTCAATCAATATTAGATTGATTCAAAGCTAAGCAGGGCCACTATCTTGGCATGACAAGGATATGGAAACAAACAGGAATGCAGAATCTCTCTTCTCTCTTTAGTAAATGAGCTTGGCTAAATGCATCATTCAGCAAGATAAATAAGCTTTCTTCATTGTCATCAACTCCCCCTGGAGGATGAAAGTTGTTTATAGTTTGATTGTCTCAGTCTAGACACATTTTTTTTTTTACTTTATTCATTTAAAGCTTTGCATTACAAAATACTTGATTTACATGAGTTCTAAATCTCATTCTACAGTTCACAGAATTAGGAAATTCTAACCATTATTTTAAAAATGAGCTGTTCTGAAATAAGCTCACATATTGCACTAAACCATTATTTTAATCTATAATTACTCATCTAGGTTATAAATTATGGTTTATAAAACCAAATTACAGTTTATAAAACACAGTGGCTAAGTTCACACTTAAACTAAAGTGAACTAAACCAAACATTTAAAAAAAAAACATGTACACATGCATATTTTAAATGAACCAGGCCACTAATGTATATGGGATTCAGGGAAAAGTTTAATTTTTAACTTAAGTATTTCAAAAATTCTGGTAAGACATGCCTCAGATGTAGTGATTCAGTGACCCAAATCACTAACTTCAGTTACTTACTGTCATATTATGAATCCTTATTTAATCAGAAGAAAATGAATGTATCCATTTTACATTTCAAAAACTGAAATGACCATATCAAAATATGCACAATTTGTCAACCATGAAAGTATGCAGATAATATTAAAATATTAGATACAACATTAAAATAATTATACTATTTTACTTCTTTTGAAAAATGTATTACTTTTTAATGCTAAATTTTAAGGTAGGATATTTGTTATCCTACATCAAATTACTTTAGAATAATTTTCTATTTAATAATGTGGAACTTATTTCCAAGTAACAGCATGTGTGACTCTGAAAGTGTACCATAAACTCCCACCACAGTGTCTTCTAAATGCTATTAAATCTATGGATCCATTTAAAGAATGTACCTTTAAAAATGTTTAATCACTGATGATTTAAAAATTCTCTTTACCAATAAATATCAACATGTACACACAAATTGACACAGACACAAAAATAAAAATAACTCTGCTCTGGCTGCTCAAGCAGATACATAATGGATTCAGCTGTCATTAGGATATGGGATCTCTACAGACATAAATTAAGTTTTCCTTTGGCTTCAGACCGCTTGCTGGTGTAAATTCCTAAGTGGATCAATTTTTCAAACTCAGGGGATCCTTAGGCCAAGGCAAAGTAAACCTAATAGCATTCTGAAAAGAGTTCAGGGGCATAGCAGGTCTTGAAACTGATAAACAGAAAAATAGCACAGGCAGCAGATAAATGGCTGAGTGGATCTGAAAAAGAGAGAGTACACAAAAGCTGAATCACCGAAAGCTCAAGCACAAAGGATAATCTAAATGAAAATACAGAACCAAATATAAGTCTACCTTGCAGTTCATTTAATGGAGTTGAGATCTTTAGCCAAAGTAAGCAAAGGCCTTTTCTGTCAAAAGACAGAAAAGGTACTTCAAAAGACAGAAAAAACAGATATCTCTTTCTGTTAAATTCCATGTAGAAGAAAGTAATGAATGTGGTGAGAGGAGGAGGAACAGGAGGAAGGAGTTGTGTATGCCTCTGAAATATAAGTGGCAAAGTTGACTTCAATGATTCTAGTGATGTTCCTATCATCATAATGTATCAGTTGATATCTGTGAAGTTTCAGTTGACAGGTTCTGAAAAGAGGAGCGTCACGATTTCTATAGGAATCTCAGAAAAAAACCAGGTCTGCTTTACTTCATGCCTATTTCTACATTGCGATGTGTCCAATCTTTGGAAAAAAATAACTCTCACATTTGTGCTCCTTCATGAATGCTTTATCAGTCATGTGACCCACCAAGTCTCTATAATTTTTCTTTATTATTTAGTTTATTTGTTTATATATCATATTTCTATATATTACCCCAAGATTCTGGGGAATTATAAACATAAAATACCATAAAATCAAGTGAAATATCATACATAATACACACCCAAACTTTAACCCCAAAATAAAATCCCAACCAAAACCAGGAACCCAATTTCACCATTAAGATTCAAAAGCCTAACTGAACAAAGTTGCTTTAACCACCTTGCAGAAAGCCCACAGTGAGAGGGACAAGGGTAAGATATTTTAGAATGATTGGGATCCTATAGACAAGAAAAAGTAGGGGCTCCTTTGGATCCATATCCCCCTTACATCTGGAAGAGAGAAGCAGGCTCTCCATAAATGTCTGCACAGAATGTGTGAAATATATTTGGAGGAGACAGTCTTTAAAGTAACCTGGAGCTGCACCATGTAAAGCTTTATATATTAAAACTAATACTTTGAATGAGGCTCAGGAGACTATTGGTAACCAGTGCAGCAAATAAGTATTTGTGTGCTAAAATAGTTTGTCTCCAAACTAGCATCCTGCATTCTGCATTAGGTGTAACTTCTGAGTCATCTTCAAAGGCAGCCCCATCTAGAGTGTGCTACAGGAGTCTAACCATGTAATATAAAGGCATAATTCATCATCTCCAGGGCTTCCTTATTCAAGAAGGGCTGCAACTGTTGCACCAAAGAAAGATGGAAAGGATTCCCTGGCCATGGCCTCCATCTGTTCCTATAACAGGATCTGTGTGTGTCCAGAAGAAACCTCAGGTCTTGGACCTTCTCCTGCAGGTGGAGTATGATCCCAACCACACCTTTCACTGGGACAAATTGGAGCCAAATTATTCCTGAATTAATAGTAACTCTTGTTAGGATCTTCTTAGGATTTGATATGACCACATTTTCTTCCCATCCATTTTCTCACAGGCTCAAGAAACCAGATAAAAATCTCCATAGCATCTCTAGCCCAGTCTGTAGTGGCAACGTATAACTCAGTATTAATCAATAATACCAAAGATACTACACTCAGATTGATGGATATCTTCTCACAGCAATTTCATATAGAAGTTAAAAAAAGTTGGGAAGATAGCTGAGTCTTGTGGCATCCTGCATTGGAACAACCATGGACTGCTGCTTACCCAGGACTAGTGCTGCAATTCACTTCTGTAAGAGCAAAATCAGTATAAAATGGTTCCTCTTACCTCCAGCCTTGCAGACAGTACAAAAGGTTTCCATATTCATGATGTCAAATGCTGCTGAGATGTCCAAAAGGATCAGGGGTGTGCTGTCCCTCTATCCAGGCTCAAAGAAGGTTATCCATCAGAGTAATCAATATTATTGTTGTCCCATGTCCAGGTGTAAACCTTGACTGAAAAGGATCTAGATAATCTGATTCATACAGGATCCATTATAAATCTTTCATCTTCTCCTGTCTTCCTATTCACCTCTAAATTGATTTTCTACCTACTACAGCTCTCTGACACATTGGGTCATATCACTTCGCTCTTTCTTATCTAAGATTCATTATATTTCCAGGACAAATTACAAATTACTGCGCTTTCATTAAAACTGTACCCATTTATAATTCCTCTTTCATCAAAGGAGGTCAAAGCAATGTACATAATATTCTCACCCGCTATGCCCTTTCCCAATTTTCAACTGCCATTTCATCCATTTTGGCCCTTCTTATTCATAATGTACCACATAAGGTCATCTAAGAAATATCATGACTCAGAGGAGATTTAAACCTGGAACGCTACAATCCTAGCCTGACATTCTAATCAATATATCACGATTGCAGTCTTTAGGACAACTGAAGAATATGTTTTCTCCTGGCACTTTGCAGCTTCCAAAATGTCCAGCCATTATCTTTTTTTGGTTGGTTGGTTTTTGGCCATGCTACTGGGAATTTTGGAATTTGTAGTTCCAGCTTCCAACAAATTTAAGATGTATCTTCCTTGGGCTTGAACTTGAATGATGTAAAACATCAGCAGCAATTCTAATGCTATGATTGTCACCCAGCTATTCTTAGTGCCAAAACTGTCTTAGAAGTGTGGGTAACATACTGCTTTGCAAAGCGGCTTTGAGGATTGTTTATTCAATTCTTCATTGGAGCAAAGCAGCCTTTGAAGCTTCACATAGATGTACTCTGTCATTATTCACTATATCAATCAAATTCCTTCTAAACTATGTTATTTCCACAGTTATTTTTAATCAAATATTTTTGAATACATTTGGGAAATTGCTCAACAATCTATGGTAATCATCTCACTGTACATTTATTGCTTATACTTCTGAAAGTAGCTGTTGCAACATGAAAAAAAAAAAGAATATTCAGTACTGCCGCCAAGTATTGGGAAATTAAAGTCCATTTCCTTAACTAAAGGTTTTTAAAAATGGGTAAAATAGCATGGGATAAAAAATTACATAACCACAATAAGACTTTCAGTTAAAGATATTTTAAATTAAAAATTGGACTCTTCCGATAGAGTCAGAAGAAAAGCTGTTGAGTCCAACCCTGCTCAGTGCAGGGTTCCAAATGAAGACACCTGAGACAGGAGGCAGTCTAGCATCCACTAGAACATATCCAGTAAAGGAAGCCTTGTCATCTCTCTGAACAATTGAAATAGTCTTAGTATTTTCCCCAACATTCAACTGGAATTGCCTCCCTGTAAACCTAAATCTGTTATTCCGTGCCTCCACTCTGGAATGAGGAAGACCAGATCTTTACTTTCTTGTATTATATTCTTTCAGCTATATGAGGAGTGCTTCCACCATCACCCTAATCTTCTCTTCTCAAGACTAAGTTACCCTATGTAATATAACTAAACATTGTTCACCATACTAACAAACTATTTCTTAACAGATACCCTCCTTGTATCAGTATATTTGTGCACATTATCTAATACCTTTGCAAATAAATTATCCAGGCCATTCAGATTGATTTTATCTCTTTTATCTTTTGCCCAACAGAAATGATACAGTTACTCTGAATATGGACAAACACTGCTAAATTCCTTGTAGATTTCAAAGGAGAATATCTCCTTGACTAATTGTGACAGTATAAAATCTATGGTTAACATTAAAGTTTATTAAATATCATTTGAATAAATTTTAAAAATTATACACCATATTTTACTATATTATTGTATAAATGTGAGTTCCAATATGCTAGAATAATTGACCCCTTTTGCTGTTAGAGACTTAGATGTATTATAAGTTTAGTCTCATAGTTCAATATATGTTTAGATTCTGTTCATTTGTATAGGTTGATGGGTTTTTATAGAACTATAGGCCTAGTTATTCAGCTTATATTATAGAATTCAGTTATATTTTATTTATATTTTCCTGACTGTTTTATTTCACTGTAGTATATGCTGGTTATTGACCAGATAACACTTCACAATTGTCTTCATCTGTACAAAATTGCTTTTTTATAACAGAATAGAAGATGGACATTTACATTTTTGCTACGTCTCTTTAAGATTACAGAAGTATGTATCACTGCTTCTAAGTTTATTTTAAATCTGACTCTCTTTTAATTTCCATATTTTTTTCATTACTGACATGCATGCCTTTATTAAAAATAAAACTAAAGCATTAAACACTACATGTGATTTATCAAAATGTAAAATGCACAGTGTAATAATGAAGTTCAAGAAATTATCTTCATGCTAATGAGATACATATTTAATCGGAGAAAGGAAAATCTCCCCCGCCACACACACACAGACACACCCCACAGGATAATGGACATCCTCTGAGTAAAAAGGATTTAATAGCCAAACCACAAAATAATGCTTCTTATGATGAACACTAAGTAAAAATCTAAGAAAGTACCAGCAGAAACATGTGGCAAGTACCCTTACTTCATCACTGAAAGAAAGCAACTAATGTTATATAGCAAAATAAGATATAGTTGATGGCATTCTGCAAGAAAACATCTAAAGCTTGTCTAGCTGGGGCTGGGACTTTGAACACACTAAAAAGGAGCAGTTTCCCTAGCAACTGAACTCAAAGCCCTCCTGCTTTCACCCCTCCCTTATCTTTTCCCCATCTCAATGTACCACCTGCCTCCCACATGTTATATTTAGCACTTCTTTTAAACGGACACAAATGCGCCCAGAGAATCTGTCATTGGTAACAGAACTCGGAGATAAGGTTAATGGATCCTCTTACACAGGGGATAAGTTGTCGTTTTTACAGATCAAGAAGATCAAAGTATTGGGCTCTTCTAGGAGTAGCTGGAAGAAGGCATCCTTTCTCTACATTTTCCTCTCGATGACAGCATGTTGCTGCTAGACCACAGTCACTACGCAGGTGGTTCATTCCCTACCTGTGCTTTAAAAGCGAAGCTCTAAATTTCATCAAGCAACTTCACGTCAGTGAAGGAGCGGTAATTTCTCTGCTTCTCAGTTCAGTTATAAATTTGGGTCTGGGCTGTACCACTGGAGATCAGAAATCATATAAATTAACACTCTTTCAAACAAAACCAAAATCCATTGTGCCTAGGCAGCTAGATATCAGGGAGTAAACTGAGCCAGAACTTTTTTCCTTGGCATTATTGTTATATATGTTTGAATTATTGTTACAGAAGAAATATTGTGTGATTCCTGCATGCAGTCTGAAGAGATATAACCCAAACCCATCAATGAAAATTGGCTCATTTTTTCTGTTTTAGTTGAGTTAGCCTCTGATGATGCATCAGAAAATATGGCAAATGTTTTGATAGAGAGGAGGAAAGAATCATCTCTATGGAAGAAAACTGGGGATCAGCATGATACAGATGGAAATTTTCTAATACAGTATGTTGCGTGCAATCCAGAATGCTATATATAGTCTAGAAGATGCTTCCTATTGCAGAATATTGTACTTTCCTAGAACCTTTACTATAATAATTGGTTGCTGAAAAAAGAACATGAAAAAAAGACAAGACATTTTGCTATCTGGAATGCCATATGGCTACATGTATCAACAATTTTGCTCACTGTAGTAGTTCTCCAAGCAAAAACATAGGATTGAATCCAGAATTAATAATACTTACAGCAGACCCAATGAAATCAGTAGGACAAGTTAGTCATTACAATTGTCCAATTAAGCCTACAACCCTGAAATTTCCTGGTGCTCTCCCATACAAGTATTAATGAAGTCCAGGCTGCTTAGTTTGGGGAAATTAGCTAAGATTAGTTGGTGATGCCATTTCTTATGGAAGCATTCCACAAGATTACAATTAAAAAAAAAAAATCTGAATAAATCCCACCTATCTTCACATGAAATGACAGAACAGTTTCAAATGAAATAAAATTGGTTTTATTAAATATGATATACTCATATGCTTATGAAGACATTGAGATATCCCAGATCTACAGATTAGGCTTAGAAGTTGAAAACACATCCTGGAAGAAGACAATGGTAAACCACTTCTGAATTGTTACCAAGAAAAGAAATTGACATGGAGGTGTCAATTAGTCACCAGGAACAAAATTGCTGTTATAGTTATTGTTTTGTTATTTTCATCTCTTCCCTACATAGGCAAAAAATGTTTCTGCATTGGTTGTGGTTTTGTGGCTGTTGTCAGATATATATCTCAGCTTAACCTATTGTCTCAATATGCAGCAGGTTACACCTACAAAAGCAAAAATTTTTAAAAAACACATGTTAAAGTCAACCAAACCTATTAGGAGCTCAAACTGCCAAATAAATGTCATCCTCATTGCTTCCATCCACACCTCTAAAAATGTCTATTAACATGGCATGATTCAATAAGCAAGGTTTTATTATCAGTCCGATAGAAAAGTGATGATGGATTGATGGATTAATGTTGGATTAGGTTTGGGGACACCCAGATTCAAGTCCACACCCAACCATGGTAGCTAAGGGGGTGAGTTTCAGCCAGTCATTACCTCTGAACCCAATCTGATTGCAGGGCTATTACTAGGAGGATTAAAATTGGAGGTGGCAATGCTATACACCCTGCCTTGAGCTCCTGGAGGAAAAGACACCAAAAAGTCTCCATGTAATTTTCTTGGCAGCAATATGGAAGCAGTTTGAAGAAAAGGCAGGACATAAATCAATAAATATCCTTACGTGTATCTATGTATTAAGCTGTAATGTTATATACTTCTATGTATCAATATATTATGCTTGTCTGTCACCTATATGCATAATATTAATAAATTGAAAACAATATTGCAATCAAATTATGATGTATTGGGGTAGTGCTAACATCTCAGAAGACATGCTCATGGTTCAAGAGGATCTTGATACTTGATACATCCAACAAAATGCTGCTTGAAAGTATGAAATGTAAGGTTCTGCATTTAGGTAGGAAAAACCAGATGCACGGGTTCAGAGTAGGCAGTATTTGGCTTGGTAATAGTAGTAGTGAGAAGAATCTGGGTGTCCTTGTAGACTGCAGATATGGTATGAACCAGTAGTGATCTTAAACTGCCAAAACAGCCAATGCAATCTTGGGTTGCATCAACAAAGGTATAATGCTGACATCATGGGAAAGAATAGTTCCACTCTCTGCTGCACAGGTCAACCTGCCCCTGGAATATTGTGTCCAGTTTTGATCACCACAATACAGTACAAGAAAGATCCTGAGGAACTGGAAAGACTTCCAAGTTGGTGAGGGGTTTGGAGGCTAAAGTCTATGAAGAAAGAATAAAGGAACTGTTTAGCTTAAAGAGAAGCCTATGAGGAGATATGATAGCAGTCTTCCAATACCTGAAGGGCCTTCAGAGGGAAAAGGGGGTGGTTTAATTCCATGTGGTGCCCAAGGGTAGTACAGGTATAAATTTTATAGAGAGTAAATCAAAGTAAAAATAAAGAGGAATTTTCTGATCATGACAGCTATTAACTATGGAAGCCTGCCTCCTGGAACCATGGGTACCCCATCACTGGAGTTTTTCTAACTAAGGTTGGATAGGTATAATCTGAAGATTCCTACTCTGGGCAGGGGGTTAGACTGGAAGATCTCTCAAGCCCCTTCCAACCCTATGATTTTAGAGAGTTATATAAGATTTAAGATCAGCTGGATGAATGTGAATGAATGGGGAATGAATGAATGAATGAATGAATGAATGAATGAATGAATGAATTGGGTGAATGAATATTTTATAATTAGTTAAACATATACTGAAACATCTATCACATTTGCTTATGGGAATAAATAATTGAAATATACACTTTCAGCCAAATAATTTGTTGGTTTGTATGTATGTATGTATGTATGTATGTATGTATGTATGTATGTATGTATTTTATTAAATTTATAAGGCGGCCAACTCTAGTCCAAAGACTATGGACAGTATAAAATACCATTGCAGAAATATACACGATCCTTGCAGACAAAAGAACCCAAAGACATCCCATCCAGAACATCTGCATGGGCAAACAGATGCAAAGCTACCTTGGGAATAGGAAGCCTGAACATCCTTTCCACATTTCTGTCTAATGCCTTGTTCTTTTCAGCCATCAAGGAATGCAACCTCTTGAGGAGGATTTCTCTTGGTTGTTGTGAGTTGAGCTAGATAGAGCCCTTAATATTTAAGAAATCTGTACATTCATTGTATTTAAGAAATGTGTGTATTCATTCATCTCAGAATCATTTTCCAAGATTATTCCAAGATGTGTATTTGATTTATCTGCAGCAATTAAAGTAGTACTACTGTAGATTCCACTTCTAATATAGTGAGATCACTGAGATTTCTTAATGGAGAACTGTACCTTTTAACTGTATAGTTAAATAAATTTAATGCAATTATAATTTCCATCACTTATAATGACTTCAGCAGTTCAAGATCTTGTGATTTAGATAAGAAGAGATGAGTGTGTTCATATGTGTGTACATAAGTCTGTTTGGACATTCAACAGTCACCTTTCATTTGTATTATATCACATTATTGCTAATACATGTGGGATGATGATGATGATGATGATGATGGTATTTTACAGTACCAAAATGTATTATTGCCAATTATTCCACTATTTGATTTCAGATTGGACTATTCTTAGTATGGGGGTGTGCTGGTATAGAACAAATATAAATGAGATTAGTTAAATGTTAGACTGCTCGGTTTTCAGAAGCATTCTGTATTTACTTAAACTTTACATTTAATTCTCTCTATACTCTCTTCTGAACTGAAGAAACCCATCTGGTGGAATACAATGAGATAATGGTTTTTTATAGTTTTATTTGGAGATGCCAGGCACCAAAATGGTGAATTTTTATGGAAGTCTGGGTATTTTACTTTAAATCAGGGGCATGAAACCTTTTTCATTCAGACTTCATCACACACTTTGCCTTGAATGATGTGTCTATATTGCAAAAATAGGCAAGGAGCAGGCAGTGCAGACTAAAATCACCCATGATTTTGGAGACACCATTTATGAGGTTAGGGTTATTCATTGTGCCTTCCTATTTTAAATTAAATTCTACCTGTGTGTCTCTCAAAGTTCAGACATAGTTTGATCTGGTCATTTAATGTCATAATTTGATAAACATAGTCAGGTAAAGAAAGATCTTCTCTTGCTGTATCAGATCAGGTACCTAAATAAATTAATAGTGGTCATCCTAAGCAAGCATGACATTCCCCTGTTGTTGGCTCTTTAAAATATTATTGGTTACATTAATTTTCTTATTTCATCAAAGACTCTTAGGAGATCCTCAAAAGTAATCCTTAGTCAAGGAAACAAGATTTTGTTTAAATAATGTTATGGAAACATGGCAAAAAGGAGTTCTGGAGATTGGGGGGGAAGTAGAATGTAGAAACAAAACAAAGAGCAAGACAATAAAGAAACAAAAAATAAATAAATGCTTAAAATACTTAGAAAGTTCTGGTGCATTGCTATATGATTAAAATGTGTTTCACACTGCACTGTAGTTAAGCATCTCCAGCAGGAGAAGCAATTCAGAATTAAGTACATTAACAGATTGTTTATGTTCAACATATTTCTAATTCTTGGAGTTGTATCTTTTTCCCTACAAGAATGAGTAACATTTCATGCTAAAGCCTTTATTTCACTCCCTTGAAGTTTTATAGATTCTCTTCATAATTCAAAGAGAACTTCTCCACTAAACATAAAATGAACATTTATAGGCCTCTTGAAAGTTCTGCAGTATTCTTTTACAAGTGCCCCCCTTTGTGACAGCTGATAATAAAGAAGAAGGCTGTATTTCTTAAGATGAGGTTAGTCAACTCTGTTCAAGCAACTGACAAAAATCTCTTTGCTCACTTGGTCATTCATGCAGTTTATTCATCCACTCAGATATAAATTACAATATGTCCTGAAAATATTTCATTCAGATATGGTCAGGACTTTCTGCTCAAAATCAAACTGAAAAAAATACACGTGTAATGGAAGGCATGTGCGAGGAGGATACTGGAATGGAGGATCAAGGTTATCAGGAGGGAGGGGGAGCATTCCAGGAGAGGTTTCAGGGCAAGCGCTTCCTCAGCCCACAGCAGGACCGTGAGAAGATGAAGAAGCTGAGACTAGCCCCTCCCTAGAGTCTCACGGGGTATATCCACTAGTTCCTTTACTATAGGTTTAGTCTGGTGAGATTCTGTCTATTAGGTGCAACCTAATAAAGGAACTATACTGGACTGCCTCATTGTCTTTCTTGGGCTGGGTCTGACAACATGATCTTTAAACTAGTCATCTATTTATTCATTACCTTTATATCCTACCCTATTTTGGCCTCACAATAATTTCAGGAGACAAGATCACCTGGGAAATAGCAACAGCCCCAGAAGTTATCTGCTTGAACTCTAACTCCCCAATGTGTTGTCCATGGGCACCCATGGGATCTCCTTTGCTATTCACCACATTCTTTGCTCCACTCTGGTTTTTAAACAATTCATTTCATTTTACAGTAAATGGAAAGTTGACCAGCTACAAAACAAATCTCCAGCATCAACTGTATTTCCAAGACTGCTTCCAAAAGCCTGCTTAGAAAATAAGAATGGTGGCCAATTGCAACCCAAAGCTTTTTTAGGAAGTGTTCCAACTTGCTCAGAAAATAGAAAAAATAATTTGGGATAGTCAGCAGCAGCATCCAGAAAGGGGGAGTAAAGCTGAAATGTTATCCTTTTTCTTGTTGCAATATCTCTCATGTTGACTTCTGGTAAATAGGTATTATGTGACTGACCTACAAAAGTCAGAGGGCAATTCAAAATGCTGGTTTTAACCCATAAAGCCCTATATAGCTTAGTTCCCAGATAACTTTCTGCTAACTTTTCCAATGAGAATTGACCGATGCACCCTTGCTGTGATGAATTGAGCAGGACTGGGGCCCCAAAACAGTGCTTCTTGGTGTTGACCCTTGTTTTGTGGGTGTCAGGTTGGCTAGCTTTGTGAACATTGGTTAAAACAGAGCTTTTCCAGAAAGCATTCAGGAAATAACTGGGAAATAACTTTATTTATTGTTCCTGTTGGCTTCCCTGGTTATTTTTGTTTTATTGTACTATTTATTGAAAACATATATAATTCTTGTTAACCACTGGGATTCTTAGGGATTACAGCAGTACAAAAAACTAATACATAAAAAAAATCTGACAGCTATTTTGTGACAGTGTTTACATGTTCACAACATTTCAGAGGTACATACCTTTATCCCATACACATTTCTGGGTTTTGTAAGTAATATCAAAAAAGAGACACAGTTTTTAACAGGGTTTTTGAAAGGAGTCCTTTCTAGCCAGGGATCAAATCTGGGTTTTTTTCATATCAAATCAACCAATCAACTATCAGAAATAACAGTGCTACATTTTTATTTAGCATTTACTTGAAGAACATTTACTATTATTATAAAAATAATTTATTGTAAAAGAGTTATTACAATCATAATTATTATAATTTATTATAAACCGGACCCTTTCCAGTCAGGTTTCATGTCTGTACATAGTGCTGATAAGACATTGGTCATCTTGTTGATGACCAATGACAGAATTGGGGTGGGGGTGGTACAACCATCCTGGCCTTCCTAAATTTTGGCTTTTGATACCATAACTTTTGATACCATAGATCATGGTATCCTCCTGGATCAGATGCATGAGGTGGGAGTGGGGGCATAGTGTGTTATGGTGGTTCTCCTTTCTCCATGGCAGTTCCACTTAGTGTTGGAGAAGAGACGTTGAGCCTGAAGTTCCTGATTTATGGAGTGCCTCCAAAGCTATTCCTAAACCCTCAGCTTCTGTGCATCAGTTGCACTTGCTCCTGCTTCTTGAGAGGTCACTCATGCCTTGGTCACCTCACGGGTGGACCACTGCAATGCACTGTACATGGGACTGCCCTTAAAGATGACTTTTAAGATACAGGTGGTCCAGAATGAGGCAGCACAAGCAGTGATGGGTAAGTCTTCCTATCCACACATACCTTCCTTTCTGCGTGAGGTGCATTGGCTTTCACTTAGTTTCTGGGTGCAATTCAAGGTGCTGGTTATTACCTGTAAAGCCATACATGGCATAGGTCCTGGCTAATTGAGAGACCACCCATCTTCCATAATGTTTGTCCATCCTGTGCATTCCCACTTCTCTGTCGTTTGGAACAGAATCCCCCAGAGATTTTTATCACCTGGCCTTAGGAGATTTTTCCCCCTAGACTTTGGGTTTGAGTTAGAATATTTGGATGGGATTCTTTGAGTTAGGAGTGATATGGCAGGATGCTATATTGCCCTCCAGATGATGGTTTTATATGTTCATGTGTGTATATTCTCTCTCTCTCTCTCTTTCTCCCTATTTGTATTTGTGAAGCTGCCAGAATAATTTTATATTTAGAGCCTAGAAATCCAATAAATAAATAAATAAACAACTAAACATATTTACACAGAGCCTGAAAATCTATTGAATTGTACTTAATATTATATAATTAATTGTTTCTTCCATTTAGGCCATTTAAAACTTATCTTGTAGTCTTGTATAGAATAGATGTCACTTAAAATCTATTATTGATTATTACTACTTTATTGTGAATTTATTGTTATTTTTACATTACTTATGAAATGTGTCCATACAACTTCCTTTAATAAGCTGATTAAAAATATCATAAGCAGACAAAAATACATAAATACCTGTATACTGTATGTAGGGGAGAAAAGGTCTAACCCAAAGTCTCTGATGTGTGGGGTATGTCACGTCTCAGTGCTCTTGCCATTCCTGCTTAACATCTCCACCAGGGAAAGCTCATTCATCAGTTTGGAGTGTAATGGTATGTGAAAAACTGGGCAAAGAGATGCTGCCTAGGGAATGCTCAGATAAGAGAGGGCATAGCCTGCACTGCATAATGGGTGGAGAGGGAGGCTCAAAAGAGACCCTCCCTAACTTCTCAGGCTGTAAAGGAGATGGCAGGAGATTTGTACTTTCAGACTTGCAAGATTCGGTTAATGTAGCCTAACAATAAAGTAGAATTAGCTTTATCCAGTCATGTTTCCTGTCTGGTCTACCTGGGAAGGCTGACATCAATCTTTTCACTCAAAAATAAGTTCCAGATGAATATACTTACTAAAGATTCATCCAACAGTTTTGGAAGGTTGCATACAAAAATGGATTAATAAAAAAATAAATCTTGTATTAAGAATAGCTGAATTTCAAAAAATACAGTTTATTTATTCAATAAATTGCATATAAATAAGTTGAAAAATGAAAAAATCAACAGCTAGGGCATACAATATACCAAAAACCAATACATAAGGATTGTAATAAAAAGTCTAACCATCATTGCTGCCAGACAAGAAAGAAGTATCATTAAAACTCTCACTGACCATGCTAGACATATTTATGAGCCTGAAATATTATCTGATGGGTTAAGATACCTTGACAGCATTTTACAGACTAATGGTTACTCTACCAGTGATAGCAGACAACTGTTCAGCAATAAGAAATAACATTCTATATTCTATCTATCTATCTATCTATCTATCTATCTATCTATCTATCTATCTATCTATCTATCATCAATCAACAAACCAACCCCAGTAGGAAATATGCTTCTCCCTTATACTGGTAAGATTACAGATTGAATTTAAAAATTACTAGAGAAACATAACTTTAAAAAATATCTAGAAACCAACAAGAAAAATCCAAGAAATAATTTGGTCACCTAAGGATGACAGAGAGCATTTTCATCATCAGGAGTTCATCACATATTTTGCAGCTGTAGACAGTTATAAACCTGCATCAGTATGTTACAGGAGTGGCTTTACCACTCCTCCAGCACAGATGCCAGATTTTTCTCCCTTGTTGCAATCACCATTTCATTGAAGATATAATGACAGGAGGTAGAGTAAAAATTTTTCTCTCTCCCATTGGTCAAAATGTAGTATTAACAAAATGTAGTATTAATACTCAGCTAAAAGAATATGAAAGATATTGCCTGCTAGGACAATTTGAAAAATCAACAGTAGCTGATCATATGCTGCTACATAACAGACATGATTCAATTTAAAGACACACAAGTACTAGTGATATCAATTCATCATGCATAACTCTGTAGGACATCCCAAAAACTTTAACAAAAAGGAAGAGTCTAAATGTTAACAAAGCCTGGTTTCAGTTTATATTACACCAGCCCTTGATTAATCAACACCATATAGAATCTACAGCAGTTTCACATGAAAGAATAATAAGCAGTAGCATGTTTCAAAGATAGACTGTTTCCAAGTCAAAAATTGGCTCTTTTGACCTTCTTCAAATCAGATTAATTATAAATTCACTTGGACAAAAATCCTTCCTTCCTTCCTGTCTGTGTTGACTCCTGGTGACTGCTTGGACTTGTCTCTGAAGTTTTCTTGGCAAGAGTTTGGAAGTGGTTTGCCATTGCCTCATTCCTAGGGCAGAGAAAGAGGGACTGGCTCAAATTCACCCAGCTGGCTTTGTGCCTAAGGCAGGACTAGAACTCATAGTCTCCTGGTTTCTAGCCTGATGCCTTAATCACTACACCAAACTGGCTCTAAGAACCAACTAGAAACTGGCTTTCTAGAATTCTAGTAACATGGTCCAATTAGAGATTAGTTCTGTTACAAATATAAGAGCTCATTCACTTCCTACTCAGTTGCCTGTGAGCTGCTGAGAAGTGCATTACAGAACAGATCACTTTGTCACTGAAAGTGCCAGCCACAGTTGCTAGTGAAACATCAGGATACCAGCTAATTAGACCATGCCCTATTAGCCTGGAAGCTCATCACCACTGGATTGATGTTGGCCATGAAAACTTGCATCAATATGTTACAGGAGTGGCTTTACCACTCCTCCAGCACAGATGCCAGATTTTTCTCCCTTGTTGCAATCACCATTTCATTGAAGATATAATGATGGGAGGTAGAGTAAGATTTTTTCCTCTCTCCCATTGGTCAACTAAATGGCTTCCCTTCATCCTCCCCAGCACTAAACAGCATCAGTGAAGACACCCATGGTGATGGAAAAGTGCTGTGGAGGATAAGATTTCTGAAAAATGATCAGGAAAATTCAGCAAAATGAATTTCTTAGCAACAGCCTGCTAACTGAATGGTAGAATTTCCGCATATCTTACTTTTGTAAAGAATAAGATTACACCATCAAGAGGCTGAATCAACCATAATTCAGTTTTGTACTGAGAAGCCCTGTCCTTGGCATTTCTGATTAGAAGCATCAGATAGCAGTTGATTTATAACTTTTTGTCCCTGCATGCTGTGGTCCATACCCTCCAAACACCATGAGCATGTTTGCAGAAGCAAAACATGCAGAAAGTACAGAGATTGTACAAAAAGTGGGACACCTAGTTTTGGAAACAGAAACCACAGACAGCAGATGCTGTAAAGTAGCAGCAAAATACAGCAAAGCAAAATTGTGTCGTCATTAAGCTTTCTTAATGCTCTCCAAAGTTCAGTAAAGAATTCTAATCTTCAGTATTGAAGAAAAAAAATCCAACTCCCACTGACTTTTTACAAACTCTAGAAAATGATGCCATTTCATCTTGTATCTCAAACAGGAGAGGGTTTGGGGCTGGTCCTGGAAACAGGCTTAACTGTAGAATAATAATATTAAATTGGCCCCTTTCAGTTCATAGCAGAAGACCACTGCGGATCTATCCCACTGCAAGCAATTTGAGGATGAATTGCTTGCATTGTCTATCTAATCATCATGCAGCCATGTAACTCAATCTAAATTAAAATCATATATACCATGTAATTTCAAGCCCCACTGAGAAGCTTAAGATAAAGTCCATAAAGAGTGAATTCATTTTTCATTCTTGAGATATTTCTCCCTATTTTCTGTGGCTCTTTTACAGGTGATAATGAAAAGAAAAAAGCAACCATTTTACCAGCTGAGTCTTATATCAGTGTTTCTCAAATCTAGTCGAAAAACCTTAGCTTATCAACCATTTAAACATTCATAGTTTAAATTACCTTGTAATTTGGCTGTTGGGACCTGACATGCAATGTGGTATAAGCTTTCTTGGATCTGATAAAGACATCATTCAGAGAGGTCTTTTATTTATGTTGGAGAGTTAAGGTCTTTATCACAGACATTAACAGATGCAGCAGAATGGAAAATTAGGGAGAGTGTCAAAAGACAGAGGATTTCTCCCTCCTCTATTTTTCTTGAAGACTGATAATTGGTTCTGTCAGGCAGCTGTACTTTGAAGCAAAAGTTCACTGCAGACACTTAAAGATGAGGAGAACACTGACAGATGACCATATTGCCATCTTCACTGTCAAAACAGGAGTGATTATAGACCAATTTTCTTGGGACTTAAAAACTGCCACCCCATCACACAAGAACAAAAAAGGCTTTAGCATTGCCAATTAAGCCACAACAACAAAAGGCAGATGAAGAATACTGTTAGTATTTTAGTCAGTGTGTTAGGCTCCAAGATAAGAAGTGCTGGTGTGCTGCTGTGGAAGTTTACATCACTGGGGAGAAGGGGTAATTTGCAGATCATATACATAGAGGTACTCCCAGTCTTACCCCATTCTCTGGGGCAGTGTTTCTCAACCTTGGCAACTTTAAGATATGTGGACTTCAACTCCCAGAATTCCCCAGCCACCTGGGGAATTCTGGGAGTTGAAGTCCACATATCTTAAAGTTGCCAAGGTTGAGAAACACTGCTCCGGAGGTTTATAAACAAACTGGCTGAATATACTTAAAAGAGCCCGCAGATCTTACTAGTAAGCATGTGAAAATCATTAAAGATAGCCAAATACCAAGACTGTTGCAAAGTTTGCATACCACCATTTTAGAATTTACAGGTACGAGGTGAACAAGTTCCTCAGTCTACTGTTACATAGAACTGTGTATGCAAACAAAGCATGGTTAACAGAATTTTCTGCAGGTTCTTGTAACAAACTATTTTCCATTATTGGAAAAAATCATCTCCACAAACAAATACCTCAGACTACCATTCCAGAATTATACAGAACCTCACTTTGCAATATGACCTTTAATTTTTTTTAACCTTCTTTTTCTTAACATATAATTAAGATAGCAAAAATAAATGCTATTATATGTCCCATCCTACAGCCATCATAAGGCTGTAGGGTGGGACATTACTACTGTTGCACAATACTTGCAGTGCTGGGGAAGCTTTACATTTATTTTTGATCTGGTATCCATAATACTTCTTGGCAACAGTGGCAGCAGAAATGTACAATGTAATAAATATGGCAAAGTAGAATAGTATGGAGATGGAAACTGTGCTTGTATGTTCCGAAATATTTGTGAAGATCAAATTTGTCTAATGCTCTGGGCTAAACTGAAATTAATCAGTTAGATTTCCGTAATAGAATAGGAGATAAGATGTCATAACATAAGTAACGAACTCCAAGTTTACTTCTCAAGAACGTTAATGTTTTTGTTGCACTTCTTATGTAGACCTTACAGAAGCCATCAATTAATTTTGTAATTAGCTGAAAACATCTTTCTTAAACTTCAGCATTACAGTTTCTGATTAATCCAATTAAAATAATTAAATTCTAACTGACCAAATAATTAGGACATCATTTAATAATGTTGGTTAGTGGAAGTAAAAAAAGAAAGAAAGCCTTGTTTAATGAATAATTTAGAAAATTCTGGATTTTGCAGCAACGGATTTACCTAATTATTGTGATAGTATTTTCAAAATGCTAACTCATTACTCTTCCAGGGTTTAAGGTGTTTTCTGGAGGACTTAAATACATCTTGGAGCAGATTTGGATGAAATAAAGGGCTGCAGACAAAGAGACAAAATGAAAAACCTTGTAATATCAATAGACACAGAATGCTGGATTTCACCCTGTCTTTGTCTAAACTGAGCTTTAATTTACTAAAGTCCTTGCCATTCAGGGGCATTTGCGGGGGCGGGGGCGGGGGGGGGGGTTGACATGTAAAAAATGTCAAGATGGCAGGTTCAGTTGCATGGTATGGTCGCCATCATGGCATTTAACCTTCTCCTGCAGTCACCCCTGCTGCACCCACTCCATTTATACCTTCAGGATTTTACTCCTTGACATCAGACTCATGTATGCTAAACATGGAAACAGTGGTTTGTCATCACAACATGATGACACTTCACTCTAATTCTTTGAAAAACCACAACATGGAATCTGAACCAAAATCACCTTGCCATTTTCTTGTTAGAGATTTTTTCTTTCTGACACTGCAGAGGGCAGCCTTTTGAGATCAGCAAACTCATTTAGAATGCTGAAAGCATTCAAGGATGCTCTCACAAAATGGATACCCATTTGATGCAATGAGTCACAAAACAGCCATTAACCAAAAAGCAAATGAATGTTCTGCTCAGGGCTGAACCCTTTATCCCCACAGGATTTTCCTGTTATACTGCTTATACTTTCAAATAAAACACTGGCTGCCACTAACCACCGTTTTTATGCCTTTACTGTTGAAGGTTGATCTTAAAAGGCAGAAGCTATCCACCATTTCAATATTTTCACTCTCAAATCTAAGGCTAGTTGTTCTACCTGTTGTCATTAGTGTGGTCTTCTTTATATTTAATTTTAACCCAATTTTTTTTTTCTGTGCTCCTTGATTTTTATTTCTAGAGTTTGCATATCCTTTGCGTTTTTGGCTATCAGGGTAGTTCATGAGCATAGCATGGGTTATTGATGTTTCTTCCTCTCCTTCTTAAAATCACACTCATCATCTTCTAATCGAGCTTTCCAAAATGTATATTCAGCATATAGGTTGAATAAATAACAGGAGAGTATACAGCCTTGTCATACTCCTTTGCCAGCATGGAACTAGTCTGTTTCACTATGTTGTCTGTGCTGTGGTTCCCTGACTGGTGTATAAGTTTCTCATGAGGAAAATGAGATGTAGTGGAATCCCCATTTTCTAAGCAAATTCCACAGCTTGAGGTGAATGATGTCAATGGAAAGCCTTTCTATAATCAATTAAACACATACTAACTTCTTTTTGGTATTCTTTGACTTTCTCAGAGATCCAGCGTGCATCAGCAATAATGTCTCATATTCTTCAACCTTGAACGTCTGGCAACTCTTTTCCATTTAGGGCTCTAATCTGTGTTGGATGATTCTAAGTATTGTACAACAGCTTGCACACTCTGTTAAGTCTCCTTTTTTTTTTTTTTTTTTTTGGTATTGGAATGCAGGAGAACTTCCCAGTTATTTGTTCTCTCACCCTGTAGTAATCCTTCAGCACTTCTTTCCCCAGTAAAGACAAAGCTGTAATCAGATTCTTCTCTTTTTCCCCTTATTTTTTTAGGTATTAATTTCCTTAGACTACAGAATCCTATTTCTCTTTTAAGCATCTTTATAGCTACTGCTGGACTAAATAATTTTTAAATTAAGTGTTATGTATTCTGTTCCAACCATTTCCATTTCTAGAACTGTGTCATGCATCAAATATTCACACACAAAAAAGGAATTGCCTTAGGATGACTATTTCTGGGGCACATTCATGTGCTAAATTTCTTCATTACAGTCAGAAAATACAATTTATTTGGAAGTTGCATCTAGGTGTTTTTTGGTTTGTTGATTTGTTGGTTTCTTTGTTTTTTGCAACCATCCTGATGAGATAATATGCATTTATCACTTTTGTCTTAAAAATTCACTTAGGAATAGATTGGAAAGCACAAGCATAAAAGCGAAGTACATTCTGATAAGCTTCATAGAACCTTTCCAAATCATAGTATTATCCAAAACTTGCTAATGTGGTTTAAGATGTAATCAGTACCGATCCACACACTTCAGAATTGATTGGGAAGAACTCCTTCAGACATGAGCACAACACCCCTTTGCTAATCATTAAAGCAACTCAATCTTGTTGAAATTTCCACAGGAGTCTTTAAAAAATGCAGCTACTTTAAAAACTGCATTATCTCTCTGCAGCTGCTGTGTAAGGGAAAAATACAGCTGCTTTAAAAACTTAGAGACAGGTGATACTTCCCTGCCTCTCTTCCTCTTCTGGGAGTTGAATTCTAGAGAGCTGCACAACACTATGTAATCAGGCTAGTGTACTTCATTAGTTCATTAGGGGTTCTGCCAAGCTTCAGAAGGGGTAGGTGGGTTTAGTTCATCAATGTTTTGACTAAAGAGAGTCGCTATAGTGGAGCAGAGCATAGTATAGTCTTTTTTTGTTATCCCACCTTTATTATTTTTATAAATAACTCAAGGCAGCGAACATACCTAATACTCCTTCTTCCTCCTATTTTCCCCACAACAACAATCCTGTGAGGTGAGTTGGGCTGAGAGAGGGTGACTGGCCCAAAGTCATCCAGGTGGTTTAAGGCAAAACTAGAACTCAGTCTCCTGGTTTCTAGCCTGACGCCTTAACCATTACACCAAACTGGCTATGTGAGATGGGTGGTGATATGAATGTGATAAATAATCACTCCAGTTATGGATTGAATCAAATTGAAACCCCTTTGAAAGTTAAACTAGCAAATTGAGTCAAATGGCTGCAAAACATTTCCTAGATTCAATAGCTTTTCTACAGCTTCTCACTGACTACAGACAATATACAATATTGTAAATTTATTTCCATATATAGAGATGGCTAGGTGAGAGTGAATAGTGTAATGTGTTCTCAGACATGAACAAGAGTAGTCAACCATGAGATTTATGACCTCTTTAAACTCTTTACCTATCAGAACACTTTTGGGGTAGCAAGACCAAGATTACTCAGAGCTTTCTTCACTTTCTCGCCCTTTAACTTCATTAATGTGCAGCCACAAATCTTAACTTTGCTCTCTCTTGGGTTAGTGAAATGTTACCCTTTTCTATGTTGGTCCTGCCAATGCAACCAAGAGTTCAGTCCAGCTCTCAGCAGTCTGAATATGAGCTCAAGTCAGACCATTCCAGTACATACCCTGAGGCCAAACCTTGCTTTTAAATACTGTATTATTGGAACAGATCTAAGTCTTTCAGCAATAAGTGAATTGATACTAACCTAAAAATTGTGTTTGATGCCCCAAATATTCACTGCTTTTAAAAATGGGGGAAGGGGTGGCAAGGATATTTATGCTATTTCTGTGTCTTGGTGGCACATCTCATTGTGCCAGCCTACTTTTGCTATCAATTATTGCTAGCAAGCCACAACCTTAATACAACTAGATCCTGCCCAGAAGAGACTGAACAACCCAGCTGTCCTGTGATTGACCCGCATTTTTCAATTCACACCTGGAAGAGAGGCTGCTTAGACAAGCTAGCTCTTCTTATTTACCCTTCTGAGCTGTGTGATAATAAACTTCCTGCTCTCTCCAATGAGATAATTATTTTTCTCTTTTGTTTTAGCAGGCACCCAATACCTTCTAGACACTTAATCTTCATTAATATGAAAACTTCCCTTGCTGATGTCTAAACTAAGTAGCTCAGGAGGGGGAGGGGGAGAGAGAGGTTGAAGGGTATATCATTTGCCCAACGAAAGCAATTCCTTAGCGAGTCGAATTCCCAAGACCTTTCTTGCTGCTTGTGCTCACCGCAGCTGGTTGGGGAAGGACCCTTAGTGCTGTAAGTAATTAATGGGACAATATTAATAAGCATGATCTAGTTTATTTCAGTCCTTGTGCCTCCAGTAATGCCCTCTCCTGCTTCAGTACCCATCCTGCAAATTCTAAATTAGCCAGCAACACAATAAAATTACTGAAAAGACCAGCCTAGCACTTTATCACAGCCAGTGATTGGGGGCGGGGGGGTCCTTCCCAAGGGGAACCAGGCTTGCCATTTGAAACCTAATTATCATAGAAAACAGCTATGCCATCTTACAAGGTTAAGTCAATGGGAGTTTTCTTTGTATCCTGCCAAGCCTGGCATTCTAGAAGAACAATAGAAAAGAGCTTACTTTTTAAACAAGTTTTTGAAAGGTTTTATTTTTAACATTTTCTGCCTGGTTCAGCACTATTTCTTTACTGGTTTTCTATTATTGGTTTTCCATTGGACAATTTTCTGCTGATTAATTTGGAGGCTTCTGTGCTCCGGTACCCATCCCCACTATCTCTGTCCTAAGAGAGGAGGAATAATTCAAAGATTGTTAACTGTAAAACCTATAGAGGTTTTTAGATGATATTTGATAGAGTTAATGCCCTTTTAAAAAGTCTATCATCCTTGCTAATTTCATCCCATTCTAATGAAAATGAAGCAGCTGCATACATTTTTATGCTTCCTCATTACAGCTTATGATTTTTTTAGAAAAAAAATTAAGCAGTGTGAATCAAATCACTTTGCCTTCATATCTTCAACTAAATGATTCCTTCTTTGAAACTCACATTTCTAACTCAATCAAATTAGGACTGATTCACATATGTCATATCTTCATGGTTAATGTGACATTCATATCAGAATGTTCCATATACTTCCATGGATGGCCAGAGCTGGGATGTTCACTGGACAATCAATCATTATCCAAACTACCCTATGACTTGACCAATCCATTACTGTCCTTATCACCTTTCTGTAGGTGTCCATCCATTACTGTATCTAAGGTTGTGCAGGTCCTTGGACTGAACAATATTATCTCCCTTCCTCCATAATAAGACAAGAGCATTCCTAATGATTTGATCTACTCCACAATTCATCTACTTTCGGTATATATACTACAAATTCATTGGAAGCTAACTATTTGACTGAATCAGCATCAGAGCACATGGATTATAAACAGAAGTCTCTTGAATCCAACCAGAAGCTTCAAATCTGAATTGGGTTAGATGGGTAGGGACTGAAAAGTGACCGAAAACTGAAGGGGGGAAAAAGCCACCCAGTTCTAGGGCAAAAACACCCCAAACCCTGGAACTGAAAAAATGCTTAGCTCAAGCATTTAATCAGTAGAGAAGGGTGAAAGTGGTTATTTCATGCAAAGAAGGAATCATATACCAGAAATGGTCAGGTGGAGAGATATGCAACAGTGATTTGTTTAGACCATTTAACTTTAATAATGTATAACTATAAATTTTGAAGAAGATGAAAGATCTTCTGATAATCAGCAAAATAAAGAAGAAATAAATGATCTGAACTCTAAAAGCCCTGATTGCTTTTCTGAGTAAACAAGTTCCAGTATATTTAGCAGCTTATTTCCTGATAAATGGTTATGGAAATGCTCCTCAGGTAGCTCCAAAATACTCTATTACATACCTAGTTAAAGTACAGCTGAAGAGTTAGCACTGCTATTTTTTTTTTATTTTTAACTAAAACTTTCATTTTTAAAAGTTTACTCATATCTGCTTATAATAAGCAGAAAGCCTTGAAAACAGTGGTGGTTAATATATTTCCATGAGGGCAGAAATGGATGCCCAATTATTTAAATCACTATTTCATTCCCAAAATTATTACTGGGGAGAAAGGGATAGCTAAAGCCACCAAGGAAAAAAAAAGGAGGAGGAGGAGGAGAACAATTACAGGAAGAAAATAAGTTTTAGCAATAAATATGATAGCACCTGACATGGACAAACTTTTTGCCAGAAATGTTGCCTAGTGTTTTGGTTACTGTATTGGTATCAGTGTGAACATCTAGTCTAGTAGCAACATCCAAAGCTCTGCAGTGGTTCATGGCAGCCAGGAGGGAAGCATGCCATTTCTTTTTGTTTGTTTCTCATTTGACTACCTTGGCAGTCAGTGGAGGACATTTATGCATAACAGCATGTCCTCACCTATCAGGTACTTCTGTGAGTTGGTAGGAGCTTGGATCCAGCAGATCCCAAATTTCCTCCAGTCCACTATGGCCATCCACCCCTTCTGGTCTCCGTTAATTTTGGAAACCAGATTACCAAGAGGAAATGGATGTGGACATGTGTGAGACATTTGGATGGATGGATCACCCAAGAGTGGACCTCTCCCCATCCCATTAGAAGAGAGTATCTGAAAAAAATCTGGAAGAGGCAATTATTGTTTCACCTCAGTCTTAGAAATGAAAGGACCTCTTTTGCTTCATGAAATGACTTTCACATATTTAAACTTCATATGTTACTTTTCTATATATCTCTAATACAGGATTGCAGCTTGTGACTTTCCTCATAGAATTTGATTTTGAAATAAACCCCAAAAATCTGACAATACTAAGGTGTACTTATACCATACTGATTTTTTTTAAAGCCTCGTTTATTAGTATCTTTAGTGTATTAGTGATATGCTTCTGTGACAGAGAACAAAACAATCTAAGCAGATTTCATAACCAAATGGAAAAAGCACCACAAAAATTTGACCTCTGGCAGAGTTTGAATATGAAGAACAGACCAGAGCGGTGAAGACTAAACCACTGATCTCACACATCACTGAAAAGTTAGCATACCAACAAGCTTAGAAAGATTATATAAGTGATAAAAGAAGGTACATGTATTGTCTTTTATCGATGTATAAATTATGCATTCAGAAAACTAGCATAAGGACAACTCATTATTTTGTTTAGAGCATTTGCTATATTCAGTGGGACTTCTAACCAATTATAGGTACAGGCCTGCAACCAGGTAAGGCATTTTAAACCTTAACCTCCTAGTGCCAAGTCTCTTCATTACTGCTACTATCTTGATGCTGGTACATATAGGTAGTACTTGCTTAACTACTGCCCTGTTTAGTGATCATTTGAAGTTATGATGGTACTGGAAAAGTAACTTTACAACTAATCCTTACTACCGCTGCAGCATCCCCATGGTCACATGATTGACATTTGGGTACTTCTCAACTATTGGGTGTTTATGACCATCGCAGCAACCCCACAGTCATGTGCATGCTTCACAGCTGACTTCCAACAAGCAGAGTCAATGGAGAAGCTGGCAGTAAAATCACAAGTCGTGGTCACATGATGTCTCACTTAATGACCCATGGTGACTCACTTAACTGTGGCAGAAGTGGGGTCATAAGTCCAGTAAGGTCACGTGATATCTTGCTTAACAATCTGTGGTGATTTGCTTAACAACCATGGCAGAAGTGAGGTCGTAAACCTGTTGTGGTCTCATGTCTCACTTAATGACCGCATTGCTAAGCGATGGAGTTGCCGGTCCCAATTGTGATAGTTAAGCAAGGACTACCTGTATGCAGGTTAACATGTCTGTGAGTAAGGTTATGTTGGTGCAGTAGCTATATTCTGAACTATCTTGTATACTCACTGAACATTACTCACCTGACTTTTGTTATCCAGTTTGCCTATCACTTGGCCACTACAGTTGGAATTGATGTGCATCTTTCTGAAGCCTTACCATCCATCGATTAAGGCATGCCCATTTGTCCTCCCTGACTATGTATTTACAATAGAAATGCTCTGATAATTATGTATTTTCCTTGTTCTGAATGTCTTTTCTTTGGAAAATTATATATTTATTTCTAAGACAGCACAAGTCTAAGATTGTGCTTTAAAGAAAACCATGCAGTTGGTATCCTGTGCTGTATCTTGCATAAAAATGTAAACTCTGGTTGTTAACAGTATAACAAGGGTTTTCTGTTTTACTTCTTATTAAAACAAAATTGGTACTAATTTAATAAAGGCAGAAATATTGATAGGACCTTTCAGATAGTCAATCTCCCTGAAAAATAGAAAATTGAGCACCTGTGTAATGTCATCAAAGAAACATTACTTCAAAAGACCCATACAGTACTTACAATCGTTACGACTTGTAAAATAAAAGGTTCTGAATTCACTATTCCTCACTGTTAGGATACTTTGAAAGTAAACCAGGCCCTGTATTTTGGAAAGGGTTCTAGCTTGACTTAAGGAAGTCTTTACCTTTTTACAAAGTGACATTTGTTTTGCCATAGTTGGAAATTAACATTAAAAGTATGTGTTTATGAATAAACTGAGCCCGATTAAACTTGGATTGTTTAAGTTTAACATAAGTTCAAGATAAATGTTGATATTAAATCAGATTATTGTATCAGTAATTCCATATGCATGCAATGGAGTTTACCACACTGACTGTTACATTTTAAGTTACCTTAAATCAGCACTTTATTTTTTAATGGAAACTAGGAAGTAAATAACCACAAAAGCTGACTTGTGCCAACCTCCATTTTATTAACTATGTATTCTCACTATGGAAAAACTAACCCATGTTATAAAAAAATAAGATGATTGGCATTTGACATCATTACTTGTCAGCATTTATTATACGACTAGAAAAGGTTGTCTGTGTCCTCCTGAAGTGGGCAGAACCTTATGGTCTCTCCCCAGCTCTGTGCAAATCAACTTGGCTCAAGCAGATCGTGTGGTCTTCCCTCGTAAACTGGGTCATGGAGAAATGCTTCAAAGTCTATGGGATGCACCCTCTCTCTCCACTTTCAGGGTAGGAGTTGGAACCTTCCACTTCAATCGGAACTTTTCATTTTCAGCATATATATATATAGTGGTGCTATATTTTTATAAGATGTTAAGTGTTTATGTTTACTTTTTTAGTTAGTTGCTTAGTTATAACATGGGTTAGTTTTTCTGCTTATAGTGAGTCCTATAGACAAAAGGGTGGGATATGAAAAGATGATGATGATGATGATGATGATGATGATGATGATGATGATACAAATATCCCCAGAGGAAAGCAGGGCAAATTACTTTACACATTGGCAGCTGTAACATACATGCATCACATAAGCAGAGCAACGCCAGAGAATTTTGGGGTCTGCTGGAGCACATGGCCCCGGCTAGCAGTTTTTCTGCCTGCTTGCTTCGCTAGGGACCTTTCCTATGGTACTGCTGAAACACAGAGAAAGAAGGCAACAAGTAGCCAGATAGCCCAGGTTAACAGCAGGAAGTGCTTTCTCTACTGAGAGAGTTGTGGAAGATATGAATTGGGCAGGGGGAGCAGGGGAGCACTTAGGTAAGAATGGCTGGGAGACATCCAAGAGAAATCATCAAGGTAGTTTTTGCTACTTCATTGCCCAGCCTATACTGAGTTATCTCCCTCAATCCTGAATCAAACTAAGTACTGAATTGTTGTGATGTGTGTACTCAATTCATCAAGAAAACTTTGTTTTAAAATGTACAGTTCTAATTACAGGTTTACTGCAAACTTTTCTTATCTTTTCCAGCCTATTCAGAGAACATTTAATTATATAATTGAGCATCTAAGTCATCTTCAGATGAGTGATCATTAAATTATACACAACATGTATTTTCTATTGGTAGTTGTAAGTACATATTTATCCCTCCTTTTTTGTTTTGTTTTACTTATACTTTGTCTTTCCCCTGGTCTGAATGAATAATATTACAAGCAATCACATAATCATATGCTCCATACACTTCAAATTAATCTTATGATCATAATTTCCTTTGCACATATAAGTAGCTGCATAAACAACATTCAAGTAGATTTACATAGAATGGAGAAATCTACCTTAAATGTAACTGATTGCTTTGAACCTGTAGTTTGGACCTTTAAAAGCTGAGAAGTATGTATAGCTTTTTCTTCACTATGCATATATTTATATGTGTACAAGTGTAGTCCAGAGAAAAGAGAGAAATATTTAAAACTTAACCAGATTCTTCCTCTCTCTGACGTTCCATTTTCCTGATATTTAACATGTCAGCTCTCCTATAGTTTAAATGGGTTGCTTTTTGTCATATTCTCACCGGAACACTTTTTTTATCCACATTCCTTTAAATATTTGAGGATTATCAGCATATTCTTCACCCTTAAACTTTTTAATCTTCTTTTCAATTTGATTCTAGATTTCTTCAGCTTTCCTCATATTATTTGTTCTCTAGACTTTTTATCAAGTTTAACCAGTAGAGTTCTGCCATGTGACTGAGCATATTAATCCCATTATAAATAATCCACATCACTAAATCAATGATAAAAGATTCACATAAAACTCACCATCTACCAGCAGCTGGCCAGTGATCCTAAATACTTCATTGAGAGAGCCCTCACAGATACTGATGAGACACCTACAGTGGTTGTCTGTCTAGGCAGCCTCTATCGCCACCTCACAACACCTCAGAAGATCTCCTTAGACCATCAGCTCCAGCTAGCAGCATAGCAAGCTCCTTTGGAAAGCAGCATGTCTAGGACACAATGAGCAAGTGATTTGGGCAACAGCCAAAGGGCAGCGACTGGAGATCCCAATTTTCTGCTTCTCTTAATTTCCCAAAGCTGGAGCTTCCTACCTAGTGGTAGGGCTGGTCTTGTCATCCCCAGGCACAACAGAATCCTCTACGTCTTCTATCATTTATAGGCCATGTTATCATTTGTCCACTCATAACCAGTCATGGGGAGCAGACAGGGAGGGACAAGATAATTGTTACCCTGAAATGGCTGTTTTTCATCTTTTGTTGACCTTGAGGTAGATTTTCCTATGGAGGTTGATTAGGAAAACATTTGAAATTGAGAAGGAGCAGCCATGCTGCATTGTTATATTAATATATCAAGATAAAAGACATACAATAAATCAAAAGCTGCCTGTCATCTCCAATTTTTGATTCATTCATTATTCTCTTTTTCACCTTGACAGTTCATTGTCTATTCATCTGTGATGCATAAAATAAAAAGAATGCATCTGGGAAGTAGCCTTTGGCCACAGTGCCTAAAAGCATAAAACAAATGTAGTTTGCCTAACATGGAAAAACAAAAAACAAGGTATATATTTCCCATGTCTTCTTCTATTCCATTACCATAAGAAGGTTTTTTTTTTTTTTTCTTGTCACTAAGCTACTTTCCATGCTCAAAGCAAATATCTGGGCAAACAAGAAATCATGTTGCAGAGTAAAAAGTAAAAAGTACCTGATTTCAGATTAATGAGGTGGAGTGGCAAATCTTTCTAAATTCCAATTACTGTTTATCTCCTAATCATGTTGGGAACTTTAAAAAGATGAAAGATGAAATAAAAGGAAGCACATCTGTACTTAGATCAGTTTTCAGATAAATATAAATGCACCAAGAGAGATAAATAGGTGCAGACATCTGTGCCTGGCTAGTACAAACGAGAACCTGATATTGCAATATGTGCTTAATTTGAAAACAGAAGCAAGCAAACAAACTAAGCTAAAGCGATAATGAATGTAACTACTTTAAAGTGGAATGATACATCCCTTGCCAGGCAGGATGGCATCAAGAAAGACATTCAAAACAGTCCCAAAGGGAGAGGTGGTAAATATTTTGCTCACAAAATTCATTAAATGAAAGGCCTTTGAAAAGTTCTGGAAAGCAGCATTTCTGGGGTCCTGGGGTCTAAACTGTGGGCAGCAGAAGGAACAGAAAGCAACACGGACGTTCCACCTCTGCTGAGAGACCAGCTGCTTAGAGCTCTGCCATGCTGCTGCCTAGCCAGCATTCATTCCAGCAGGCTACAAGGGATTATTTTCATCCCAGCTGGTCACTAAAATAAAAGTAACTAAGAACTGGTCTCAGAATGCTTTATTTTTTCCCCTTCCCTTCCCTTCCCTTCCCTTCCCTTCCCTTCCCTTCCCTTCCCTTCCCTTCCCTTCCCTTCCCTTCCCTTCCCTGCTTTCTTGTCATTATGACAGCATGAATTGTCCAAAAACATTTTCAGATTGTCCAAAATATTTTGAGATTGTTGAGATTATTAACATGAGAGTATAAATGTTCTCACCTGATATTTCAAACCTGCTTTTGGGAGGGGTTTTCTAATTAGGACAGAGTTTATGTCACTGTCATAGGACCACTTTCTGTTATGAGGTCACTGTTCCAAAATAAACCCTTCTTTCATCTTTCTTCCTCTTTCTCTTGGAGGACTAAAAGTGATTAAAGACTCTTTCTAAGCAAGATAAATGGTTGTAATGGAGGAATATTATGTTTTTAAATATTAAAGAATAGCTATTGCACTATGGTCACACATAGCTTTTGTGTGCCTAAATTGGTTGCAAGATTATATTTTATTACCCCAATATTTAAAACTATTGTCAATATAAAATTGGATAGCATAATAATTCATTAGGTACCTGCATGACAGACTATGGCATGAAAATTTCACATTTATTATTTTTAAGTGAAAAAGCCTAGTAAACTTAATATTTATTAGCTGTCTAGATAACATTTTTAATATATGCTGATACTGCAGTCTCTTTTTCAGTTGAAGGCTATATAATTTATTTTTATTGTTCACTAAAAAACAATGGATTTCATCCATAATTCTACAGAAGCAAAAAAATATTATGGATTCTCCCCCCACCCCTTTCAAGCAATTTCTGAGGATGTAGGTTGTTTTCACTCTGGCACTGGGAGGTACAATTGTTCCTTCAACTGCACTGCAAAAATTATGTGCAAACACACAGAGAATAAAATGGATTCACTCCATCTTGGTAATGTCACAGAACAACTATTCATACATGTAGATTACCACAAAGATTTCTGTGTGGAGTTGCTTTAAAAAGAGTTTGGAAGTTAAATGGCCTTGGATCTTTCTGTGGTTCATGTGATCAGAGTACATAATACTCTTGAATAGGCATAGACAATATTCAGTGGCCAGGATTTGCAGTTAACATAGGTGGACCTGAAAGTTGTAGTGAATAGGGTAATTAAGAAGTGAATGGAATCATATCACTCATATAACAGAGCTGGCATTATTTAGGTTTTTTTCCTGCATTTTATTTTGCAAGTTAAAATCAATCTTAGGGTGTCCAGTCCAATTTTCATGTGTTCCATCTCTAAATGGTGAGAAAGCATGCAATAGTTTTTGCCAGCCCATCCATGGCTGAAAAGAAATCTGGGGCTGCATCTGGACCTTGGACCAAGGATTGCCTTCTCTGATATTAAACTGACAGACCATTCAAAGACCAGAGTGACCACTTTGTAAACAGGTCTTGGAAAGTTTTATGTTCCAAAAGAGCCCTTTTAACTGAAATAGTATTGATACATATTTAACTTCTATTTTCAAACTTTACTGTTCTACTACCTGATTTTTACCTAGAATTGTTTACATTGTCAATATTGTTATGAATGCTGTCTTTTTACATGTTCTTATCCATAAATTGTAATTTTATAGACTGAAGTTGTGTTAGAATGCTCACATTAAAGAAAGAGCCTTCTTGCAACAATTAGTCCTAAAGGATGGTACATAAAGCTGAAAGAATCAAAAGTCAATTAAAATTAAAACACTACATGATAGTAAAGCGATTAGCCCACAAATCACTTATTTTGCCAAACATTACACCAATCCACAGAAGTATTCAAGCAATTTGGGATTAATTATAGTCTATTACATGGGTAAAGAACATGGTGCCCTCCAATATTGTTGAATTCCAGTTCCCATGGGTTTCAACACTGGTGGCAGTTGTGGGGATTACCAAAGTTGTAGTCCAACCATATTTGGAGACCCATAGACCCCTGATCTTTGGCTCATAAGCAAAGCAAAACTCTCATGAAGGGATTCATTAAAATATTACTTATATACATCATAATAATTCTTTTTTTAGTGAGTTTTTTTCCGATCCATCAACTTTTTTTTCCTGACCATTTTTATTTTTTCAATAAAAATGAAGCATAAATTCAAAAAGAATCCCTGGCAGTTAATGAGCTGCCTCATTTCCTTGAAAACTAATTGCTGCCAGAACTCTCTTCTCTGGCTAATTGAAATGATCAAAGGGGAAATTAGCGTTGTGCAACATTCTAATCCTGCTTAAAACTCCAACCAGATGCTCAAGGCAAATTATACAGAAAATGTCTCAATTGTTTTATAAACCTTAAAAGTGAAGGAGTTCAGATTTCTCAGTAAAAGTGCTACTGATTGAGACAGAAAACAAGTGTTCTGGAAATATGAAGCAATTGATCAAAACTAATCTTACAGAATATACAAAGAATATATTATGGATTAATTTTAAATGATGGCATACATGTAAAACTTCTGGAATAACTGCACATTACAGTGAAACAGAAAACCGTTTTTAGTGCCTTATGAAATAAATAGAAGTCTTGACACTGGGCCTGTGGCCAACAACAAACTGAAAATTATTCCTGCTCTCCTGGAAACTGCCTTGTTCTCCATTTGAGGAACACTCTTTCAAGGGACCATCATAAACATTAGGGACGTTATACTGATCTACTCAAGAAAATAATAGTTTAGTCCAAGCTAGCCTGTCTGAGATGATCTGAATGTTTCTGACTTCATTACCTGTAGTGAATGAGCAGGCAAGCCCCTATCGCACATTCACTGACAGCCAGACATGTCTGAGTTTCAGTCCAGGTTCACTCCTCTCCAACATGGCATCTACATCTTGGTAAAGAAAATTGTGGCTTATGTACCGCAGCAGATTCCTCTCTCACAGCCCCTCCCTCCTACAGAGGAAAAAAAATGTTTTAAAACGCAGATAGAAAATAAGTGCCAAGATTGGGTTTGTTCTTCTGTGTGACATTTTGAGAGAGGATATAACTGTGTTCAACTGATTGAATCTAGAGTTTCCATAGCTGAGAGGTGACCTTACTTACCTTCCTAATCCCTATGATCTAGTAGTTCTCCAGCAGTGTGGCAACCTTTAGGCAGGGCTTATGTTTGTACCTATGTCTCTATCAATAGGCAAACATCTCACACTAAGTTGGCATATTCAACATCTGGATCATCAAGAGAATGAAGCATAATTATGGACACACAGAGATCTATAATTGCACTTCCATAGCCTATGAATATTACTGATGGTTGATTTGGTGAAAGATGGGTACATTCAACATGATTTGGATTAAGTCTGCTCATTACACAAGGATTTATTCTTTTTTAGGTCATATTCCTATTTACAGTCTCACTCTTTGGTGGGACTATTCCTAATATAGTCAGAGCAATTACTTAAAGACTGTTAAAGGGAAGAGGGATGTGAGGCTTGGAGTGGAGATTCAAACTGGACAGTCAAAATAGCTGACACTGTCCAGAGATGTAGAAAAAAAAAAAAAAAGACAAGGGAAGACAAGAAAGTGTTAGCTGGGAGGAAAACTGGAAGGTATGCTTTCACAGGCTTTATTTATGACTACTTTCCCCCATATTTTGCTATCTTTTGTCACTATTTATATAAAGTGACAGATTACATGACAGATTACTCCATCTATATCAGTCTTCCCACACACCAATATCATCAACTGTCTTATTTGTCTGCAAAGACAGCAAGGTTAGTGGTACAAGACAGTAGGTCCTTTTCTGCCCCACATCAAATATGGGTTGAGTTTGTATTCGGCATTCATTAGGTCCCTTCTTTAAAGGCCTTTCAGAAAAATTTGAAATTTCACCTGGATTTCCCTTGAATTAAATTGTATCGTATTTTAGATTGTTTACTATAAGTCTGCCTTTGAGTACTTTAGACTTTGGCTATGTTCTTTCCAACATTTGCTTTTATTGGTTTGAGCATTTTAAAAATAATTGTATCTATCATGTGTGTCACCTTGAGAAGGCCTCAACCTTAAATGCAGCCTAAAAATAAATAAGATAAATAAAATATCAAATTCTTTTTGACATACCACTGAACTTAGAGGGTCAGCTTTCATATTCTGTAATTACAGAAGCAAAAGCTTTTGTGCCCTACTAACCAGGAACATCTTTAAGCAAACTTGATTTTAAAACAGCCACCATCATTATACTGTACTTGTTAATTGTTTCTATATTAGATAGTAATGCAGATTGGGGTATGTAACTAAAATAGCATAGTTTCTTGTTGGAAATGACCAATATACAGTAGTACTATATGATAAAGGAAAGAAAGGAAGAGGCCATTCCCACAATATTAGTGTTTCCTAGGTTTAGGGATGAGCAAAAGATTGAGTTTTGACTATCTTGTACAGATAAAAATATTTTCAGGCTCATTCCACTGTTTTGGGATGATTCACCCAAACTAGACTTGTACTGTAGACTAGGTATAGCAGAAGCAAATGGCTCTTGCCTTTGAATATTAGAAGCAAAGAATTAGAATTGGGGGATCCCAACTTGACTTTTTTGGAATGATGTCATATTTTGGAACAGCCTGAACTCATTTTTATCTTTGCTTTAAGTTAACACATTTTTAAATATGATAATTTTTTTCTCTTACGTTGATATGCAAGGAGACCTCCATTTAACACAGAAGAAGACTCCTCTTCTCCCTCCCACTTTTTAGGGAAGAAGAAACATTTCAGTTTATGTGACAGTTGATCAAACAAGCTGTATTGGTAACTTCTTCCATATCTTCTGAGTCCTTTGAAAGTAGGCAATAAAAAACATATTATGTCCTAGAAACACAGCAAATTTAAATCTGACTCTGAAATCTAAAACCTGTCTTCTATATGCTAGCTAGAAAGGAAAGATAGGCCAGCTAAATCAAACAGGAGGGGGAGCGGGAGAGGCAATTATTTCATGGCCTATCTTGACAGCACCAAGTATCCTAATGTTCACCAGTTCCAAATGCCCGTAAAAAATTGACTGTTATTTCTACCCAGGTTGAACAAAACATCCATATGTCAATATGAGGCAAGTTTCCCCAATCTGGAGTAGCTAACCCAATTCTGATATCCCCTTTTTTCCCCCTCAAATACTACCATGAGAGCTTCTCAGATAAATCAGTTGAACAGGTAACACCACTTGTTTTTTCTTCCCAGGTGTATGGCTTCAAATACATTGAGTCTCCAGATGGATGCATTCCTGATGCTCATGCAGTCTTTGGTATGCCTCCCACCAAGGATAGGGTAAGGGAGGTTATTGTACAGTTGGTTGACCAGGCCTGTCTGCACTGATTAAGCTCCTAAGAACCATCAAGACCCAGCTGCTGTCTGATCATATCGCTGGGCTACCTGAAGTCTTCAGACAAGAAAATCTCTGTAGACTTTTCACTGGGGTCATGGACCAAGCAGGATAATTAAGCCACTATGGATTTCTTACAGTTAGTCACCATTGGTTTCTATTGCAGAAAAGTGAAATGGAAACAATCCTGGATCCCAGCAGTCCCTCATCTATCAAGATGGGAAAATGTTTTTCTTCTGGTTTGGAACTACACAGAATATGTTTTCTACTTCTATATCAGTGTTTCTCAACCTTGGCAACTTTAAGATGTGTGGACTTCAACTCCATGCTGGCTGAGGAATTCTGGGAGTTGAAGTCCACACATCTTAAAGTTGCCAAGGTTGAGAAACACTGCTCTATATAATTCACTAGGAAGGCAAGTCTAGCTTTACTGCTAATACTGGTGGGAAGTATGTAGAAGCATGTGGATGGCCTGGCAGATCCCAAAGCATATTAAAACTGTAATAAATAACAAAAAGATGTTAGTACTCTTGGAATATGGCATCATATTGAATATATAATCCATTATCAAAATGTGGGAAGTGGCAGGATTACCATCAATCCCAATTCTGGTCTTTGTTCTTACGTTGTTTATTATCTTTAACTGCAAATTTAAAAAATATATATGTATATAAGGTTACCATGACAAACTATATTTCTTCAGCTGGAAGCCTGCTGCTAAAATCTTTCACTTGTTGAGACAAACATCCAGTGACCTATGAGAGAGAAATAAGAAAATTACAAATTCTTAGGATCAGATATGTTGTGTGAACAATTTGGGTTTTTCTGACCAGTGGATTGTTTGATTAAAATTTATCTGTTCTCTAATCCTAATTTTATCCTTAAAGTATGTTTCCTATTTCCTCTTCTTGATTTTGCTGTTAATTGACCATTGATTAATGTGTTTAAATCCAAAGACAAACACTCTCAAATAGCCAAGATCAATGTGTATAAGTAATGAGGCAAACAATCCATTTGGAACATAAAAACAATAAGGGTATTGCCAGTTGTGTCATTAAGCTATTATCATGTTTGGATTACACCGCACACCTTCTGGCCAGTGAAGTGGTTGATTAAATAAAGCCTTTCTACTTGATTGCTACAAGACAACAACACTATAACTGCTGTTACTTTCCTGACCATTTTTGAACCACAAAAGAAACAAAGGAGACTCTTGCCTGTGGCAGTACATTAGATAGGCTGTCAGAAAATGTTTGGATATCACACTGGAATATCCAAATACTCTCCATTATTCCATGACACAAGTTGGCAATGTAGTATCCTACAGACGTATTCAATACAATAATCATTAAGTTCCAGCTAGCGTGGCCACTGTTCAATTTTCCAGTCTGATGTTCAATTTTGTTTCCTTTCTGAATCAGATTGAAATCTCATTTAAAAAGAAAAAAAATCACATGAATTCAGAAATTTCCCATGATATATACAATTCTGAAAATAATTCTACTTAATATAACCATTTTTTGCAGGAGGGAAGGCTCTCACCCTGTAGCAAATTTCTTTATTGCTTTATCTAACAGTAATGCTGAGGAGGAATTCAGTTCACATTTTAATATAAAATTTTGATCAATACCAAAATATAGTTTGAATTTAGCACTTCTATAGTTTTTTGAGATGCATTTCTTCAATTCTCAAACAGTGCCAACTTTATAGAAAAATGTTCTCAGAGATGTCTGTTATATAGCATCCTTTTCTTTGAACAGATGTAATTAGAAGAATCACCTGAATTATTGCTGCATTGCTCACAGTTCATTTGCAGGTTGGTATACAAAAAGGACCAATAAGCTCTATTCAAGCACTCATATTTCTGATGTAATGTGAGGCATCACCCATCTATTCTACTTTATGCTCTCCTTTTCCAGATGTGGAACAAATAATTTTTCCAGACAGACACATGCTTTGTTTGGATATATTGATATCCTATTTGGAATCCCGATGATTAGAGACTGAACTGTAGACATTAACCTTCCAATGCATGGAGGCTTGATGGATCCAAGTAAAAGGAAAGCAATGCTTTAGGGCAGTAAGCCTCAACCTTGGCAACTTTAAGATGTGTGGACTTCATAAGCTGGCTGGGGAATATGCAGTTGAAGTCTGCATATCTTAATGTTGCCAAAGTCAAGAAACACATTTTGTTGGAAGAGGATACCCATGTAATTTTATTAAAAAAGTGCCTGACCACTCAACCTACTACCACACAAGCCATGAAAAGGATCACATTGCCATACATCAGAAACATCTCAGAAACCACCAATGGATTATTACAACCATATGGCATCTCTGTAGCACACAAACCAACAAAATCACTCCAAAATATCCTAAATAAACCAAAAGACCCAGTTGCCCAAGAAGAAAAAACAGGAGTCATCTACAACATACAGTGTAAGGACTGTAACAAATACTATGTAGGACAAACAGGCAGACTAGCTGAAAGCATCCATGAGCACCCACTAGCAGTCAGAAGACATGATAAAAATTCCTTAACTGCACAACACATGGACAGACTCAACCACAGTTTTAACTGGGAAACTGTCAGCATTTTAGACCAAGCCAAATCCAAATATGCAAGAGAATTCTTGGAAGCCTGGTATTCAGACAAGGCAGCAATTAACAGACACATAGAGATTAACAGGATCTACGTACTATTCAAAAGAGACAAAAGACCAGAAGATCGTCTCACCAGCATTCATTCACCAGCAATCATCTCCAGCAATCATCACCCAGATAAGCAAAGGTCACCACCAAACAGTCCACAGATGCTAATCAATGAACTACCAGATGAGCAAAACAGAACCCCCACCCCCACCAGCACTGGCAAAGCAGGCCACAGCAGATAAATAGAGAGCAAACCTCATCCCATTTTAGCACTGAAGATGTTACCTAGCTGGGTAATCAAACATTTGCAAGAAAAAAAACCAAGCTCAGAGAACCCCAAGGACTCCACAGTTCAACCCTGAGCTACATATATTCGCCTCCATTGCTACTTCAGCGGTTCGAGCCCAGCTCTGCGCAGCAGAGTAAGTTCCTACTTCCTTCCCAGCTTCTGCCAACCCAGCAGCTCGAAAACTTATGTGAGTAGATAAATGGGTCCTCTCACCCCAGTGGGAGGAAAAATGCTGGCAGTGCCTTGCAAAGGAGACAGGACCAGTTGCTGGTAACGCGGAAGCCACGCACGCCCGAAAAAGACACGAAGCAACGGAAACCCCGCCTCCTGCGCTCGCCATTTGGCCTCTTCTCTAGGAAGGAGGCCATGGCAAACCACTTCCAAAACACTTTGCCTTGAAAACTGCAAGGACTCATCCAGCCAGTCGCCGCAGAATCGGTAACGATTGAGTGTGGGGGAAAAAAAATAGATGTAAGAATAGAACCACTACAAAGTGGCATCTCCAATTCCAAGCTTTCTCAAAAACTCCAGAAGGATACTGTAGTGAATGGTATCAAAAACCTCCAAGAGATTCACATACTGGGAGACACATTCTTGTGTCTCCCAGTATGTGTATGAGCATGTGTCTCTCAGCAGAGGTAATCCAACAGGTAATAAAAACCATTTCTATGCACCTAAACAGGAATAGATAAATAATTTTGTCTAAGGTCTCCTGGAACTGCAACAGTATTGCTTTGTCCACCTATTTTCTAGGTAGGACCTCTCCTGGGATCCTCCCATCCACCTCCTATCCCTGTAGCACTGAGGTGTGTGACTAAAGGTATGTGGCATCTCCTCCCTCTCCTTCTCCCTGAGAAGATGAACCAATTTCACAAGAGATAAATAGAATCAAACTTTATTTTTTAAAAAAGAGGAAATTAGAGGATGGTGGGATTAGTTGTTGTTTTGTTTTGTTTTTTGGTTTGGTTTTGTTGGCTTAAGCAGTCACAAGCATGCATTTGTTGACAGGGATGGTACCATTCTAGAGTTGATCAAATCTCAGATACTGATTTAAAGGGTCTGCCATAGAAATACATGCAGAAAAATATATAACTCTGAGCAAACCACAAAATGATGCTGGTTTGCCCCTATTTAGAGGCAACTCTGATGTAAAGAGGAACCAAACTGCATAAAAACACATAGTGATTAAGTTTGCATAGAGATTAAAAAATAGCCGAGAAATAAGCTAAATAGCAGCACACATTCAAAATACATATTCAATATTTCTAGATAAACTTGTTATCTATTGTAAGAAAGTGAGAAAAGGGACAGGAACTTTCCAATTATACATACACAGGTTTTCTTTAAATTACAATCAAGTTGATTATTACGGTGCTATTCATGTAAATAATATGTGTTAGTATCAAATGTAGACACTACTGTAGTCTTAGCCTAACAAATTCTCTATACATTTTTATACAGAGTTTTTTATAGTTTCTTAAGTGTCTTGCTTTCACTCCCTGATTCACACAGATGATCCCTATCACAATCTTGATATGCTCACTCCATTAGACAGCTTCAGTACTTTCACTTCCCAGCATCTTGGTAAAACTTTCTTCACTGATTCCCAGTTAGTCTTTTCCATCTTTTCCACCTGCCACTCCCCTCTCCAGAGCTCACTTTCTGATCTTGCTTGCACCTTCTGGGTCCTCAACTGCAGATTCCTCCTCCACCTGTACCTAGATTCACCTCCACACAGCACAAATACAACCCCAGCAATGTTCATCAACCACTCCATTGCTCCTTTTATATACTTTCTTCAAAAAGCACACGTGCCTGCTCTCAGTTTATGTGACACTTTGTATACTTTTGGGAAGTAGGCAAAAATAAAATAAAATAAATAAAAAGCCATTTAACCTTGAGATCAGTTTGCAACTCTCCCCAAAAGTACATTTCATTCTATTCCACAAACCGTTTTCCTGCTTGCTTCCCCAGATTTTCCAGATTCTTACAGATTAAAACCTTAAATCAGAGATTTAGGAGAGCAATGTTACTTCTCTTCCTTACCTAGCCTCAGTACCCAGCTTCTCCCTTCTTTTCTTCCAGAATTTTGCCTACAGTTGTCAAAGACAAAGCCTTTTCCTCCCTAGCAGAAAGGGAGGGGTTGGTAATCAGACTTTTTACATCGGCCAGGATATGCAACTGTCCCTCATGGAGATATAGATTTTATGTCTGAATGAATGTAGATTTGATACATCTGAGCCTGGTGGCAAGGAGGCTATAGACTTGTAAAAACAGGTAGGCTATTTGCAGCACACACCTTTGCCTAGAACTGCATAGTTGCCATGCAAGCCAAGAAAAGGCATGGCTTCTTTAAAGAGACACCAACAGGTACAGGGAGTGCACTCATGTCCTCTCTGAAGCACCTTTTCAGTTTTGGATCTGAGTAGCTGCACATCACTAGTCTTTGCTGGTCATCCTTCTCCACTTAGTTACATTTAGGCATAGTCCTCTCTCATCTTTATATCTACAAAGATCAAAATCGTGCAAGTGGGGCTATTCCCTGTGACACTCTATGGAAGCAATAGTTGGACTTTAAAGAAGCAGGATAGGAAAAGTATTTATGCTTTTGACCTTTGGTGTTGGAGAAGACTCCTGAGAATACTGTGGACAGCCAAGAAAGAAACTGATGGATTATTGAACAAACCAACCCAGAGTTCTCACTCAAATTATTCTACTTTGGACACATTATGCAAAGACCCAGCTCTCTGGAAAAGGCTCTAATGCTGGGAAAGGTGGAAGGAAAGAGAAGAAGAGGACGACTAGCAGCAAGGTGGATGGAGTCAGTTACAGTAGCAATAAGTGCACCATTGGGAGACTTAAAAGAACAGGTTAGGGATAGTTCATCATGGAGAAAAATCTATGTGATTGCTAGGAGTCAAAAATGATTTGATGGCACATAATCAATTAATCAATATCTTGTATTCTTCCTAGTGTGTCGTATTTCATGATCTTATTCCTTATTCAGCTTCCCTGAAAATTCCATTCTGCCATGTTTGTGACATAGGAAGACAGAAGGTTTATGAAAGTATAAGGCACAAAATATATTTCTATAAATCTCATAATTGGAAAGGGATCCAATTCTAGACCGAACACCTACTTAAGGGGATTTTTTTATATAATTATACCTAAGGGCACTTTTATACTTGCCCTTATTTTATACAAGACTAGGATAAAAGTCTTGACCTATTTTACTTCAAAAGCCTAGGTCCACTCTACCTCTCTTGCTTAGCAACCATCAAACATGTTCTATCATAAGCACCACTTTCAGCGGGCACAGTAGCTTTATATCTATATGACATGACTTTAAGTGAAAGGTTGGCAGGGTAACCGAAAATTCTTTTATTATTTCATGAGTTCCACTACTCTTAAATTCTAGCTCAACTGAGAGACTTAAATTCTGAAACTAAAGTATGCTAAGTGTTTCAGTCTCTAAATCTCTCCCACAACCACAGCTCGATTCTGCACATTTATTTGAACACTGCAAACAAAGCAATTAAAGTGATTGTTTCTATGAATGTGTAACCATTATTTTGGTATAGTCCTTTACTGATGAGCCTGAATATACCTATGTAAATAAAATATTGGACTAATGGAAGATGATGTTGGTGACCTTTCTTGCAGTATTTTATCCTTACTATATATCCATAGATGAGATCAGAAGACAATATAAAGAAATGGAAAGACATGGTAGCAACTATGCAAATTCTACTGAGCAAATTTTAGAGGTTTTTTTTTAAAAAAAGTAAAACTCCTAATCCTTTAGTTCTTCTACTTTGAAGACAAGACAGGTATTCAGGACTGTACAATGTAGGAAGAAACTTTAATAAGAATTTCTGCAACATTTCTATGTTGAATTGATTTTGCTGAAGGAAAATCAGAGCCAGAAACAAAAATTATATAACAGATTGTAAACAGAATCTTGTATGTCTAAAGGCCCTAATTCTGCATATGGACAAGGAGAAAAAGTGTGTGTTTCTGGACCACTTTTCCATCTCATAGCTGCCATATGATAATATGTTTTAGATTGTGGCTATAATCTTGGATTTAGACTTTACATTAGCAGAAACTGGGCAAAATTTTGCAAGGTTATCTAGATTTCTTTGATTTTTTTGGACAAGGTTTTGGGCAGCATAAGCTCTGCCACCTGTGGGTTGAACCCATGCTCCACCTGGTTCCTTCAGCAGTCTGATGAGGGTTTCAAATTGTATTTGAGAGAGAGTAAAATCTTCTGTCACTAACCACTAACAACAGAACATGACCAGGGAAGCTAGATTCATACAGAATTTAATTAATGTGGTTTAATGTCTGAAAATGAGGGGTTAGGACACAGAATCTTGGAAATCGAATATGCAAAATTCCTGCCCTCATTTATGAGTGAATTCACTAAAGTGTCATCTGAGTTCCTTGAATCTCTTTTTCCCAGAATGCAAAACTGAAGATCTAGTTGTTCTTTTCCCAGAAAAGCCTGGCATTGGCGCATCATTTCCTCTTCATTTCCTCCCTTTTCTTTCCTAGCCTCAATGAGTTCTCTTAGAGCTTTCTTGAGGAAGGGGATTGCACTTCCTACCTCAAAGGAGGCTGTGATACATCCCCTTCTGAAGACACCATCTTCAGGTGGCACATTCTGCCAATTCTCAATCTGACCAACTGGATAACTTCTCCCTTCTTGGAGAAGGTTGTGAAGTAGTTCTGCAGCTTTAAAATACCCTGGATAAAGCGGATTATCTCAATCCCTTTCAGTTGGGTTTCATATCCTGGCATGGGACTGAAACTGCAGTTGTTACTCTTGTGGGTCAGGCCCTGGATTGCATATCTCAGTGGTGTTTGATACCATTGTCTATGGTATTCTTCTGAATTAAAGGTTGGGTGCAGTAGGAAACTATTTTGCAGGAGTTTTGCAGGAATTCCTATCAATGGGTGGTTCCAGGTGGCACATTCTGCCAATCCTGTATGGGGTGCCACAGTATTCAGTTTTTCCTCAATGTTGCTTCGCATCAACATAAAATCACCCGGTGAGGTCTTTCATCAGTTTGAAGTGAGTTATTTATATCATCCCCAGCCACACAGAAAATGCAATGGATGTTCTTATCTGGCATCTAGAGGCAGTAAGAGACTAGATTGAAATTGATAGAGTTGAAATTGAATCCCAGCAAAATGGAGTTGCTGTTTGCTCAGAAATCACCAGGTTTGCTGATAGCCCCTTTGCTGACTTTAAATGTGTCTTCTCTCCCCCTGAAAGAACAAGCTTACAGTTTGGAGTTTCTTTTGGATCCATAACTTTTGTTTGATTTGCATGTGGATACCATGCCTGGAGAGCCTTTGCCAAGTTCCAGTTGCGCCAATTGCAACCCTTTTTGCAAGAGGAGGCCCCAGCAACAATAACTCAAATCCTCATGATATCAAGACTGAATTAATGTAACATGATACACCTTTGAAGACTACCTTTCAGCTGGTGCAAAATGTGACACTTCACTTGCTAACAAATGAAAGCCATTTGAGCAGTGTTACATTTATACTGTGGGTACTGTTTTGGGTGTCAGCATGTTTCCAAGTTCAATTCAAAGTGAACTTGACTTTTGACTTTTAAATTCTATATGGCCTGATTCTATGTTACCAGTGTGACCAACTTCTCCAAACAGAGTCTGCTCACCCTTTGCAATCAGTGAGGCAAGTAATGTTTTAGGTATGCTTTCTCAGGGATACCAGAGGGGTGGGGGCTTGAAAGCAAACTTTTTTCTGTGGCAACCCTATCACTCTAGAACATTCTATATTGTCCTCCAGAAATCCAGAAGGCCCCAATAGTTTTAGAATTTAGGAAAGTGGCAAACACATTGTTTGGGGGGAGGCTTTGGGGTGTGTGAAGGACCTAGGACATTATGTTGTTTTCAGTTATTCTTGTTTTTAAATTGATATATTTATGATATTTTATGTCAGCTGCCTGGAGTCTCTGGAATCAAGTGGGCTATTAGGTAGGTAGGTAGGTAGGTAGGTAGGTAGGTAAATAATACATACATTTCCTTCCTTTCTGTTTTCTTCAATTTTCCTTCTTCCTCACAATTCATGTTTCCATTCCTGACTCTCTCATTATATCTGGCTGCTTTAAAAGGTGTGCTTATTCATGGAATAAATAACTTCTCCCCATACCACATAAATCTTATATGTGATGTTACATCCTTCACCAGCCTGGAAACCAGCAGGACATCAATCAAGAGATTGAAGCTCTAGCCCTCAGGTGTTTATGTACTAGATGTTATGTTTGAAATGTTCTTCACCTGATTTTTTTTTTCCATTCTTAACATTTCATTTTGGTCTCATCGATCCACAGCTTTTCTTCTAATAATGAAAAGTTGTAGCATCTAATTCTGAAATGAGTTCAGTTGATGTTTACCCACAGGAATCAGGTACCATGTTCTACACTATTGTAAAAACTGTACTTGTAAAAATGTCTGGGATGTTCTCTACTATTTTCCAATGAATAGATCATTGATTTGGCAATTCTCATGCAATAAGTGCTGGAGAATATGATACTATAGCAACTGTGACCTCTCCCTACCCACCACCCACCCCAGGTCTGTGATAAACAGCTACTCAACACAATGAATTGGTCAAGTGGCTCAGAGTCAAACCTCATTTTAAGTCTGTGTTTTAGAAATATGCTTAGTGCTTACCAGTTTTTTTCAGGAAGAAGTAATCATGGGTATCCTGATCTAGATCAAATCACAGAGATGAAGTTAACCCTCTCTTTCCTTTAACATTTTCTCACTCCCAGCTCACCACCACAGTTGTAATTTTTCTCTAAAGGTGCTGTTTTCTGCCAAACCTGGGAGCAGTCTTGAAAGAAGACATGGCATGCAGAGGAGGCCAAAAAAAAAGTTAAATTACTCATTTAAAATTATTTTTTTTATTTGATTTATTTGTTAAGGCCACCCAACTCCAAGAACACTCTGAGCAGCTTTCAACATATCCAACACATTAAGTTAAAAAACACAAGTAAAACAACTGTAGTAATAGTTGTAAGCAGTTGATGTTTATGCCCAGCACACAAAATTTTACAGCCAATGCTATTGCCTAGATTCAAGTACTGCTATGCAAAATTTCAGCTTCCCTTTGTCAAACCAATCAAATGTTCCAAAATGGATAAGTAGCTCCTTTAACTCAGGATAACCATATAATTAGCCCTGACAAACAGGAATATGTCCAAAGAATGCAGGCAAGATGCTAAGGGGTCTGGAAGAAAAAACTTAAAGATTGGAAGAGTTTGGGTTGTTTAGACTGCAGAAGACTACAAGCAGACATGATACTTGCCTTGAAGTATCTGAAGGGCTATCCTCTAAAAGACTGGCAAGAATTATTCAAAGCTGTTCCAGAAGACAGGACAAGGAACAATGAACTTCAATTACAAGGGAGTGGATTTTTTTCGGGCATACTAAAAATCTCCTAATGGTAACAGCTGTTCAATTATGGAACAGACTGTCTTGGGAAAGGATGGACTTTCCCCTGCTGGAGGTCTTAAGCAGGGTGCCCATCTGTCACGGATTCTGTGTTAATGGAGTGTGTTGGGAAAGGGGTTAAACTAGAAGATCTCCCATGTCCCTTCCAATCTTATACAAGTTTATGAAATACAGAATAGGAACAAGTTTTGCTGTTATTGTTGTTCATGGAATTGCTTGCAGATGCTCAAGGTTTCAGATGTAACACATTCTTACTCTTGTGTATACAGTAAAGGCTGGCACAATATAAAATAGAATGGACATGTGCTGCCCTCTATTGTATTAGATTTTTTAACATCAATATTAAACTATTCTTAATATAGTTTGAAGTGACATTCCAAAAGCTAATTTCACTGCAGACTGGCACAGTTTTGTTGAGACTCAGCCATCAGAAGTTTTTTCTGCCATAACTTTGTGAAAATTATGGTAACCAGATTTCACATAGGCACAAACCTTCACAAATGATCTGGAATTTCCAAGTTGGGTCTCATAAGAACTTATTAATGAAGAAAGCTAGTCTTGTTTCTTTTTTTAAAAAAACAAACCATTGTTCTTTTATATAATTCTTTATGATTGAACTTACCTGCTCCAATGAGTCAGAAGAATCAGTCACGTGCATATTTTTTCTGTGGTCCCCTCTGCTAGTTCCCACTGTGAACACACCCACACTCAGGTGCCAAGGGCATCCTCCTTTTATAGCTGGAGTCCAGGCATGGTCTGTCCCCCACCCCCATCCCCTACCCCCCACCCTGAGGGGATGAATAAAAAGGACAAAAGGGTTCATACTGTCTACTGTAAGGCTCTCCTTTCATATTGTACATGCATGTATAAAATCCCCAAATCACAAAAAGTTTTCAAAGCTTTATGGCAGACTTTGAGTTCTGCAGTTCTCTAACTACTGCCCCTAAAGTCTGTCCAAAGGACGTCTTATCCAACGGGATTTTATTAATAGACTACTCAAACACAGTCACATTGAAATAGTCATATAATCATTACAGAAATTAATGGAGCCAATAAATAGAACAAAATACATTGAAGAGATGCATTTAAAATCTACCAAGATTCTTGGAATGTAGAAAAGTTACTTTGCTGATACCATCTGTAATTTTTAATTAAAATAGTTTTAGCTTGAACCTGCTTCCAATCAAACTTAAGGTTTAGAAATTACATTACTAGTTTTCGATGATCTCTCTTATTTGATACTAAAACTTTTTGCAGATCATCTGGCTCATTATCATGGATGCCCAAGACATGGTAAGATATAGATATGTGCCATTTTGTCTAGTACTTGAGGCAGATATTTCCCATGTCTGTCTTTCTTTCTTTCTTTCTTTCTTTCTTTCTTTCTTTCTTTCTTTCTTTCTTTCTTTCTTTCTTTCTTTCTTTCTTTCAGTATTACTTTATTTTTTCCATATATAATTTAAAAAAACAGGAACCCAATGGTCTGGGAACATTTATATATTACTGAATAGCCTATTGGTTTGTTTGTTTGTTTATCAGTTTTCTACTTCAACATATTTCTTTGATGTAACTTCTTGTTGTCAGTGATAATTTTCAGTTTGTTCTCCACTATCAACTGGGGAAATAAGAATGAGCATCATTAAAGCTGTTTCAGTGTTGCTAACCATAAAATCAGGCCCAATGGTAACAATATCTTGAATCAAGTGTTAGGTATGGTATGTAGCCAATTACATCTAAAGAGCTTGATGTCCTGAACTCTGCTACCTGACTATATTTCAGTCTTTCATCAGATTTCAGGTTATATAGCAGTGTTTGGAATGTTTGAATGCAGTTCTGTTCATAGTTCTTTGACACTAAAATCCACTGTATGCAGCAGCACATGATGTGAAGATGCAGCATAATTAGTTATCTAATGAGCTAAAAGGTGGATGGACCAGGTTGGTGTCTTTCACATTCTCTCAACCACTGGAACTGAAGTGTCTGACAGCAGACAAACTCAACCTTATCTAAATGTTTCCAGAGAACTTTGAAGAAACCTGTAATAAAATGAAATTTCTTCACATTAATTAAGTAGCATTCAGTATTCTACAGTTGACATAGTTCTCTTTAGAAACATATTAAACTGCAAAAATAATGAACCTTAGGTTTCTGTCTTGTGCATGGAAATTATAGACAAAAACTGGATAAGGTAGTGAATGCACTGGCAGTCCCTGTAATGAAACACTGCTTGTGTCCTTCTACAAGAACCTACTTGTTAAATATTTAGACAGGTCTATATATTTTGGCTGGCGATGTGTAGGGTCTCTGTTTCCAAAAACTACCCCTGTCTTTGATATTGTCATTACAAGGTCTTCCTTCATAAGTCATAAACGGTTTTTCATTAGTAAAGGAAACCGTTGAGGAAATTTTGTTCAGCAGTGTTCCCTCTAAATGCATAATACAAGGCTGGCAGCACATTTTTACTATTATCAAGAATATACCTAAGAATGCAGAGATTGCCTAAAAATGAGCCACAGAGCTCCCATTACGATTCCCAGGTTTTGTCAAGGACAGTGCATAATTGTTTCACTGAAATATGCTCTTCAATATGTCTTACATCAACATTCACTACCACTTTCATCTAAGATAGCTAGAAGCTGATGCTTCAGTTAAGAAAATAGAATGCAGATCGTTGGTAGAAGCTTACCTTAAATACTTAAAGAATTCTCTTTTTGTCAGAATCCTCACAATCAATTAACCAGTTTGCTTGCTAGCTTGTTTGCATCAGTTCTGCCATTAGAAGAAGTGTGGCGGCGGGGGGGGGGGAGTTGGGAAGATGTTAGAAGCAGATGGGCTGTTATCACAGTCCAGGAACGCTCAAGGTCGTACCAACAGGCGAACCTGAGAATGTCTGGAAGGCAAAGGTGGGAGCATGGGAACCAAAGGGGGTAAAAGTAACTTTTTGGTGTGTGCAGGCTCAGTCTTAGCAATGTTTTGGACCTGTAACACCTTTCCTCAATAAATGAACTTTTCTTTGAACCCTTATCAGTTGCAAGAGAGTTACTGGCATTGGGAGTTGAAAGTGGCAGATCGTTACACTTATGAGCTTAATAATTGAAGTGGGTTACATGGCCAATGGTTTATACAAGAATTTGGGAAACCAGAAAACAGCTCACTGAAAAGGTCACCCAACAGTCACCCAGAGGAACTATTGTTCTGCATCACAGGCATACAACACATACAAGTTTTCCATGGTTTGAAGATTATTTCTAAAATGAAAGCACTACTGTAAATATGGTACAATTATTTGGTGAATCATAAACAACTCAATGGATGCTAAATTATATTTGAGAATGGACTGAATTTCATCTTTTTCTCCTCTTTTTAATTACAAATAATAGCCATGATGAGGTCATTATAGAGGCTGTATTCTTTATCTCATCAGCTCATTTATATCAATAGAAGCGAACATGTGTAGCTCTGGGTTGAATTGTGGAGTCCTTGGAGTTCTCTGAGCTTGCTTATTTTCTTACAAACATTTCATTACCTGACTAGGTAACGCCTTCAGTGCTAGAAGGGAGTGGGGTTTGCTCTCTGTTTATATACAATGGCTTGCCCTGCCAGTGTTGGAGGGGATGTTATTTTCTTGGTAGTTCCTAGATTAGGCTGCTTTTTATGGCTTGATTGTTTGTCTGAGTTGGTAGATCCTTGATTAGGATATTGTTTACTGCTTGATTGTTTGTCTGATGTTAATCCTGGTGTTAATCTGTTCTTATCTGGGTGTTGATTGCTGGCAAGGAGGTGTTCTGTTCTTTCCTTTTTATTGTCTCTTTTGAGTGGTGTGTATATGTTGCTTATCTCTTTTGATTAGTTGGCCTGTTGATGGCTGACTAGTCAAAAGAGGTCTCCATTCAAAGACACAAATAAAAAGGAAACAAAAAGACCAAAACACCTTCTCACCAGCAATCAATCCTTTGGAATGTACCTGAAACATAAGAAGCCAGGGAAGCAGCAGGGATGAAGAGATAATTGTACACTGAAAGTCTAGGCATTCATCCAATCCTTTGTTCATGCCCTACCTAATTATCTTTCCTGCTGAAAGACATTTTAAAACCAAATTCTCTTTCTTCAGACTGAATGAGAACTGCTAGAAAAAATGCAGGTTAATTTCTCTGCACAGCACTAATATTGTACAATGGTTAAAATAATTTCATAGTGATAATAGTTCATAATTGAGAATGTAGTTTGGTTTTGATGGCAAGCTGCATATTCACATAAATCTAGGCTAGATCATTTTCAGTCAGCTAAGACAGCCTTTCTGAATGTATGCCCTCCAGATATTGACCATAAAACCTTTTAGGCTGAAGAAGATGTAAGTTATATTGTTAAATTGTCTCTAGCACATTTGGGAAAAAACCAAGTCTGGGAAGGCTGCTGTATATTAAGAGATGGACCAGTCAAAAATGTTTCATGGAAGCCTCAGAAAGCTGATTTTAAAGGCCTCCAAGATTTTTCCCTTCCTTTTCCTTCTTCTTCTTGCCAGTTTGGCTTTGGCTTTTGAAAATGTAATCAGCTTAGTAAAATAATTTCAGCCAAGCACTTATTTTAACATGCTCCAGTTCTACTGCCAACTTGGCTGTGAATGAAAAAGAAAAAAAGAAAACTTTTCAGATCCCCCCCACCCCCCCAAACTGAAATAAATTTCTGTGCACATCTTGAAATAATACTATTAAAATGTGACCTTTGGGTAAGGACATCAAATCAAGAAGATAAAGTATGGACACACATACATATAAACATATACAATATACATAAACACACTAAAAAAAATCAAAACATGATCATTCACTTACTAGAATTATCATTGCAAGTCAAACAAATACCTGAATTGTGGACAAATGATTTTCTTGCTTCATGCAACCTATGACCTGCAGATTCTCTCACCCTGTTCTACACAGATAGGGGCTTGCCAGTGTGTCCTCTTGTGAGCAGGAGAAGGAGGAACAACAGCATTTTTAATGGAAGCCCATTAATTTCTGTTGTTTATTGGAACAGATTGTTCCGAGGCAGCAAAAGCTAGGATCTGTAAAGAGGAGTTATTGGCAGCTTCAAAACCCTCTGACCCTGCTAATTTAACACCACTGCCCATTGGTAGTTGGTGGACTTTTGTCATTGCCCTACACCTAACTTTCTCTGGCATAATGCTTTCCAGATGTTCCAGATCCTAATTCCAAGTCACATCAAAACCATGATGACTAGGAATCCTGAAACCTGAAGTCCTACACATTTGGAGGTCACAAGACTAGGATACACCACTGTGAATGTGTAGGAGTTTTGTACCTTTTGTCAGCAAAACCTTTATTTTTACTTGCTTTTAATTTGCAACACTTAATCTTACAATTGCTAAATTTAGTCCCTGGTGGATAAGAATGTCTGTTACAACCTGGATTTAACCATAAAAAGAACCACAACTAGGAACTGTATTAATCATTCTAAGGTAAAACAAAAAACAAAAATATAACACTTTATTAAGAAATGTCTTGTTTTATTAAAAGAAGAGAGTTGTACAGAAGTCAATAAAATCCCACAATATAAAATATAAACACCTACAAAAATAATGGGCTGGGGAAGGAATTTAATTGATCAAAACAACACAACATGATTATAATGGTGGAAAAATCATGTAACAGTGATAGATGTTGCAGAACAATGCAACCATAATTTACTCTGCAATATAACAGCCCTCTAGATAACTACCACATTTTACAATTTTATGTACAGGGCAAGCAACACCATCACACAAATCACAATTTTGCAGCAATTTTGTCATTGTGTTGACCATAGAGATGACACCTTTCATTTTTCTTGTTGTTGAACAAGTCCTTCTGGTACTCAAGCTGCCCATCTTCATGTCCCAGGCAAGGGGGCTATGTTTCTAGACTCTGTCTTGAGTTTAATCAACTATATACACTGATGCACAAGGAAGATACAGCTTGTGGATTGTTCAACTGCCATGCAACATAGGGACTCCGAAATGAGCAATAGATAAAGCTTTGTATTTATTTATTTAAAATATTTGTATGGCTGCCCATCTTAAAACCAGAACTCTGGGTGGCTCATAACCATAATATAAAGGTTAACCATAATATAAATATCACACAAAGAATAAAAATAGAAACAATAAAAATTGAAATCAAAAAAGAAAAACATGGCACCACAACCAAACTCTCTTGATGCAACCCATAATACTGTCTTCCAATTCCAACATCACCCTATCTCAAGGCTTGGGGGAAAGGCCAGCTCTTCACAACTTTCCAGAAGGTCAAAAGGACAGGGACCAGCTGGATTTCAAAGGGAAGGGTGTTGCATAGGGCAGGGGCTGCTAGTGCAAATTTATTGTTCATCATGACCTTCACATAGTGGGGGCCTTAATAATTTCAAAGGAAAAGCAAATGTATCAAAACCATTTGTGGTTAAGGAATTCTGTGCCCTACTGTGGAATTTTTTGTCTATGAGCAATTGCTACACAAGGGCATTTGGGATTAACCAAAATTCAACTGACTCTACCAACTGCTACATTAGTATGAACCTAATGCTAGCACCACCTTTTTTTTTTCCCTGATGGAATTTCCTTGCTTTTCACATATGAATATGTGCAGACTTTCAACAGATGGAATGAGACATAGTAATGGGAAAATATTTAGAGTCAGAGATGCCCTTGCTATGTAATGCATTCATGTATTCAAAAACTACAATTTGTGAGCAAGTTCTCAGAGGGGTTTCCAAGGAAGAGGAAAAGAAGAAGAGTAAAAATTATGATATAACCCAAATATTTTTTTACAAGGTTAAATTATCCAAAAGTGAAGCAAGACAACCTTAGAAGATATGGAACCACAAGGCTAATCCTCAAAATTAAAATAAGTACTAAAATCCATGCAAAACAGCTAAAACTTGGTGACAGCAACTATTTTTTAGAGTCCAATGTTGCCTCCTAAAGCATTAAAGGGTCTCATTGTCTCATTTGAAATGCTGGGGAAATCAGTATAATTCTATTTACTAATAACCTGATATTTTGTGACTAACCAAAGGGAAAGGGAAACTTTCTAAAACCTTTTAAGGAACAGAAAGGAAAGTTATTCCAATTCACTTAAATAAAGCTTTGCTTCATTTAAGGCCTATGATGCATCAGTGAACAGAGCTCAGGTCTTTCCTAGAAATTAATGTACAGGAATGCCATTTTCTAAACTGTAATTTCATAAAACCTTTCTCAGACAGAAAAGGGAAATGTTCAAATTATCCATCGGGGAGATTTAATGCAAAATAAACATGGTTTTGTTGAAAATGATGAGGCTTTATCACCCTGGATACCACTGCCCTCTTCAGGAAATTATAAACTTTGAGAATTTTCTACTGATATTTTGTCTGAAGATTCATCTGTTATTGTATCACCATGCGTAGGCATTGTTCACAGCTTTAGGACAAATGATGAATCTTCTCTAAACATGTGGGTGGCATTAGCAGCTGTGATATGAAATTTGATCAGATTTAACAAACAGAAAGACATTTTATTCATTTAATTAAATTGATGTGGTCTAAAAACCAAACAAACATGTGTTAAATACATTGGATCAAGGCCAAATGGAGTTGTTAGGCATGCTTCAGTTCTCTGTTTGTGATATTCTATGGATTCTACCTCTTACTCAGGACATGTTTTTTTTTAAAGAAGGCTACTAAAATCAGGATTTTCTATATTTAAATGTATGTATAGACTTATGAGTTTAGGTTAGGTAGACGGCTCATCATATTAACACATTCACAGACAAATTGCTAGCAGAATCCCACTGCCATAGTAATTATCAAGAACATTTCCTTTTTCAAATTTATCAGAAGCATCTGCTTGTTCTTTTTCTTCCTGCTATACATGCACGACTTTGGGGAAGATAAAAAAAGATGAACTGTTTTCCTATTTTCTTGAACCATTCGAAAGGTAAAAGTTAATTCTAGGGGCATTAATTTAATACCAGGGACATGATTAGGGGCTTTTCCACACTGTGGCCTTAAGCTACTTGTCTGTTATATATAAACCAGCTGGAAATGAAGCTGGTTTAAGAAATCCCTTTCTGGATTTCAACTCCTTCCTATACTTTGGTGTAAAATGGCTTGATGTTTACCTGGACCATATGTACCATAGGCCCGGTTTTGAGAATTCTTGGAGGAGGATGGGGCGAAGTCTTCTACTGTTCTACCAGATAACTTGTTTTTTAAAAAGGCAGCTTTTTAGCTTTCCATTGGTGAATTTGTAAAAGAAAATGGTCATGGAGGATAACTGACAGTGATCAGAGGGGAGAAAGCATTCCTGCCAGGAGGCACAATAGCCAGTTGGAGCAGGGGTGTTTGTCAATAATGAAATGAAACACATCAGGCAGGGGCAACCGGCAAGGGTCAAAAAAGTCAAGATGGGGGCCATTACCATACAATCAAAATGCTGCTCCTTTTTTTATGTGTATTGTAATACGTGTAAAAAAAGGTCAGGGTTTTGACCACATGGTTGCAGCCACCATATTGATTTTTTTCAACTCCACTCCACTACTGTCCTGGACACACCTGGCAACAGGTGAACCAGACAATACCATTTGAGTTGGCATAAGTCAGAAAACAATACTCTTGACATGTAGCAGAAAAATACAGGTGGTGATTGTCTTTCCAGTGGGCTACGTGTAGGGAGAAGATGTTCTGCACACCTGCCCTTAAGAAATGGTCAGTGGCTTATGCTCACACTGAGGCAAGCTGGTCACATGGATCAGCCATGGGTTAAATTTGACCAAATCATCTTTCTTAAAGGAGGGGCATATTCCTTTTAAATATATACATCATGATAGAAGTGTACAGATCAGAACTGTAAATCAGGTTTGACAAGCTTTAACATTTTTTTTTCCTTGCTGCAATCACAGAATTCCAGGTTGGAAGGGGAACCATGACAAAATCCAAGTCTAATTACACAGTACTGACCGGGGCCTTCTTGTACTGTTATTCAATGTCTGTAAAGTCCATTGCCTGGATCCGTAGGAGAAGATTGTGCCTTGAAAGAACCAAGACCAAAAGCTAAATATCTGCTGCACTAAAAACAAGAGAAAATATAAGGATAAGAACAGGCACAGGACATTGAAGCAAAAAAACATGGCAGCATCACAGAGAAATGCAGGCATGTTAGGTCTCTGTTTATGTAAAGTTACACCTTCTATTCATATTGCCCGGCCATTTTTGGCCCAAGTTTCAGCTGTGTTTCAGGAAAAGCAGCAATGCTGGAGTCTGCTAGGGTGAAGAACAATGCCCCAAAGGACTGCAGAGAAATCAGATCTAATTGTTCATGGGGTTCTTCTATTGAAAAATTAGAGAAGGTTATGTAGTTCTCTACTGATTCAGTTAAACAGAGTTGTTTTTAGGGAACTACATGCAGTTATACAAGCTAACTACCAAAGTCACCATCCAACTCACAGAAACATCAGTAATTGATTGTTCTAGAGCCTTGGCAGGAAAAGCTGCCCACAATATTCTCACTTCCCAATAATTTCATTGAATTACCTTCTAGACAAGTTCTGGCGATATTGTATGTTTTGCAAACAATTAGCTATTTGTCTTCTATAACATGGCTTTTGTATGATTCTCAGCATATCTCAGTCAATTATCCAGGAGACTTCCAGAAGAGTATGATCACTCTTTCAGATCAGAATGGTTAATATCTTTATCCTGTTCCTTCTTGTGCAAACGTTTAACTTTTAAGTAAAAGTAGAGATTCTTTGACTGCCTGGTGACTACATGGCCCTTGCAGTTTTCTTTGCAACAATATGGACTGCCTTCTAGATGTCAGTCATCACATTGCATTTCTGCAGAGTGTTCTAATTTGGATGGGGATGGGTGAAGTTTAACCTTCCTCATAGGCTCATTTGTTTCAAAAATTCAACCTCCTTCCCATACAATCTATACAGTCCAGATCAAACCACTGTGCAGTCTTCAGTAAAGAAAATTAAAACTAAAGATGGAATGGTTGAGTCCTTTGTATTTTTGGATCTAAATTTTGTAACTGTTTTTGACTCCAGACACCAGTTGTCCTTCGTTTTAGTGTGAACATCCAAGTCCTTTATGGGGTTTAGCTCAGCTTTAAAATTGATTTGTGGTTCATTTTATTGCTTCTGAACACTGCTTAGCTCACTACTCCACTCTGGAGCCTAATCCAAGTTTTCAGGATTGTAGGTTTCCATTTCTTTTATTGAATCATCCCATTGATTAGTTTTTCTAGACAGATGTGATTGACATATATACTCAGAGAAAAAGCTTTATCCTCTGAGTCCGAAGTCATGTTCCACCTGTAACGTAGCACAACTGGAGCTTTCTCCGCCTCCTCCTTTTGCAAGGACTGCCTCTTAAGTATGCATTACTGTTGTTGTGGGGAAAAAATGGAATAGATTAGGGCTATACAGACAATAACAAGCATGAAGGGAAATGTACTTTACAAGCGGTATTCATTCTAATGGATACATTTTGCTGGATGAAGAACACAGTTAGATGCAACACACTGGGCTCATGAGAAGTGATTTCTGCCTGACACTATTTCTGGCAATATTTGACAATAAATTCAGGATTGCTAACTAAACACTGAATGGACAATGGAGGAGTAAATTCCTCTGTTAGTCAAGCAGTCACTTGATGTTATGGATTTAGCATGAAAACACAAATCCATCCACATTTGGGCTTTTGCTTGCTCATATAATGATTTGCTAAAAATACATGATTGAATATATAGCTAATTTTTTAACGTGAAAAGGTTTTTTCCATAATGCCCTATGGATACATTAGAAAAGCCTTCTCTCTTTTTTTTTTTGACAGTTTTACCAAATATATAAAAGGAATCTGCAGTCCTTATGACCTCTAAAATAAGACAAGAGACGAAAGCAGTTTCAAACATTATGCTAGGAAAATGTCTAGGGATAGATTCCTCTCCTCCAATACACGACCTGCCAAAAACTTACACCAAAAATCCTAGGAGACAATTTGTACAGAATCCAGCAAGAGAACTGATTCCTTCTAGCTGACTGACATGATGTCACAATAAATAGTTTTATTCAACAATAAAACTAAACATTTGAGAATCAAATTCTCTATCTGGGTCAGTTAGAAACTGTCCACTAGGTCAAGAATGTTGCTTCCAACATTTAATTAAAAAAAAAAACCCTGCACTTTATTCTCCCCATCCCAACTGCTGCCACTTCTAGAGGTCACAGCTAACTGTAAACGTCCAGTGTCTCTTTGTCTACAACAATACAAGGTTTTAAAATACACAAAGCTCTCCTGACTAAACAAAATTTATTTCAGTAACATGCTAGATGTTAAGGATTTGTCAGAATATGCCCATCACTACCAGCTCCTAAACATATTCTTCTCTCCTTTAACTTCTCCTTTCCTTAAACTGATGTAGTGAAGAGAGAGAGAGAGAAAAGAAAGAGAAGACAATGAAGAACACTTTTAAACAATCTCCATTCCTACCTCCTCTTCATTGCTTCATCATTCTGATTAACAATGTTAAAAATGTAGAACTGAAAAAAACTAAGGTCCTCTGAATTTAAGTGTCCCTTGGAGGTTGGTTTTATGAGAACCTGGACCTATTTTCTAAGCCCGCTTCTGGAGAATTTCATGGCATTCCTAATTCCTTATAGAGGAACAATAGCAATTGTTTTTCCAAGAGATAGCAGAATTGAACTACTTACAAACAATAGCTAAATCTAGCCTTCATGTTTTTCTTCCCTCGTCTTATAATAAATTAATGGTTCCAGTCATGGCAGCTGGGAATGTGAGTATTTACAGTCCCAATATATTTGGATGGCAGTAGTCAGAGGATGTTGCTCTACAGAAGCCATCCACAACCTTAATGAATTATAGTACAAGAGCGGTATCTCAGACATGGTGCCTGCATGAGCTTGCTGCTTTCATCAGAATGACAAAAGCAGTATTGTGTCATCACACTGGAAGCTCATCACAACTCACATTAAAAAGGAAAGGGGCTTGCCGTACAATAGCATAATGTTGCTTTCATCATTCTGCCTCCTCCACACCCTGACAGTGCTGATAATACATGCTTGGCATTACATGCATATATTATGTATAATACTTGAGTTTTATTGTGTTACTACATTTTCCTGAATCCTTTCAGATGTTGACTCTGTAACTCACTGGCCCCCTTTATGGAGCCTACTGTTTCGGGGCCTGTAAAAGTCCATAGCTCAGTTGAGCAGTTGCCTTCCATACAAATACAGCAAATTTTTGACTTCACAGCCCATGATGCAATGAACTCTGGACACAAAAGATGAAATTCCCATTGCATTTACTTCATTTTGCATCATTTGCACATCAAGGTCTTTATACAAATGACATAAAGTCATGCAAATTATGTTATTGGTGTAACGACATGGATGACGTTTTCTCCAGTGGAACAGATGATCAGGAATAACAGACACCACCTTATCTCAACTGATCTATTAACTGAGGTTTCACTGGACACCCAGATTTAATTCCAGGAGTCTGCAATAACAGCTGGGAAAAAAAATTCTAACTGAAAAATTCTACAGTCCACTGCATAAATACAACCGATGATATGGACAAATTTGTTTCTTATTTTAAATATAGTAGTATGCCTAATTTCTTTTTTGAAAGTAATCCAACTTCCACATACATCCTTTCTCTGGTACCACCCTATATTAAATAATTCAATATCATTATTCCACCTCTCCTAAGTGAAATAATCTTGAGATGGGTAAAAACAAACTTTGAAACAAGAGATGACATGAGGGTGAAGGAATATCGTGGTCCCAAATATTCTGCACCATTGAGAAGCAAGTATGACAATGATCTATCAAAAAGCCTTCTGTGAATAAGAAAGTCCAGTATATTTCACCAGTTGGCCAGGAATCACCCCATTGACATTTCTAGCAGAATTAGTGGACACTGGAACAACTGCTTCAGCAAGGCTTCCAACATTACCTTGAAGCACAGCTGAATATCAAATACCTATACAGGGTAGGGCAGGAGGCCCACAGAAAGGGAGTCAAAACAGTCAAGATGGTGGCTACAACCTTACAATTGAACCCCTGCCCTTATTTTGTTTTGTTTTTTTTAATATATAATTTTATTACAACTTTTTAATAAGAAATACGAAGAAAACAATATACAAAACCAAATTAAAAGAAAAACAGTAATAACCAACAAATTAATTAGCTATGTAATTGTAATACCAAAAAAAAAGTAAAGTAAAATAAAATAAAATAAAATAAAATAAAATAAAATAAACAGATGAAACCTAAAAAAATTACTAATACACATGAAGCTCTGTTCTTCTTTACATGTGCGCACGTTACAAGGGGTAGGGATTTGATTCCATGGTTGTGGTTGCTCTCTTGAACCTTGTTGCCTTTCCCTGCAGAAACCCCTGGTGTGGGGGAAGTCAAGCAAAAAAGAGCAGTGGGGAGCACTCTTATTCTACCTGTTCCTTTACTCCCACATTTCTTCTGCTAATGTTCTTTCATATGGGCCTGGGGGGGGGGGGGAAGGTAAGCTAACGGAAGGGCTCTACACACCCTTCCTCCTGCCATTTTTTCCACTCAAAATAACAACCTGTGTTTGTGCAGTTTCATGTGGTGCTGCTCTTATTCTCACAAGAAACATTTCATTATTTCCCTTTTCTGCTCTCCAATCTTCAAGAGCAGGCTAAAGGGAAAGGGAAATGAGAAACACAATCAAGAGCTTGGAGAACTCTGTCAGATTTCAGCATTTTCATTTTTTCCTGGAAATCCCCAGCAATGTTCCTGTTCTTCAGCAAGAGAAAGACAAAGAAAAGAAAATAACAGTCTATATAGCTTAACAACTCTACATCAAATTGCCTGCTGCCTGTGTAAAATGTTATGCTGAAATGAAAATGTTACAGAGCATGTGTGTATATGTGTGCACACGCGTGCACACACACACACACAAATTTCAAATATGTTTTAAAAGATTATGATATGGAAATTGTTACTGCAGAGGTCTAGCAAACATTTATGGAGAAATAATATCAGGAAAATGCTTGTATAAGACTTCTGAATGGTTTTTGAAATTAATGCACTTACAACAAAATTTGCAAAGTTAGTCAAGTAATTACTCAGTTTCTTCCAACAATATTCACAGTATAGAATGGGTTTGTTTTGAATTACACTGACCTTGAAGTAGAGTTCACATAAAAAATTAGCAGAGCTTTGATCACACCCTTGCAGCTGCCATCTTGACTCTGGCTCTGTGCAATCCAAAGCCTTGTCTACTGTATTCTAAATATGGATTAGTCCCCCAAAGTTAATCAACTTGGGAAACAGTTGATTTTCTTGAACATTCCTATGCCGATAAAGCCAAAAATTGGAACCAACACTCTAAAAAAAGAATCATTAAAGCATTTGATACATAATTTAATGTCACATTATTATGTATGATATATATTATTATATTATGTAACAATATGTAATATTGTTTAATCAAGAATTCAACCAAAGCTTTAAGGGGTTGGAAATCTCCCCAGTACTAGCATCTTCAGGTACCTATGTGGGGAAATACTGTAAGTGAATGTTTGGAACTAAGAAAGATCGAAGGCTAAAGTCATGAAACTCTTTTGTCTAATGAAACACTTGTTTTCAAATTCCATATTCTCATGTCTACCCCAGAATGTTTTTTAAAGGGAATTACTGTAAACAAATTCATGGCTGAATGGTATATCAGTGGCTACTAGTTATCCTAGTCATCTGCAGATTCTACCTTTCACCTTAGCCTCAGGGCAATACTTGAAAAAATGCCATTTGTGAGGTTAATAAATGCATGAAAGGGAATAAGGGAATAAGTGGCAGTTAACACGGTGCTTCATGTTGCGATATTACTCCAGTTTGGGCAGGGGAGGAGAGATGCTTGCAAATTGGATTAAAAGAAAAGCTGGAGCTGACAGCCACTATTTGGACAGGAGTAAAATCTTATATGGGCATCTTCATTTAGATGAGAAAGAAATCTAAATTTCTTTGGGCCCTTGATATTTGGATTGTAAGAAAAGATCCTCCCAATCCAAATACTGTAGCATGTGTAGGGAGTAAGTCCAGATCAGCAGTTTCTACTTCTACTGAATCAGGTCTCCAAATATGTTATTCCTTGGTTAAAAGCCATTCATACAGCTGCTAATTGGTTGAGTCATCTCATCTAGTTTAGTTCTTAGTACTGATACTGGGAAGCAACAATAGGAGAGGGTTGTTAGGTTTGTGCCTTGTTTCTCTGATGCGTATAATCAGTCAGAAAAGTGCTAAATGGAACTTTAGGCTCATGTAAATAAGCTCTTCTAACCCCAAAATATAATATGGCTGTCTCAAACTCAAAATTCAGAGTTTGCTATTCCGAATTTATTTTTATTAGCATAATTTAAAAGACCAAGTGTCATGGTTAAATGCAATCCACATTTTAACATTTTTCCTGAAGCTTAATTTTCTGGATTTTTCCCATTTCCTTCCTAAGAGTATCAGTTGTTTTCAGCCCCATAAAGCAAATTTCAAGACATATCTTTAACTTATCAATGATAATAAAAAAAACTTGAATATATATAGCTGAATTATACATATTGGGTTGGAAAAAAAATCCTCTAATTGGGAATAGATGAGGATGAGGATGAGGATATAATGATGGACTAATGAGGAACACAGGTATGATACCAATATCACCAGACAGGGTGGGACTTTGTTTTTTAAAGTTGGATTGTTGTATTTTTTTTTTTTTCTCAAGGTAGCAGCATCACATCCACTTGGGCTGAATTTTAGGACTAAAGTTATCAGAAGAAAAAGAAATATATATGCTGCTGAAAACTGCAACTCTCCCACCCAGTTTTGAAGGTACAGTCTTAGGGGCTCCCAGGTATTATGAAATGTGAACCTAACCAGAGAAGAAAGAACCAAGAAATAACAGAAGCAGCAGTTATTTAGATGTGTTTTAGAAGTGAAGGTTCAATTAGGAAAAGCAAAGGACTGTATATCAAGAGCTTCAAAATTTGGTTGAGGAAGTATATGTAGGCTCTTGGGCTATGGGGTGGATAAAAATAAGAATCATCTTACAGGAGAAGGAAAGAAACTATGCTACAACCAATGGCAGATTTTATCTTCCTGAAAAAGTCTGGAAATGTTCCCATATTCTGGGGGCTGGGTATGTGGAGGGGTTCTTTTTGTTTTTCGGACACAAATGCAATGGAGAATTATCAAAGGCCAAAGCTCTAGATCAGGCAGGAAACGTGAAGCCCTCATGATTCAGCTGGTGCAGATGTGCATGGTAGCTACTGACCGTGTAGAAAGAACATAATTCTGAAAAAGAGACTACATGTCAGTACACTTACCTAAACAATGCAAAATATTGCTACATAGATATGGAAGATTTTTGCATTTAATAGTGGTGGAGCCCTTTAACAGAAGTGTCTTCAGGATGAGCATATACTGTAAAAGAAGTGTTTTACCACTAAGTTATCACCCATCTTAATTCTTCCCACAATACATCTATGGCTTCTTCTCCAGCAGTGCAGCACTCTTTCACTTCTCCAGCTTCCTTTCTTTCCAATTAGTATCAGAGCAGGGATCCTAACTGGGAAAGTATCCGTGTTTTATATTTAGGCTAGAAGATAAAAACCCATGTGCTGTCCTCCAGATGAAGAATGTAGGGGGCCTTCACAAAATAAACAGCTTCAGCAATCTGGTATGTTCATTCTATCTCACACTGTTGAAAACATCATGGGTGTGTGCTGAAATATTATTACAGTTATTTAAAAATAAATAACACTGATATAATTTTGCTTCTATATCCTACTATATCAGTTGAGACAAATTCTCACTCCTACTCTTCCCAACACATTCTTTCCTCATTCCTAATAAAAATCTTGCTGGAGCCCATTTTGTTTTTTCTGTTAGTACGATGCCATTTCTTTTTAACAAGGAATTGCCATAACCATTCAGAAATGGAGAGATTAAAGATCCTTCTCAAAATTTGGAAGGAAGAGATTTGTGCCCATTTGGGCCTCATTCTTTCAATAAAAAAGTAATGTCAGTTATTCCAAACTGCCAATTTAGAGTTGAAAGTGACTATGAATAGCTGGGCTTCTTAATTTATAAAGTGCATTTAACTGGATTTGCTACAAAACAAAAATCCCACTTTCTTCTTTGTTCAGGAAAAGAAGAAACAGGCACCGAAGTCACCAAATGAACAAAATAACTTCATAATTCTAAATTAAATATAGACTTGTAAGGAGCTCATTGTTGGTCAGGTCAATCTTGTATTGTCAGAAATGTGGTGTCTAGCATGTATCTCAATTTCTCCAGTATTTTGAGACTTGTAATTAATTTTCCTTTTCAAAGAAAATTATGCATTCATACTAAAAATGAGTCCTACTTGATTTGATTGTGGGAAATTAGTTTGAGAGGAGAGAAAGCACAATAAATGGAGATGAATAATTGATCTCCCAACTGAAGATAGGATTGTAATTAAATGAAGGTCAAGACCACCTATGGAAAATATAATTCTGGGAGTTATAGATACAGCTTTTACCCCTGCATCTTGGGATCAGCTGAGGAGAAACTGACACATAAAGTTGCTTTGTTTTGTTTGCTTTTGCAGAACTACTTTTAACAGTGTTTACTTAACAGTGGATTCCTGATTTCAAGATGATTGCAAAGGGATTCAGTGGGACCAAGGTGCCTCTCTACTGGTGGCCTGTCTACTGGTGACAACACCAGAAAATGAGTGAATATGCCTGCTTAGGTGCCCAAGTTATACCTCAGAAATACTCTGTAGGACATTCCAAGAGTGTCTTGTCTCTCCATTCCTCGAGAGATCCCAGAATTGGATCTTACACTATGCCAACTTAGAGTCCTCAGTTACTCCAGGTCACTGGTTTCCATTGTGAAGGGGTCTTTAAAAAATCTGAGGGCCTTAAGAAACTATAGAGCTAACCAAGGAAAAATTGGCATAACTTTGGAAGTTGTGAACAGTCTGCCCCTTCCCCATTTAGATTGCTCTACACCTCACTTATGTTGCACCAGTTTTCTTTCTGTTTCTTTGTAGCCATGTATAACTAACTCTGTAATGTGATGATGTTATCACATTTAATGTGTGATCCCCAAGTGAAATCAGGAAAATGGCATGAGCTGCAAAGAACAAAATAGGAATATTTTCATGAAGATATATTCTGGTAGTCAAAATGGCAATCTTTGATCTATGATTCAAAAATAGAGAATTTGGACTCCTTTCCCATATCTGCTCATTTGTGAATTGAGAGTTTAGTGTGCCTTAGTTGTGAATTTAATGCAGGTGGGTTTATTAAGAAGAAAAGCTGCATCATATTGTATTTTTAGATACAAAGCTAAACATATTTATAGCTTGTCAACTGAATCAAAACTAATTTTGTTTGTGTAGCAAGTTCTGTTCCTTCAGTTAGTCAAATCAGCACCTAGCTAATGATGAGCTGGAAGCAAAACTCCATCCAGAAGCTTCCATAGACAATGATAATGAGTCAATGAGAATTTCTTTCAAATGTGAATTTTTATTCAGTGCCAATAATTATTATATTTTCATTAAAAACTCCCAGAATTACAATTATCCATCAGTTTGTTTATCAGTTCCTGAATATATGGGTTTTTTGGAGGAAATTCTTGGATTTCCATGGAGAATATAGAATGTTTCTCTTAAAAATCTGAAGAAATACTTCCAATGAAACTAGACTGTACTAAGCTTGATCAATATCTTAATTTGATATAAGGTAGCTTTATTCAATTCCAGTATCGTTCCACTTTCATTTTCATATTTGCTGCCCCCAATAAATGCTTCATAAGAACAGTTATCAATCCTTCTTCCCAATGAAAAGGAAACAAAATAATAGGAACCATCCAATACACAGTTGGTTTTATTAAAGAATATAATAATATCCCACTAATGAAAGGGAGTCAGAGATGCTATAGTGGAGCCTTCACTAAGCAAGACATTGGGCTAGATGATTCCAGGTTTCCTCCCAACTCTAGGATTCTGCCACAAAACAAGAACCAAATAGGTCTCATTAAAAGATACAAAATGTTATGATTCATAAAAATGCTGGTTTTTAATCTAATAACATTAATATGATACATCAATTTTGTTACATTTCAAATCAACCTGATAAAATTTGTCACAAATTGAACAAGCTAAAATGTGTGTGCAAAACTCCCATTTATCTTTTTTACTCTGAAAAAGTCATCTCATACATTTGTTTTTTTCTAATTAGTCATGAAACTAAAAAAATAAAATAAAAAACCCTAACTTCAAGCAGTTGCTTCACGATGGGCATTTCTATGTTAACCTTCCTATAAGAGAAAAAAATATGGCAACTTTATATCAATTGCTTAGAGAGTTTTGAAGGCTGAGGATGAAAGCAGATGTCAAGGACTGCTGTCATCCTGTTGTCTGTTGCTAGGCCACAATTGTCCCTGCTAAACTGGCTTACTTTAGCCAGTCCCCTCCTATCCTGGTCCATAGGACACAGTCTCTATGGATCTATTACCAATCTCAGGAGACTGCATAACTCTTTCTTGACCACCTTTTTAGGTACAGGATCGTAGTCACTCTTATGTTCTCACATCATTGCTTTAAATTACTTGCACATTTAAAAGGCATTTCACCAGTTATTGGACATTCAGATTCATTTGTCATTGCCTTATTATCCAGCCTCTAATGAATAATTGGAGAAAATGAAATAAATTGCTAGAACAATACTTGAGGTGCTATGCCTCCATCAGCAGGACAATTCAACTGAATTGTTGTCTCTTGCAGAATTTGCCTGTAACAACTCAGGACATTCCTCCATCGCCAAGCCGCCATTTTAAGCACTCTATGGTTACCATCCCTGCATCTTGCCCTCCGAAACTTTGGCCTCCACTGTTCCTTGTGCCTCTGACTTTCTCCAGGAAAGGCAGTATACTCAGATCCTCTTAAAGGAACAGTGAGATTGGCCAAGGTTGCATACAAGCATGGCTCAGATGCACATAGGCAAGAGGATACCAAGAGCACAGTGGGTGTTTGGTGTGGCTTTCTACTAAGTTTTTATCTTCATTCCTCCAATCTAAGAAGCTGGACTCAAAGGTTATTGGCCCCTTCTCAATTGCACAAGTTAACCCAGTGGCCTTCCCCCTACAATTGCCTGCATCATTGATGATCCATCCCGTATTTCATAGATCACTCCTAATTTAGGAGAAGCTACCTTCTCCCTTGCATTTAACACCTCGTTATCCATCCTCCCACTCGCCAATTCTGATATATTGCAAAGAGGAATAAGAAGGGGAATATATTCTGGACTTTAGACATAGTAGCGTACATTTAGAACATCTGATTCATTGGAAAGGGTACCCTGAATCAAAGTATTCCAATGTCCACACCAACAACTTGTGTATCAGTTCCATTTGCAGTTTCCTCAAAAGCCCCATCCCTGTGAGCTCCCACCACTAACAACAGACAATGAGACCCAGGACAAAGACGAAGCATTCCTTCCCACCTCAGTAGATCCTCCAGTAGTAATTCCCATGCAATGATGGAAAAGAAACATTCTAACTTCATCCAGCTCCTCTTCTCTGAACTTACTAGTTAAACTAGGTGAGTGGCCTGAGCCCACCTGCTGGTGAGGGAGTGGGGGGTGATTCTGTCAGAGGAGGTTGTATAGAGAAATTTCTTTTGGCCCTGAGAAAGAGGCAAGAGAAGGCAAATGTTGCTCAGTCCTCAGAAAGTAGAAAGTGTGAGAAAGAGACTAAGACCAGCTCCATCTTGACCTTTTATCCTTAAAAGAAGGCAGTGAAGGTTTGGGACAGGCTTTCAAGATTCTGTTAATATACAGTATCTTACAAAAATTATTCAAATAATGACTTCTGCATAGAGTTCTCTTTTTAGAAAGTTCAACTCAGTGCCTTAAGCTCCATAAAGTATAAAATATTTGCACATTCTCAGGTATGTACTGTACATGTGAGTGGGGCATGATGCTAAAAACTGGAAGTTTGTCTAAAGCCCTCTATGGAGTCCTTGGGGTTCTCTGAGCTTGGCTGTTTTCTTGCAAACATTTCGTTATCCGGCTAGGTAATATCTTCAGTGCTAGAATGGAGTGGGGTTTGCTATCTGTTTATATACAGTGGCATGCCCTGCCAGTGTTGGTAGGGGCGTGGGTTTGGTTTTGTTTTCTCCCTCTGGTAGTTCCTTGATTAAGGTATTGTTTACTGCTGATTGTATGTCTGGTGATATCAAGGAACTACCAGAGGAAAAAAACAAAACAAAACCCACATCCCCACTGACACTGGCAGGGCATGCCACTGTATATAAACAGAGAGCAAACCCCACTCCATTCTAGCACTGAAGATGTTACCTAGCTGGGTAACAAAACACTTGCAAGAAAACAACCAAGCTCAGAGAACCCCAAGGACTCCACAGTTCAACCCTGAGCTACACATATTTGCTTCTATTGGTAAAGCCCTCTAGTAAATTCATGACTGGAGGAAGATTTTAACTAATGAGTGAGTTTCTACTTCATATTTGTTTTTGCCACAAAGTAGCAAACTTTCTGTGTCATTAAAGCATGCAATATTCTTGTTAATGTCAAAGGAACTTATAAGTATTAATGTTTCTGATATACAGTCCAAAGAAGTAAGATGATAAAGGCCACTGAGACCGTTGTACATAAATAATTTAAGTGAATGAATATATAAAGGGTTTTTTATCAGGGCAATTCAGCTTTTATATAAATGAGCTTGCACTTGTAAAACTACCCTATGGAGTCTTGGTTTAGATATATACATGATGAGAAAGAGACTGAGAAAGTATAGTACTTCTTTTTCCTTATATCTATTCTAAAGTTCCACTTTTAGGTTTTTATTTATTTATTTATTTGAATCACTTGACTATGACTTCCTGAAACATAAAACCATTTGGACTATTATTGATGTTAACAGACATCAAAGTCAACAAAGTAACCCATAAATAAAAGGCATAAAAATAAATGGTGCATGTGTTTAAAAAGTAAACCATAAATAACAGCTTTAAAATGGGTGCAGCTGCACTGGAGTTTCATTTTAATGAATTAGCAGACAATACCTACTAGGCTTATAAAAATGTAAAATACAGTGTTCTTGAAATCAAACTAATGAAATGTGTCATGGACTTTAAATGTTCAGCATTTTTTTTTTTTTTTAACATTCACAATTTTTTAAACTGAAATCTGGGATTCGAAAACAAAGCTTCTCCAAGGTAAAGCAACAAAGCAGAAAAAATTCCTATCAATTTCTTTGCTTTAGGCGTCTGTGAGTGTGACATGTGTGTATTATACATCTAAACTGCGGCTCCCAGTTTCATCCACAGCAAATTTAATCCTTTCATTGGCTCACAAGACAATTCCCAAAGCCTTAACAATTCCCAGAATTTCATGGGAGGGTGAAGGGAGATAATTAAAACATGTAGAATATCTGTTTTCATTTGTAGCTGTCACTCAAACTGGCCCAGTTGTGCCCGTTATTAAGATGCCTTTGCAAGCTAGTTGCCGAGGGACACCAATCATAGACTGCTATTGAGTTCACATGCAGAGTTGGATGACAAATTGGTTCCATCTAATGTTTATATGAATTTACTGTACTTGGGCCTCCCAACTTACAATAGAATGCAATCCAACTTATCTGGGAAGAGTTTGAGCCTGTTGGTTCTGAGGAGGTGGACAGGGTCCTCAAGGCTGTAAGTGTGGCAATCTGGGCATTAGCTCCATGTCCCTTTTAGCTGGTTATCACCTCCCTATCAGAAGATGATATGGGGCTGGATCCAGAGAGTGGTGAATGCATCCTTGATGAAGGGGATAATTTTGTCAGCTCTTAAGGAAGCACTGGTCCATCCTCTCTTAAAGAAACCACTGTTGGATCCAACTGCATCAGACAATGTTCATACCATATCCAACCTGTCTTTCTTAGGGAAAGTTCTTGAACAGGTGGTCAGTTTGCATGTTCAGAGGGTCCTGGAAGAAACAGATTGTCTGGACCATTTTCAGTCAGGGGTCTGGCTGGGATATAGTATTGAGAGGGCATTGATTGTACTTGATGGCCTCTAGCAGGATTAGAATGGAGGTGGTGAATCCATCCTGACCCTCCTTGATCACTCAGCAGCCTTCAATACTATTGATCATTGTATCCTTCTGGACTGACATTGGGGGCATGGTGTTGTAGTGGTTCTCTTCAAGGTTAGTTACAGTCAGTGTAGGTGAGGGAGAGAAATCTAGCCCTAGAACCATACTTTGCAGGCTCGCTCAGAGCTCCTATTCAACATCTATGTGAAGCTACTGGATGAGGTCATAGTATGATGATGATAAGCAGCTTTACATCTCTACCCTGGGCTGACCAAGTGATGGCATCAATATCCCTTTGCAGTATCTGGAGGTTGTGGGGATCTGGATGGGGAGGAACAGGAGTGGGCTTAACCATAGCAAGACCAAAATGGTGTGCAGTTTGGGGTCCTCTTGGATTCATGGTTCCTGTTTGAAGAGCAAGTAGCAGCTGTGGTCAGAGACCTTTGCACTAATCCATCTTGAGTGCCAGTTGCATTCATTCTTGGGTCAGGAGGCCCTATTTGTGATCACTTATGCCTTGGTCACTTTTTGCTGAGCCACTAAAGGAACTTCTGGGCTAAGGGTAGACTAAAACCTGGGTCTTCCCACTTCTAGTCCAACACCTTAACCACTATACCACACTGGCTCTCAGGATGCCATGGTCACTGACCTCTGGCACATATTATGATTTTGGTCAATTGACAATATCGCCCAGTGCTTTTTAGTAAAATGAAGATGTTAAGATTATCAGCCTTAATTGTACCCATGCCATATGCAGTGCCACTTAGTTTGGGCACATTTGGGCCCGTCTGGCACAATCAAAGCCTAGTTTTACCCTAACCATACAGGATATTTTCTTTTCTTTTCTCTTTTCTTTTCAGAATTGTTCCAGAATCTAAACAATATCTAAACAACTGAGGATTCTTTGGTTGCATATTTTATAACCTAAAAAGGAAAAGGGCATCTGTTTATATGTGTGTGTGTGTGTGTGTTCAGCCTTTGTTACATTCAGCAAATGTCAGGTTATATGTCTCTTGTCAAATCTCAGCTAAGTACCATAAATGTACCAAAAGGGACTCAAGCATCACTTTGCACACCTCTACATTGCTTGTTCATATCTTAGTGCCTCCTTGCATATGCCAAGAATCTGAAAAGAAAGTAAGTTCTACAAAGTGTCTAAATTTGAAAACTTTTTTTTTCTAGCAGCATGAAAAAGCATGAAAATCATTGCTTGTGCAGTGACTTGAGCGCAAGGTAGATATGAATGTGAGCTTACATGCTCTGCTTGCAGTCCACTTCTAGGCTCTGCTTTCCAAGCTTTAGAGATTATCAAAACTGTTTCCTTTATTACAACATATGAAGACAGATTCTGCTTTTAGGACTCTCATGTTGCCATGCCTTAGTTACAAAACACACACAAGAGAAAAATGGAAAGATCCATTCTAGGTCTCTGGAAAAGAAATGAAAACTAAAACATGCAGGGCTGTGCTTCAGTTTGGAAGGAAGACTGAAGCTGGGAGGAATCTAGGCAATCCAGGAGAAATGTTTATTTATCCAAGGTGCACGATTCTAATTTGTCCTAATCTGAAAACTGCTACAAACCTCCAACCCTGATTTACCATTTTCAGCTGTGCCATGTTGCAAATGCTGATGTGACAGTCACTTTTTTTTTAAGGGAGAGGGGTAAAAATGTTTGATGCTTGCATTTCTCATAAAATTGTGCATTGATGGAAAAGGAAGGGGGAGATGAAAGAGGGGACTATATTGGATTTGATTATCAATATATCTGTCCTCAACTCAATGACTCCGTAATCAGACAACTGTCATTAGCTCCAACTGCAGTCTTCTGGATTCTATCAAACTCATGAGATGCAGTCCCTCAGGGACTGAGCATGCAATGTGAATGCAAAAGACTACTGCGACTTTGAGAATTCTGCAGAAGTAACCTGTACAAACCCTTGCTACAGTCAGCAAACAAAGCATCAAAAATATAATACAAGATACATGCAGTGGGAGGACTTCTGGCCACGTGCTGAACTGCCATGTGCTTCTCTTTCCCTCTATAAACTGTTGAAAACTATACCTGGACTGTTCATTAAAAACAGTTAGTAAGCAGAAATGCTAATTAAATCTTCTACTAAGTTGTGGATCTGGGGGAGGTAAGATGCCTCACAAGCATACAAAACAGATCTCTCCAAACCACTTCACATTAGCTGTTGCACCATCTCAGCTGGAGATAGAAAAATCCATACCAGATGCTGTTAATGATCCAATTATTTATGTTTCTGAGAGCCCAGCTCCAAAAGAAGAGGCAATTCCTTCACTTGATAAACTGATTAAATACAAGACTAAAGGCATGCAGAGGGCAATCTTTTGGAGGGGGAGGAGTGGGGGACGTTTTTCTTTTCCTTTTCTACAGCTATTGCTTTTCATTTTTCATTTTGTAAGCAACAGATTTTCCTCTAGTCAATGGTTGGATTTTTCAATTATTTTTATTTTCTTATCATATACATACATACATGTTTCTTTGTTTGTTTGTTTTCTGGTTTTAAATTTCTTGTTCGTTACCCAGACTTGCAGTAGCAAGATGAGGAGGCTGTATAAACTGTTTAAATAAATAAGATTTTAAAAACATTTTATATATAAGGATAACTTCCTTCCTTCCTTCCTCTTTTTAGGGCCTTGACTTGGGATCGTCTTTCCAATATGAAATTGCAGTATTTAAACTTTTGCTTAAAGTCATCATTGTTCTTTGCATCACACAGCATTAAGGTTTGAGATGTATATCCAAGAAGAGAAATATTTTTTATAAACTGAACACAATGAAGTCTGAAATATAGCCCTCTTTGTAGATCTTTATAACTGCTATAACTGTATAGTTGTCAGACCTTTGAAATAGGCAAAGAAACAGAAGCAGCAGGAATGTGTTTTTATTGTTGTAGTGCAGGATAACAGAATCTTGAAAGCCTGTCAGAGTTTTTCTCTGCCCCATCTTATACCAAACAAAATCAAGGTGGGAGTTTCTATTTTGAGTTTCTTACTCACACTTTCCACTTTCTCAAGGCTGAGTGACCATTACTTTTCCCTTAATGGTTCATTGTTCTTCCCCCTTCCCAATACTACATCTACATTCCTTCACAATAATACAGATTAATACTGATAGCAACAGTTGTTGAAAATACCTACAAGCCTATGGGAGAAAATAAATGTTGTCAAAATGAATATAATTCCACAACCGGTATATATTTTTAAAATGATGTCTATGTTAATTCCACTTAGATATTTTAGACACACTGACAACTTAATGATCAATTTTTTATGGAATGATCAGACTCCAAGGTTCTTTCTATCAAAAAGAATATGAACATGGGAGTTTTAATTTTCCTGACTTTCATTTGTATCATTGGGCATGGTTATTAACCTCTTCTTTTATTGCAGTGAAAATGAAATTGAGTATGTTCCACTATGGGCTCAATTAGAGAGCTATTATTTGGAACCTTTGAAATCCTGGCAAATACTTACTTTCAATTATAGTCAGACTGTATTTCCAGCACTGAAAGCAGTTAGACATTTTTGGATGCTACTGGGAAAGAAATGAAAATCTGATTCTTTTTTCCTATGAGAATTTGACTCCTTGGAATAATTCTTAAATAGCAGGTACCCCAATTCTGAGTGGGGAGGGGGAAGTTTGAGCTAAAAATGGGTTTGTTACTCTAGATCAGCTTACTTATGATACTTTCAAAACTTCTGTTTACAAAAAGACACTAATGTGCCTAAAATCTCTGAAAGGCAGTATAATCAAATAAAACATTTGCTATATTCTTATTTTCAACCTAATGCATTGACAGCCTCAAAAGTCCTATGATTTTGAATACTTTTGATAAAGTTTCTTAAAGGCTAAACCAACAATTCAGTCTTATCAACAATTAAAGAATTTTACAAAAAAATGATAATTTACAAGAAATTTAGAATAGAAAAATAGCATTTCCAATGGTAACAAGTGAATGGTCTCAGATTTAAAAAGCATGTTAAACACGTTTCTTAAGAACATAAGACTAATTCATCAAAAAATTATTTGTATGTGTGTCTATTGGATTCCTCACTGGATGTTTTAAAAGGGTCATTCACTTTCTTATAGTGGAGGTACAGTAAATATGAAGGTACATTAATAAAAAGTTTGGTCACGCCCTCTGGTTCTTCCATCATGGCTGAATATTCTTAATATGGTGAACTATATCTAGGAAGAGATTAAAAATTTAAATATATCAATGTGTTAAACTATATTCCAAAAAATTATATGAGCACTTTGGACCTATTGAGTTTAAGAATTGCAAAAAAAGATTTATGTGTGTTCTTGGAAAGACACTTGTGTACCAGATAGCAAAGGTTGGCTTGATGAAATGTGTGCATTCTGTACATACAGGTTCTTTGTACAAGTTCTTCACTGATGCAATAGAAATACTGGACCTTATGATCCCATGTAATAGAGGTTTAACTTGTACTTAAAAACTAAGTTATATTCCTCAGTTTGTCATCCTTTATTTATATTTTAGTTTAATTTCTTTTCTGTTTTTTATTTGCATATATACATTTAGTTTGCTTCTTTTTTAATTGTAGTTCTATTAAAATAATCAACGTTATTTTAAAAATTCCTATGGTGGATTGTGATGGATTCAGTCTGGCTTTAGAAAACACCAGATTTCCTGAAGTTTGAAGAGGCAGGGCCTTATGGAACAATTACATGTAATGCCATGGGCACAGCCTCATAAATGCTTGTGACATTATGCCACCATAAAGTATGGCACATTTGCTTAGGCAAAAACTGCAACTGTATGGCAATTCACATTTATCAGGAGTTTGTTTGTAGAAGAGTAGGAAGCTATTCAGGGATCAAAGGAATTCTTCCGAAATAATGAATAATGCAAGAATAAAGTAGCATCATTTCCAAGCAACTGATCCATCTTTTCTGTCTTTGTAGTGGAAGAATGCCATACTTCTTCATGTCAAGGAGAGATTTCAAGGTCTTTAGGACTGCAGAAGGTAAGACCTTTCTCCTGACCCTCACCTAGCCTTGTTCCTGTGACATACCCAAGCATAATGTCATAATCCATGCTTCATAATCCATTTGTTTAGATCTTGGAAAAGAAAATCTATGGCCAACTTAAGTGCTTTATCTCCTCTTGTGAGGCAAGAGCAGCAGACTTCTAACACAACTGACTCCCTCTCCCTCAACAGAACTCCACAGCCCATCATCTCTTCAGCACTTTATCAACAGACATGTGGCATCTCAACTTACCAGCAGAGGAAAGAGGCACAGGGTAGCATCCAATTAATGTTGGTGGTCCTTCAAGCAGCCTCCTGCAAGCTATTTATGACTTTAAAGCTCAAATTAAGCATCACATAAATCCCAGAGGCTTTCTTAGAAAAAGGCATGTGGTCTTGCTTGCTTTCCAGTATATGTGATTTTGTGATTGGCCAATCCCCCTATGGCAACCATTCTGAGCGGGCCCATAACATGTTGTCAAAACTCCTGATGTGATTACTGACCCCAAAATGTTATACCATGCATTAGGTGATAATTGTTTTCCAGTCATTTAGTCCAAGTAACTCTATTCTGTCCCAGTACAAGTTTCCAAACTGTTGTTAAAGGAGCCCCACATAGAAGCCATAACAAAATATCTGTCAATTGGGACATATACACATTTTCTGGTACAATAAAAGCCCACATACTCAAAGAAAACAGTCAAATTGGCATTTAATCTGTCTCACACACACTCTGTAAAGTTTAAACTTCCAGAAATAGAGGCAAACAATGCACAGCAGTTTATTTTTATGAATGTCAGGGATGATGGGGCACTTGAATTTTACATCTACTTCAAATTATATTTCAGTCAGATAGTTCATCCTAATAGACCTGTTGAATCTTTTCTCACATCTTCTTTCTGCGTTCATAAAATAATATATTGGTTTTAGGATTTTCCAAGGAAGGCCATAATGGTAAATCTTGCAAATTGGCAAGGGAAATGTCAACAAAGCACTCTTTTAATATTAGTCTGCATTGTTACTAGAATATTTATTAACAAATAAAATATTTAATGGGAAATCTACAACTTACTCCTTTGAACTTTTATCTTGGACAGTTAAGATCAGACAGATGTTTGGTTCTGTCTCTTGCTGCTTTCTACTTTTTGATAAATATTTATCAGCTTTATCAGATAGATCATAGTTTATTTAACAAACTCTGGGCCTTTTTTGCTTAATATTGTAATATTTTAATTTTTGCATGCCACTCTAAGGAAAATGGACTACGTATTTCTAAATGAATAAATGTCTCCAATCTCTTCCTCCATATAAAATCCATTTAAGAGAATATTTCATATGGAAGAGTAGACTATCTATAACCCAGCCATTTCTAATATGAATTAGCAGAGTCCACTGAAAATACTTTAACCTGAATTTCTTTCCTTCATGTAGTGAGGAATCACAGCAGGCCCTCCATTCTTGTCCATCTTGTGCACAAAATTGCCTCCAAAATTACAAATGATATATGAACTATATAGCCAATGTGATGCAATAGCTTGATGAAGATGCAAATCCCCACTCATTCATGAAGCTTGCTAAGTGATTTGAGGAAGTCACTTTCTCTCAGACCAACTTCACAGGGTTTTTGTTGGTAGAATAAAATGGGGGATGACCATATATGCCACCTTGAGCTCCTCAGAGGAAAAGTCAGATGTAAATATAACAAACGAATACCATGCATAAAAAAAATAAATGGAGGGATATATTAAAGGTTCACTTCCCACATTTTATCTTGATATAAGTGGTATGATCAAACACTATGAACATTTTTACACTTGCGTTTCCTTTGATGCTATAGATGTCCCATAGTATCAAAAACAGGAAAGATGTACCAGATGTGAGAGAAGGCAAATAACATTCTGCTTTTCCACAAATAAGGAAGTGATACTGGCAAAATGCAATCTTAGTGACTTCTGAAAGTTTATTTCAAGTTTTACATTTTCAAACTGAAATGAAGCTGAATGAAGCTACATTACTCCTCATCTTCATTTCTAAAAAATAGATAGAATTAAAACATTCAGAATGGTGTATTTGCCATATTTATTTTAATTAGATAGCAGAGCAAAGCCATTATACCAAATGGGCATTCTTTTTTCTTTGATACAACACAGAAAACCTATTAGATATTAAGTGAAATGTGCACCATAAGGAGAAATCTTTGAACAATCCGGTATGCTCAAAAGGTACTGTATAATACCATTTAATTATGAAATTCCCTCCTTTGTCTATGACTTCCAGAATTGAGCTAGTGTATTTTACAAAAGGTATAACACCCACAGATCTGACATCATAAATTTCATTGAAAGTGGTTACTGAAAGTGGACATTTAATTATACTATCTTTCTAGTGAACTGAAAGATGGCAAGAGCCTAGATGAACACTATTCTAAGAACCTTCTAAGAAGAAGGTCTGGGAGATGTTTGACTTCTGGGTGAGGATCTTTGATGGACTAGACATCCCTGAAGTAGCAGGGATGGCATTGCAGTGGAGATCAGCAGCCAGACAGTGAATTCTGGCCTGCCCAGTCTTTCTGGACAAGGAGAGATCATGAGGTCGCCCACTTGCACTCTGGACAGCTGCTTCTCATGAGGAGACTGCAGGAACTGAGGTTTTTGCAGTCAACTCATGAGTCGAGTGGCTGGGAGTCAAGGGATTTCAATCAAGCTCACAGCTGTAATGCAACTTATATGGACACAAGGTTTGCAAAAGCCTAACTTTCTTAACCATTGTCAGGTTATAATCAGTTTGCACCTAAAGAGAGATTTTCTGAACATCAGGATAAGAGAAATCTACTTGGTGAGTCAACATTCTTTCTGGATGAAAAAAGAAAAGGGGGGGGGCTTAAAGATTTAAAAACTTTTAGCAAAGAGGTTAACATGGATTAGATGTAAGAAAGTTTAAAATGGCTAAAGAGGACAGTAATTTTGAAAGATTAATTTTTGTTGAAAGTGCTTTTGAACAAATTGGAAATAAAACAAGCAGGCCGGACCTTTGTGGGAATGTTATTTGCTTAGTGTTAAAGAGTGCAGACAATTGGGGGATTTTACAAAACAAAAGATAAAGGTAATATGAACCAGAGTGTGAAGCTTACTGTAACTACAGAGTGCCATTTGAGACAAAAGTGTTAAGGCACAGAAAGAAAAGACAGAAAAAAGAGGGGGGGGGGAAGCAGATTATAGTTGGAGGAGATTCAAATGGAGGTGTCAGATGAGACTACACAAAAACTTCAACAGGTGCAACAGGAAACTGAAAGGGATGATACTGAATTAGGTGCTACAGGTATTGACTTCTCTAAAGTTTTGCCTTGATTATGGATTACAAATGCTTGACATGGAATATAAATGGAGCAAATACTCCTCAAAAGAGAAAAAAAAATCATTATTTGAAAAAATTAAAACAAGACATTATTTGCCTACAAGAGACACATATTAGAAAAAAGGAAATAAAATATATGATTTATAAAAAATTGGGTGGAGAATTTATTTCAGCAGGAACTAAAAAAAGAATTGTAGTTGTTTTGTATATAAACCCCCAACTAAAACTAGAACTTGTATTGACTGATGAGCATGGGAGATTTGTTGGGGTGGAAGTTAATCTGCATGGGGCTAAGCTCTGATATTGGGAATTTGGCCCCAAAGTATTGTTTTATAAAGGACTTATGGAGAGATTAATGAACTTTTCTTATGAAAATTGGTGTTTGACAGAGGACTGGAATGGACTGATCTCCCCACAACTAGACAGAACTTCTAAGAAAAAAATATTAAAATTACACAAGGCAAATTACCAATTTTTTTTTAATTTATTTATCTATTTTGATGGATAATTTAGGGCTTGTTAATATCTGGGGACAGAAAAATGCCAATTCAAGAGACTATACATATTTTTCTAAAAGACACAGATCCTTTTCAAGAATAGATATGATTTGGATTTCGAAGAATTTATCTACTAAGGTTCATAAAGTAGAGATATTACTAAATACTTTTTTGGATCATAATCCTGTGAGTTTGGTTTATAAAAGGAAACTAGTTCTTTTAGCCGGAGACTAAATGAAATGTTGTTACAGAAAATGAAATGAAAATAATTTAGATAAGGTACTGATTTAAGAATGGTTTGGAATGCAAGGAAAGCTTTTATGAGAGGTTAATTCATACAACACAATAGTGAACTGAAAAAGAAGAGGCAAAAGAAAACACAAGCAATTTTGGATGAGATTAAACGAAAAGAAAAAGAATTTTAATATTTTCCAGAGAAGATAAACATTTCTCAACAAATTAAGCTTTTACAATGACAGCTATCTATGTTAACAGTAAGAGAAATGGAAATAAAAATAAACTATGTAAAGCAAAAATAAATTGAGTTTGCAGACAAACCAGGGAAATGGTTGTCATATCAATTACGAAAAGAAAAATAAAAGAAAATGATTTTGAAACTACAAGAGGGAGATACCTTATTAACGGATAATGTGGCTATGCAAAAAAGCATTTCATCAATATTATTCCAATTTGTATAAAGGACAAGATATTTCTCTGGAGAAAATAGATGAATATCTAAAGAAAAAAATTATCGAGGATTACAGAGGAACAGAAACAGATTAGGAATGGACCTATAACAATAAGGGTAGTTTGTGAAGCTATAAAAAAAATTAAAACAGGAAAGTTTCCTGGACCAAATGGATTACCAGGTACTTATCGTAAATGTTTGAGAATGAACTTTTACAATGTTTCCAACATAGGAAGTTGTTGGAAGTCTGGGAGATGCTTACTTATTTATTTATTTCCTTTATTTTATAATAATAGCAAAAAACAAAAACAAAAAAACCCCAGAAAGGAACAAAACACAAAGATACATACATTATCAAAAAAAATTACATAACAAATGCTTAAGAAAATAATTGGAAAAAATACAACAGGAAAAAATAAAATATATAAAGTATAATATGTCATTACAACAATAAAGAGTTAGAATTCTATATATATTTATCTAATGCAAATATTAGATAAATATGGAGACATTTAATCAACATTATCGCCAGTGTTGCATCAGATTATGGAAACTGCTTACTACTGACTCCAGTGCCAGGAGATTAAGTGTTAGAGCACTCTGGCATTGAATCATTACTGAAATCAGATGTGCTTAGCAATGCAGTTAAAACATCATTCTGAATAATAACACCCTGAAAATTCCACCGATAGATGCAAATACTTAGATTATTAGTTTATAAATGGATCCCATTGTCTGATATTCTTTTCTCAAGGGAGATCCCACCTTCCATTTAGAACTGATTTTGCGCTTCAGAAATAAAAACTTCAGTCTTGCAATGAAGATCTAGTAGTTACTGACCTTTGCTCAGTTTTTCACAAGTTAATAATTGAGTTGCAGGTTATATTGGATGAGGACAACAGAACACACAATGATATGAGCTGCCAGACCTGCCATATCCAGGAGGAAGAGAGATGATCTGCCATGCTAGGAAAGATATTGACTGATATTTCAATGGTATGTAAGCTATGGTTTGATTTGGAATGTGTAATGAAAGCTGACCTATTTACAAATGTCAACAGAGCTCTCCTTGCTTCATTTAAAAAATGCAGCAGTTTCTAACAACAGAAACTTGTTATCATAAGCTCATCATACAGTTCTTGGTGATTTCAAACAAACAACATCTAGCTGCCCAGATTAAATAGCTGTATATGGACTGTTTGGGTAAGTAAGCTACTGAAAAGCGCAGAGCAATAGAAGGAGCAGTGGAGCAACAGAGTAACTTCTGCCACCCTACCTCATGCCACAGCGATAGCAAAAAAATTCATGCTATATGTTGCTAATGGCACCATCACTCATAATTATTTATCATTGTTTCTCAGAATACAATATAAATTCAACCAATGTAGTTTAGCAACAACAATAATAAAAATAGAATAACTAATATTTATTTTAATAAACCCAATAATTTCTAACTTCCCACAGGGCAGCTGCGAGTAATAGACTTGTTAAGGGAAGGAAACATTGAGCTGGAACAGGCTTCAGGAATGGCTCTACCTGACCTTCCTCTCTCTCTCTTCCCTAACCCATCATAAAATAGGCTATAACATCATGAGATATTTATCACATGGAGTGCCACTACCATTACACTTCCATGACATATCCATGCACACAGCTGTGGCTAACAATGGAGCTGAATATACCAAGAGATGTCCCACCAGGCCCAATCAGTTATCTGTTCTTCAGAGAAAAATAGGAAGACATATCAATGATGCTTAAAATGAGCATAGGCTCCATTTAAATTATTTCAGAGGCAAAGCGGAATCCATACTAGTTTCATGAAAGGCGAGAAAATTTAAATCTAATCCCTGGGGTGCAGGAAGAGAAGCAGAATAGGGGAAAGCAGCACATCTGCTTCTTAACATAACTTTTCATCTAGATTCAGTGGGACAGACATCAAGGTGGATTTTATCTTGTAGGGTATTGTGTTCTTGTTCATGCCAAACCAGCTGCAGTAAAAAACAGGCTTGCATCCACACAAAATATCCTTAGCCAGTTCTGGTATCCCAGTGGTCTTGTCAACAATGCCCATCTCGTGCTCCCTCATCTGGACTTGGAAAGAGTAATCAGGGAATGAAAGTCAAGATCCGGAAGAGTGGACAGTTTCCTTAAGATGACTGTTGGTTATTGAAGATAAAATTGTAGGATATAACAACACATAAAATCCTGAATGAACAGTTGGGTGGCTTTCTTTATAAGAATTTAATGTCTGCTCTTTATAGAACTAGAGAACCTCTCTAATATTTGATTACAATACTGATCCTAAAGTATAGATAATTAAATGTTCAGATTATTTTTACAATACTAGTATTATCAGTTCACCAAAACAAAATTATTGCCAAGCAAATGTAAATTAAAGATTTGTATTTTAGCCTGTGTTATGTATAGTCCAGGACAAGGCCTGCCTGCCTATTTATTTTATTATTTAATTACATTATTACAAGTATTTTGTACTACTATCCTATTATGTTCTCAGAGCAGCAAAAAACTTATAGCGTAAGAACAAAAGTTAAAATAAGCTAAAAAAAATAATACCATAAAAGCTCCAAGAAAACAATCAGCAAGATTAACACTGTATCTAAAGAACAACCTTCGGGAAAATAAAAAAGGTATTTGCCTTTGAACGAAAGAACAATAACATAAGCATGAATTACTACTAATAAGAGGAACTGTCAGTTTTGCTTTTGATGGCCAGCTATCTGCAGGAGGCACTCCATTGCCAGATTTAGACCTTAATATAATATTAACAAAAACAACTGAGTAAAAAAGACTTAATCTACCATGGTAAAGCATTCCATCAACTTTACTATGTTATAAATAGGCTGAATAAAAACTATTAACAATAAAACAGTTGTAGAATAACTATTCAGAAAAAGAGCTAAACTGAGAACTATTCACAAAAAGAGCCAGCCCTCCTAGGTAACTAAAACATAGAACATGCTAGATTTTTTTCAAGAACCTATTCTAAGAAACAAACTTCTCTGAATCCAGTACATCTATTCCAATAGTTTTGCAGCTTGAAAGACCCCTATTATCTCATTTTTAAAAATAATTGCACAATGTTGGCAAGACCCTCTGCCATTGCTATTTCATTGAATTTGCTCATGCAGAATACTATAACGTAACAATTAGTTCAGAAATTAAGTAAAGCTTACTTGCAATTGTTTTCATTTCACTGAGTAAAAAAATAACTTCCACTTTCTAAAAAACCTTCCTCTGTGAAAGAGATTCTTCTTTTACCTAATTCTCAGGAATTATTATTGTTGGTCGCACAGACAGATGTTTAGACTGGATTTGCAATTTTGATCCATCTATTGAGTCCTTCCCAAGGACCTGGGATAGACAGATGGTGTTTGATGGTGTTAAAGGTATCGTCGCAGGTTGTAAGCTGTTCAGTATTCAGTAAGCCTTCATAGTGTACAAGCTTCAGTGCATCTTCTTCACTGTCCTTCAGATATTCTTCTAATGCCCTTTTTTTTCTTCAACTGTCTGGTGTACTTGCAACATTCTATGCCCACTAATGCTCCTTGGTAAGTAGAGTCTGTCAACATTGCTGCATGGATGAAGGGCATGATTCATTGTCATTATTTTTGTGGTCTTCCTATCCAGGGCTTCTAGTTCTGCTCAAGTCCAGTCCACTATTCCAGCTGTGTATCTAATGACTGGAATTGCCCAGGTGTTAATTGTCTTGATGGTATTTCTTCCACTGAGTTTGGACTTTAAGATCTTCTTCACTCTCATGGTGTATTTGCTACTAATCTTCTTCTTGACTTCAGTGTGCTTGATGTCAGCCTGAAGAATGCACAGGTATTTGTAGTGTTCTTCTTCATCCAGACTCCTGATGTTATTTCTATAGGGCATCTTGATTCCTTCAGTTTTCACTATTTTCCCCTGTTGATGGTAAGGGTGGCACATTGTCCAGTCCAAACTCCATTGCAATATCTTGGCTGTATATTCGGACAGTGTTGAGCAGCGATTCTATTTTAGATGGTGTTTTTCCATATAGCTTCAGATTGTCCATATAAAGGAGGGCCTGGCAGATGTTTTTCATGTTTGATAGCCATGGCCTACTTGTTCAGGATTGTTGACAGAAGTATCAATGCAATGACAAGCAATAGTGGTAATAGTGAGTCTCCTTGAAAGATTCCTCTCTTGATATTGACCTCTCCCAGTCTATCACTGTTGACCAGCAGCTGCGTCTTCCATTGTGCCACTGATATTTTATTTTATTTTATTTTATTTTATTTTATTTGTTTTGTTTTGTTTTGTTTTGTTTTGTTTTGTTTTGTTTTGCTTTCTTTCTTTCTTTCTTTCTTTCTTTCTTTCTTTCTTTCTTTCTTTCTTTCTTTATTTATATGTCACATTTATATAGCCGCCCATTTCACACAAAGTGACTCTGGACAGAATACAACAATTAAATAAAATAACAAATGGATAAAACAAGCATTATAAAAAGATAAGTCATTCCCAAAAGAAAAATGTTATCACAAATTTTAAAAAATAGATTTTAAAACATACAAACCCCACAGAGAGAGCAGAATATCAGTTACAGAGGAGCCATCTAAGACTGTCTCTGGTTCCCAAAGATCCCAGCCTGATGAAACAACCAGGTCTTGAGGGACTTCCTAAACAACAACAGGGAAGGGGTGAGCCTCACTTCAGGGGGGAGAATCTTCCACAAGGAGGGAGCCACAGTAGAGAAAGCCCGCCTCCTGGGACCCACCAAATGCAAGTCCCTGGCCGATGGAATGCGTAGCATACCTTCTCTGCCAGATCTAATGGGATGGGCTGATGTAATCAGGGAGAGGCAGTCCCTCAAATAACCCAGCCCCATGCCATGAAGGGCTTTAAAGGTCAAAACTAGCACCTTGAATTGGACCCAGAAGCAAACCAGAATCCAAAGCAACGAAGCAAAGGTGTAATATGTGCTGTTCTAGGAGCACACATAACTGCCTACGCCACCACATTCTGCACCAGTTGAAGCTTCCAGGTACTATTCAAGGGCAGCCCCATGTAGAGCACATTGCAGAGTCCAATCTGGAGGTGACTAGGGCATGAGTGACTGTGAGCAGAGCCTCCTGATCCAGAAAAAGCCGCAATTGGTGCACAACACGGAGTTGTGCAAAGGCAACTCCCTGCCATGTAATTGGATGTGCCTAGAAATAACAGGAGTCAGTAGAAACATCAGAAGCTTTGTGCAAAGATCCACCACCATGGGGTGAGGTATCATCATCAGTATACTGATGATACCCAACTATACATCTCTGCCCCTGATGAATGTATGGGGAACAACAGGCTTCAACTGAACCCTGGCAAGACTGAGTGGCTTTGGGTTCAGGGTCCTGCTGGTTCTGGGCCTATACCATCTTTGGTGTTGGATGGGGTGGCCACAGTTGCCACCTGCTCTTTGAGCAGGAGTCATGAGTCTAGGAGGACCCTCAAATTGTATACCTGGTCTGTCCAGGGCAATGCCACCCCATCCAACACCAAAGATGGTATAGGCCCAGAACCAGCAGGACCCTGAATCCAAAGCCACTCAGTCTTGCCAGGGTTCAGTTGAAGCCTGTTGTTCCCCATACATTCATCAGAGGCAGAGATGTATAGTTGGGTATCATCAGTATACTGATGATGATACCTCACCCCATGGTGGTGGATCTTTGCACAAAGCTTCTGATGTTTCTACTGACTCCTGTTATTTCTAGGCACATCCAATCACATGGCAGGGAGTTGAATCAATCCAAGCTACATTGAAATTGGTCTTCCATCTCTTCCAGTTTTCCAAAACTCCAGTGTTTCTTCTTTGTCAGGTGTTGACTGGTTCATTGCAGTCTTTCCATTGATGGATTGGTAGAAACGTTTCTGATTCAACTGAATTTGGAGATTCTGCCTATATTGTACAATTTGAGCTTTGTATCTGCTGATCTTTCTGGCTATGGCTGTTATTTGCTGCTTTATTATTTCCAGTGCTTCTTTGACCTTCCTTCTTTCTAGGTGAAATTTCTTGATCAGGTATTCTTTGGTTTTATTGTTCTTCAGCTTCTGTTCTTTCATCTATTCTAGCTTGCTTGCCTCTAATCTAGCATGTTGATCTTATTTTCCAACCTGATCTTCCATTTTGGTGGTACACTGTTTGGCTTTTTTTCTTGTTTGTTGATTTTGTATCCAAGGTATTCAGTTATAACTGCAGCCATACTGTACATTAGTTGGCTTGTTTCTTTCAGTGAGCTGATATTTATATTTGATATTACAGTATTGGCATCTTTTAATACTTGTGCTAGCAGTTTCTTTGTAACAAGCTTCAATGCAGGCACCCTTATTCTGTTGTTTTTGTGCTGCTCTAGATGCTCAGTTATTCTTTGTTTCAATTCCTTTTGTTCTTTAGGGCTTTGTTCTTTCTGCGGAGAAGGCAGAGGAGAGGGTTCCTGGTTTGGGAATGAAAACAATTCAATAGCTATGTTGGCTTCCTCTACTGCTGACTATTAGTTCTTCTAATTCTACTTTTGTAAATACTTTATTTTGTATTATAAATTGATGTTGATCTGCTAGCCTCTGTTTTTTATTCCTGATTCTGGAATATTGTTCTTGAATATTGAATTGTTCTTTCCAGAACTGGTGCATTCTTTTCAAATATCCTCTTCTTGTTGGACTTGATTTGTAATAGCAGATCATTATTTGTTTCAGTCTTCGTATATTTGTGTCGGGTAAACAACTTTTCTTCCAGTAGTCCTGTTGGTTGCTCAGCCAAAAGTCCTGAGTCCTGTAGCCCACTTATCACCAGATGTGTGGTAACTAGAACACCTAATGTGGTTCTTGTTGACCCAGGAGATGACCAATCTGTTATAGGTTTCTATAAATTACATCTTGCCATACTATTTATGGGAAAGACGCTCTTTGTCTGGCTCTTCGATGATGATGATGATTTGGCAAAGGCTGCTGCTGATGAGTTAACCTCCCCCTGATACATATTGATCCATCACTCTCCATCCCCTCTGATATTGCTCCATCACTCTGCAGCATTCATAGCTATCTCTGCTTTTCAGAAAAAATCCCAGAGGAGGAGTGCCCTTTTCCTTTATAATTTAATTGAAGATCTACTGGAGAGTCAATTAAAAATTAAAGAGATGTTACTAAGACATACTTTTGGCCACTTTGTAAATACAATAACTGCAATAATCTCATGGTGCATCTATGAATATATCACCAATATTTTTTTTTCTGTTTTGATGAAATTCAAAACCAGTTACTTTTCTGTCAAAGATGAGTGGTAGGAAAAAAGAAAGAAAGTTTGTTCAGTGCATCACTATATTCATCACTGACTTTTGCCTTTTCGATTATCTTGGAAACAGACTGTCTTTACCTGTATCTCACATTCCATTGCTCAGTGTAATGTAATACATAACAATATATTTATGAGTTTGTAAATAAAACTGCACAAGGGCTTCTTTCAGCTTGATGTCAATTTATAACAATTGATTCTTTGCAAAAAAATGCAAGCATTCGTATGTTTCTGTTGTTTCTGTCTGATGCTCTAATGCTCTGTTCTCTTTGGTATCCTGTCCTTTTAGAAAATCTCCAAGAAGTTTGCCTTGGGTTGCTGTTTTAGTCTGAACTTGAATAATTACCAGAGAAGCGCAGCACATGGAATAGTGGATTTGTTACAGAACAGGAGATTCCAACTGAAAGCTAGAAAAAGTTTCCCAATCGTGAAACTAATTATCAGAGAAATGGTGGGCTCCCCTTCACTGAGTGTGTTCAAGGAGAGTCTGAAGAACCACCTCTTAGGGTGGTTTTAATACACAGATTCCTGAACTGAGCAGGAGGTTGGATTGAGTGATGTAAATGGCCCCTTCTGAGTCTGTGATTCTGTAAAGTAGGAGGAAAATGTGTCTTCTCAATTTTCTACTATATACCTGCACATCTGAGCTTGTAGCTTCCAAAGTCATTTGAATCTACTAAATTAAACACTGTTCATATTATTTGTTTCCTGCAGGTTAATAATATCCTAGAAGAAAGAGGAGACTTACCCTGCCCATCTGTAACTGGTTTCCACAACATGTCAGGGTGGTATCTAAAGCACAGAATATAGGCTCGATGCAATTTTAGTTGGCTTTCTGTTTTAAAGTAGTTTTATGTTTTTGTTTGTTCATCACCCAGAGTTTCTTGAATAGATATTTGGCCATATAAACTGAATGCATACATTCGCACATACATATATACAGTCCTTGAATCCATTTATCAATTGTCCATATTGGGCACTTAAATACCTTCCTTGCAAAAAGAAAGAACATACTGGGGCTAGTCCTACAATGTATATTGGCCACTTCCCCCCACTCCGACTCTTCAGTTTTAGAACACATGAGATCCTAGAACACCCAGGCCTAATACCTATAATCTTCAGTATATTCATTTTTTTTAATTTTCTAATTTTGTTTTTAATTATTGTCAGCCACAAAGAGTTGAATGAATGTATGAATGAAATATATTTAGAATCCTTTCATACACCACAAAAATTCAGTATGTATGGTTGGTTCCTGCACCTAATGGAGAGTGGGGACAGCTTACACTGCTAACCAACTCCTAAATGCATACTTTGAAGTGGGGGCATATGCTGAATATATCCTTCCTTGCTCATCAAGGAGATTCAAATAATAGTTTGCAGGGATATTTTTTTTAAATTATAACATTACAATATTTTCAAGAGAACACTTAAAAGTGTCTGCAAAACAAGAAATTAATATAATATAATATGTAATATAAATGTGAGGAATAAATAAATAAAACTCAAGAATTGCAGCTATGTACAACACAAATCTATATATATGTATTAAAAACTGTCCCATTCAGCTGAGTGGGGCAAAGTCTCTGTTGAATAGGAACAAGATTGCAGTCTTAAACAAGTAACATACATATCAGCTGTTAAATAAAAAATTTTGGAAGGCCAGTGATATTATTAGATGGTATCCATACACATTCCGAAGAATGTTCAGAAAAGGTTAACTAGTATGCACTACAAAAATTAAAATAAAAGTATGTCAGGCACCAGAAATGGAATAACTGCACAGTTTGGGATCATTTGTATAGCCTTGGTCTGATATTCAAATATATTTGTTTTGCATGCATTTATGGGAAAGAAGAAAGAAACCAGAAACTAAATTATACTATAAACATAACAGCACACAAAATGGATGGTTATAAATTAATGGGTTGAAACAAGGATAGCAAAATTGCAAACACTGTTGCCTTATTTGTAGATAGGCAGAACTAGACAGTATGCAATGACATTTGTAATTGTGCTATCATTATTTCAACCCATTAACTTACAAATTGAAGTACAGAATAAGTTTCCAAAAACACAAGCAAGCCTGCTATTTTCAGTAATCTGAATCATCAAAATAAAATTCTTTGAATCAAAATACAGGCAAATTATATGTGATGTTTGCAGTGCAACCACCAACTGAATCAACATTCAGCTTTTTTGAGGAAAAACATGTTTTAATGAGTATAAAACTGTATTTTGGTAAATACATCATTATTGTAATCACATCTATCGCTGGTGCAGCTGTCACCTAATTTATCACCAAGGACACTATGTTAGTCAAATGCTCCAGTAAAATTTTTTGGCAGAAACAGCAAAATATTTCTGTTTCCCCAAACCTATTAGGCTTAGTGGGAAGCAGAAGAACAAATGCACATGGCCCAGAAATTAAATACAAAGTGAAAGGCCTATTATCTTGTCAGTTCTATTTCGCATGATGCACCAACACCTAAGGGCCTACTAAAGTTCTCTCTTATTTCGCCAATCTCTCCAGGGAGTGATCAGTGCCTCTCCCCACTTATTAATTAAGGACCATTATCAAGGGTTTCTTCTCCTCCTCATCCTGATGCTATTCCTCAAAAGAACTTTAAGCCTAGATCTAATGTTAAACTGTAATTTAAAGTTAAATAAGTGAGCTTTAAACTCACCCATTCACCCCATTTCTCCTACTTCCATTTCAATTATGTAATCTAAGTCTCTTCTGGTAAATACTGCCAGAGTTGCCATTGTTCAAGTTGGGTGGCCAAAGAAATCTCATAAATACATACATAATATTTATAAATGTGAAAAAAAGACAAAAATATGAGCTCTAGACATACTACTGCATACCTGACTTCCTAATATTTACAAGGAAGTTCCAATATCTATATTCAGTGGGTTGCACAAAATTTTCAAGCCCATTTAACTATTGCAACCATATTATAACCATTCTTCAAATATTTCCCAAGTATGTTGATCATTATGAAGAGAGCCTAGCTAAGAAATATTGAACAGATCAAGAGGAATTTCCTATTACTATTAATCAGTTTGTCATTACATCTAATGATACTTGAACTCAGAATTAGAAACCATGGCTGAAATGAAAGCCTGCACTTATAAAGGGCCTATGTTTTAATTCATTTCCTCATTCCTCAACTTTTCATTGTCACTAGAGGTTCTAAAGAAATTTCCCTTTAACACCCCTCCCAACACAAACAAAAGGATAAAAAAGAAAAGCTGGGAAAGTAAGCATCTTACATTGATAATATTGTAAATGGACATTTACATATGCTAAGAAGATAAAATATGCCTTGCTGGATAAAGGTCAAAGAAAGATTTTGTTCAGCATTCATATTGTCCAGTTTTCTTATAAGTTACCACCATTCTTAAATTCTTCCATGATTTCTGCAATCATTTTCCTATCCAGATTGTATCTCTTTTCCAAACCTGGTTCTTTTTCTCATTTTTCAGTTTGTGTTATTTTAAAGTATGTAGGTTGCTAATACCTGTTCAAAGCTGATTTATTTTATTTTTCAATCTACAGTATTTTTTCACTTTGGCACTGAATTTTGGTTTGGCGCTTGCTTTCAACTTACAACCCAGTTCTGGTGGTATTACTTTTATGAGGTTATACATGAGCTGATTAGCCTCTTTGATCGTTTCTGTCATAATAGATTAGGCAACCATATTTGCATCATGCACAATTTCATTTAAGTCTTTTCTTTGAGTAGATTTCAAATCTTTGTTTTACAATTTCTTTCATGCATTTACAAACTTTTTCTTTAAGCTGTTGTTCATATACAGACAAGTGCAGTTCTGTTTCATTATTTTGAATTGCTCGTTTAAAATGTTCACTGGCTGCATCCAAATGAATGTGTATGATGACTTATGTTTCTATTGCTCTTGTAGTCCATTTTTGTTTTGCAGTTTCAAAACATTTGTGTGTCCTTCTGTACCCACCATAACAGTTCCCTCATGACATATGTCTTCTTGGATTTTGAAACATCAATGAATAGCCTTTGATTCACAAACTGTATGTCTCCTTACACCACAAGATTCTCAAGGATGCTAATAATGGCTATGTTTATAATTTCTCCCATAGGAGTAGGATACAAGGTCAAATTGTTGAATAGCAATCAGTATATAAGCATTCACACTTTTCAAAGGCTAAGTACCCTGTATCACAAGTTTTTCTTTTTCTGGACACAAGGAGCCCCAATTCCTAGGGATCCCTATCTGAACCTCTTATCAGTTGTACTCTGTATATGTATGCTCATCTTTACTCTTTGCAACCCTATATAAGAACTCTATGATAATGTGATTGAAATTCTTTGCTCTTGCTAATAAGAGACAGGTTTTTTGTTTGTTTGTTTATTTAATTATTTATTAAATTTATACAGCCGCCTATCTCATTAGAAATGATTCTGGGCAGCATACAACAATTAAATAAAATAATAAATATATAAAAACAGTCATTATTAAAAATATAAAAGAGTCATTATTAAAAATACAATCCATTAAGAACAGGAGACAGTAAATTAAACACAATGACAGAGCCATCTTAGAATATCCCTGGTCCCCTGGGACCCCCAGGCCTGATGACAAAGCCAGGATTGAAGGGACTTATAGAACATTAACAGGGGTGTAGCTAACTTCACTATGGGGGGAGGGGGAGAATGTTCCGTAAGGTGGGTGCCACAGCCTGCCTCCTGGGACCTGCCAAGTGTAAGTCCATAGCAGACAGGACCTGAAGTAAGCCCTCTCTCCCAGATCTAATGGGACAGGCAGATGTAATTGGGGAGAGGAGGACCCTCAGATAACCTGATCCCATGCCATGAAGGGCTTTAAAGGTTAAAACCAGCACCTTTAATTGGACTCGGGAGCAAACTGGCAACCAGTGCAGCTCATGGAGCAGAGGTGTAACATGTGCTGTTCTGGAAGCACACATAACTGCCTGTGCCGCTGCATTCTGTACAGGTTGAAACTTCTGGATACTTTTCAAGGGCAGCCCCATGTAGAGCGCATTACAGTAATCCAATATGGAGGTGATTAGGGTGTTAATGACTGTGAACAGAGCCTCCCAATCTAGGAATGGGTGCAACTGGAACACCTTGAAGCTGTGCAAAGGCCCTTCTAGCCATGACTGTCATCTGCTCCTCCTCCAAGAGGACCCCCAGATAGCACAGCAGGTCTGTCTGGGGGAGTGTAACCCCATCTAGCACCAAAGATGGCATGGTTCTAGAACTGGCAGCCCCCCAAATCTAAAGCCACCCAGTCTTGCCAGGGTTCAGCTGAAGCCTCTTGTTCCCCATCCAAACCCTCACAGCCTCCAGGCACCGGGATAAGACATTCATGGCATTGCTTAATTCGCCAGGGGCAGAGATATTGTAATGGAATGTGAGAATGACCTTGGAAGATGGGGGAAGAGATGCTGCCTATGGAACAATCAAAGGGGGAGGAGTCTGCAACTGAGTAACAGGCACCTGACCTAACTGGTCAGGTGGTAAATAGGTATGGCAGGAGATTTGTACTTTCAGACTTACAAGATTCTGTAAATGTAGCCTAACAATAAAGTAGAAGTAGCTGATTTGGTCTTGTTTCCTGTCTGGTTTACCTGGGTGGGCTGAAAGATATATAATTGGATATCATTAGCATACTGATGATACCTCACCCCATGGTGATAGATAAGCTCATTCAATGGCTTTATGTAGATATTGAAGAGGAGAGAGCACTGAATCCTGTGGCACTCCACATAATAGGGGCCAATGGTGGGACGTCTCCTCAATCACCAACGACTGGAATCAACCATGTAGAATGGAGGCAAATCAGCACAACACTGTGCTTCCCACCCCCAATCCTCTGAGATAATCTGCTTCTTCTATAAAACCGTTCATTGAAGCTGCCGTCTCCGTGATTAGCATTCAAGGAACAGCCATCTGGAGACCATATGGGTCACTTTCCTCACTTCCTCTTTAATCTGGAGCAAGTTGGGTGGCCAGCACTTGCTGCCAGGCACTGATTCAACTGCAGTGCCGTCTCCCCTCTTGCAGAGAGATGACGAAGCCGCCATTGTCCCCACCAGAAGTCCTTAAAGGCAAAAACTCTATTCACTCCTTATGTAATCCTCTGAAGCTGGATCACATGTATGCTTAAATCATACTTACATGTGTGTGTGTGTGTGTACACTCAAAGCAAAGAACTGACAGTTCCCAAGAATGTCCAACTGTGAAATGAAATTATATGTAGTAGTTCAGCCTGCACAGGAAGGAAGGAAGGAAGGAAGGAGGGAGGGAGGGAGGGAGGGAGGGAGGGAGGGAGGGAAGGAGGGAGTTTTTTCTTTGTATTTTTTTGTTTTTCTACCCCAATGGATAAGCAGACATAATTTCCAGCATTCACAATGCATTGATGGAACATTTACATTGTTTTTAATTTTATCAATCAGAGAACCTCTGCATGATTAGCCGTTAAAATTTTCATCCCTTTGGGCCTTCTTAGCAAGTATTTTGTTTTGAAAGGAAAAGTTTTTTGTTTTTTTTTAAGATAGTAGAAAAAAGGAAAATTTGAAAAGGAAAATAGTTTTTACATACATACTGTACATACCTACCTACATAGGTACAGTATTCATCATACTATTCCCTTTTGGAGTAAGCAGTATGATCCAGAGGGCAGAAAAGGGATAAGAAACAGTTAAGCAAAGAAAGCAAAATTGAATTTACACCAACACAATTCATTATACTGCTCTATCTTTTTCAATCCTTGTAAACCATCCTTGCTTCCACCATATCCATATCTGCATTTTCCTCTTCTCATCTCTTTCTGAGGATCTCAGCATTTCTGTCCTCTCACTCTTCCCCTTTCTCTCAACACATTCATTTTTGTTCCATGTATTTGTTTTGCAATTCAATCTTCATTCATTGTTTCCATATCACCAACAAACTACACTCGTACTGGTCATTCACTTTTTATTCAATCCACATTAATTCAGCACCCTTTCATTCTTGATCATATCTCTTCTTGTTTACCATACATATTTCCTGATAACCCTTATAAGTCTTTTAACTTATAATAACTTAATAAATATTTCCATTGCATTCAATGTATCTCTCCTGATATCATAAACTGTCACTTCCATATAACAAAGTGAAAACATGTACATGGGGATCTTTGCTTCTTTTCACAAACTTCATTTCTTACAACAAACCATATGCTATTTATTACCTTTCTACCAGCATTTTTTTCCATCTATTTTCCTATCTTCAATGAAAATTCTGCTGATGTATAAATTTGCTAAAATGCATATACCACATACTCTGCTGTTTCTATTTGGTAAGCCATATGAAATAAACATTATTTCACATATGAAATAAACATTAATAAAATCATAATATCCATTCATATGCATAACTTGATCATTTTCCCTGTAAAGCTCAACTACTTTGGTCTTTGATACATTAATTTTCAGATCCATATTCTTGCATTATACAATCTACCCAGCAATCACTGCAAATCATTCTCATTCCCAGCTGACAATGTTCCATCGTCTGCATATAAAAATATATGTACTATCATGTCCCAACCAACATACTTCTAATGTCATGGAAAGTATTTCTTATTTATTTTATTTATTTATTTTATTTATTTAGTAAACTTGTCCCCCGCCCATCTCCCCACAATGGGGGACTCTGGGCGGCTTACATCAAATTAAAATCATAAATACATGATTAAAAGTTATAAAAAGAACCACACTTACAGGGATAAAAAGAGATTAAAAGTTCCAAGAGGCCAATAGAGGCCACACCAGGCCGCTAAGGGGCTAGCCAACCCCATTTCTGACATCCTCCCTCCCCGCCCCAGGCCAGATGGCAGAGCCAAGTCTTCAAATCCCTCCGAAAGGCCTGGAGTGAGGGGGCCTGTCTCACCTCCGGGGGCAAGGTGTTCCAAAGGGTGGGGGCTACAGCAGAGAAGGCTTGCCTTCTGGACCCCGCTAATCAGAGTTCTTTTACCGAGGGGGTCCAGAGCATGCCCTCTCTGTGAGATCGGGTGGGATGGGTTGAAATCATGGGGGTGAGGCGGTCCTTCAGGTAACCTGGCCCCATGCCATGTAGGGCTTTAAAGGTGATACCCAACATCTTGAATTGGACCCGGAAGCAGACTGGTACCCAATGGAGCTCACGGAGCAAAGGTGTTATATGGGTCCTTCTTCGGGCCCCAAAAATTGCTCGTGCGGCCGCATTCTGGACCAGCTGAAGCTTCCGGATACTCTTCAAGGGTAGCCCCATGTAGAGCGCACTGCAGTAGTCTATCTGGGAGATAACAAGGGCATGAGTGACCATTCGAAGGGCATCCCGATCCAGGAAAGGGTGTAACTGGTGCACAACCCGAAGCTGTGCAAAAGCCCTCCTGGCCATGGCTGCCACCTGCTCTTTGAGCAGGAGCCGTGAGTCCAGGAGGACCCCAGATTACACACTGGGTCTGTCTGGGGCAGTGCTACCCCATCCAGATCCAATGATGACAACGTCCTGGATGCAGAGGAGCCATTAACCCACAGCCACTCCGTCTTGCCACGGTTCAGCTGGAGCCTGTTGTTCCCCTTCCAGACCCTCACAGCCTCCAGGCACCGCGAGAGGGCAGTCACGGCATCACTTACCTCACCAGGGATAGAGATATATAGTTGAGTATCATCAGGATACTGATGATATCTCATCCCATGATGGCGGATGATCTCACCTAGCGGTTTCATATAGATGTTGAAAAAGAGTGGAGACAGAACCAAACCCTGCGGCACCCCACAAAGGAGGGGCCGAGGATGGGACCTCTCGCTCCCTATCACCACCGATTGGGATCGGCCCCGGAGAAAGGAGGTGAACCAGCACAAAACTCTGCCGCCCACCCCCATATCCCTGAGCCGACCCAATAGGATACTGTGGTCGACGGTATCAAACGCCACTGAGAGATCAAGGAGAGCAAGGATGGTCACACTTCCACCATCCCGCTCCCGCCAGAGATCATCCATAAGTGCAACCAATGCCGTTCCGTTCCATAGCAGGGCCTGAAACCTGACTGATAAGGGTCCAGATAATCCATTTTCTCCAGGACCCTTTGGAACTGCGAAGCCACCACTTTCTCAACCAACTTCCCCAAGAAGGGGAGGTGGGAGACTGGATGAAAGTTATCCAGTACGGTAGGATCCAGGGAGGGCTTCTTGAGGAGGGGGTGCACCAACGCCTCTTTAAAGGGTGCTGGAAACACTCCCTCCTGCAAGGATGTATTAACCATCGCCTGGATCCAACCACATGTCACCTCCCGAGCTGATTTCACCAGCCAGGAGGGGCATGGGTCCAGATGACAAGTGGTGGCCCTCACAGTCCGGAGGATCCTGTCCACTTCCTCAGGAACAACGGGATCAAACCATTCCCAGATAACTAGGCAAGAGTGATCCCCCGGTATCTCCCCAGACCCTGCACCATGCTCGGAGTCCAACTTGGAATGAATCTGAGCGATTTTATCCTGCAGGTGCTCTGCAAATTCCTCCATGCGGCCCTGCAAATGAACCGAATTATACAATTCAATTCATACAATTTATCCATAAATAAATTTAAAAACTAAGGGAGTGTGTGTGTGTGTGTATTCCCTTAGTTTTTAAATTTATTTATAGATAAATTGCATGAATGTATATCTCTCTTACTACCTGCTCATTGTTGAACCACTCACTAAGCATTCCATTTAATATCATGCTTCTCATGCATGCTTTATGTCCTTCACATACTACTCTAATCACATTTAAAACCAATCTACAGCCTCATAATCAGGCAAAAGTTCCACAATCCAAGTCTATCCTCTTTATCATACCCTTTCTCCTAATCAACAAACATACAATAAATTTTGTTTCTCACATTACTATATTTCTCAATGAACCTCTAAAATAAAAAAATCTGGTCTGGAGAATTCTGCTAAACAACTTTCCAGACACCATTAACACTTGAATCCCCCTCTAGTTTTGTATTCACATTATCTTTCCCTTTGTATATGGAAACAATTACAATTTCTTTTAATATGTTTTATGATTTGATATATTTAAATGTATATGTTGCGACTTGAGCAGCTTAGTGTCAAAATGATTGAAGAGGCATACAGGCATTCATAATAAAGTAAATAGATGGTATCAATTATCAGGCACAGAAGCAGTCTTTGCACATACTTCAAACAAGATATAGCCACTCTACAAGCAAATCACATCCACATTTTAACATTTCTCCAATTAAAATCAACAACGCTGCAGTTTTATCATTTTCAAGTTTCTCACAACATGTATGACTTCTTTTTATCAACTTTTCCTTGGCATCTAACACTTACAGCATTAATTTCAATTCTACCCTTTATCATTTCATTATAATTCCCATAAAAATCTTAAAAGTATCCTTATCAGCATACCTTCATTCCAGTTTCAACCCAATCATTTCATCATTTTCATTTTAATTCAATTTATTTTGTTGAATGCTCTTTATATCGCTCTTTTCATCCACTTTCATTTTTTTTGTTTCCATTAAAATTGCTGTGCATTTTCTCTGCCTCCTTTCATCTTAAGCATTCCTTGCAACTATATTTTTCTTTGTATATATATATTTTATAGTCAACAGCATTTTCCTCATCCAAAACCTCTTTCATTTTATCATTCCACCATTCATAATTGTCAATAGCATAATTACATGAACTTTGGCAGCACTCCGTAATATACAGTATTTCCACACCTTCCTTATATCCACCTACCGTTCATTTTATTGGGAGATTAATCTCTCTTCTAATACTTGTTCATACAGGTCTCATATCTTCCCTTCCTTCATTTCTTCTTTTTCTCTCATTTCTTTCTGTTTCTTTCAAGTCTATTTTTCCTAAAGACCCATTCTTGATACTACCTAATTATAGTCTTTATCTTTCACTAATTCACTCAATCTTTTTATAATAAATAATTAGATCAATCATGCTTTTATATTTATGTTCATACCATATATTTATTTATATAAATTTATTTACTATATATGGTTTAAGCATGTATTGAAATATATAAATATATATATTTCAATACATACTTAAACCACATACAGTACTGAAAACACAGAGACAGCTACTCACCAAACACTATTCCCATTCATTCTTGGGTCTATAAACGTCCCTGTCACTTTGTCTGTACTCTCTCGTATCATTTCCACCAATCCATCCATGTCACCTAGCTGAAAGTTTTCCTCTAGATCACATTCATTCATAATTTTGCACAACTTTTTCCCAAAATAATCTTTCATTATCACCATTCACTGGAATGTAACATGCAACTATCACTAATCTATGGATTCCTATTTTCATATGCAACTGTAACAACGTAGATGAAACTAATTCATTATTTCTGATATACGCTTTAGCTCTTTATTCATAACTGAATATATACCACCTCCCTGCTTGGATTCATCAACACCACAAGTTTTGGCCACCTTCATTCAATCCTCTTAGTTTCACAGATATATCTGTGCAACATATATGGGGTTTCCTCCCTTTCATTTATTAACTCATGATCAATATGTTCCAAAGCACCAACTCAGCATGTCATGGCCCTTCTCAGATTGACCTTACTGCTAACTGTAAGGACTATATCAGCCTGCCTGTTTCACATTCTTACCACTTGATTGTCACAAGTGCAACTAAAACCTAGTTTCACCCTAAGCATGCCAAAGCTATTCTATGCAAAGTAGGATCTCTAAATTAGGAAATTCTGTGTAAGCCAACATGCTGTTACTTGCATCTCACCAACTAGAAAATACTTGCAGCTTACTGACACTCACTCAAGATTCATTTTAGAAAAGCATAACTCTATTTATGAAAGTTTTTAAAGCTTTCTAATTCAGTACTAAGGGTCCTGTTGAAGTGAAGTGAAACATGCATCAAATTCAAATGTTTAATTAGATACACAAATTAAGAAATCTTTTTCAGTTCTTGGCTGGAGATATACAATGCAGCTAGCCACACATTTCTTCCATTCATAATAAAAATAATAATTACAATCACTTTGATCCATTTTTCTCCAGTTTGGTAGTAGATGGTCCACACAGACAGCCACCTTTATTTCTCAGCTACTTTGAGCAACAGATATAATACATATCTTTTTAATTGAAGTCATATGCTGCTCTGTTTAACCATGACTACATTATAGCCCAACAAGGGGAAATATGCTGCTACAAGCCCTATAAACAAAACCACCCTGAAAGTTCATCAGCAGGACACAGGACTAATTAAACAGTCAACAAAAATCCTACTAAGCATACATAGTATATTAGCTTGTACTCTGAAAAAAAAAATGAACAGGACAGAGAAATATATTTATGAAAGCTCAACAAATAACTGTAAAGCAACATATAGCCTTTATATTTTTAAATACACTCTGAAAGCTCCAGATTATACTCATAATGTTTTATTTACAAAGTCTAGCAGTACTTGGGGGAGAACTACAGGGTGCAAATATACATATTTGTATTTACCAGCTTTCACTGGTTTCTACATGCCATTTATCTGTATCCCATTTATATCTCACCACCATCCATTTCACATGTCCTAAGTATGAGGAGTACTTTCAGCGGATACACTGTTACCTGGAATTTTAGGCTTCATTATTAGGTTTTTAATAAAGGTGGTATTAGCATTTTTAACATGGCAGTCTAGGCTTCTTTTCTAACTTTAGGAAAGCATGTTTTTCTTCTGGGTCAAGGCCATTTCTTCTGGTATAGAACTTGCCTTTTCAGCAACTAAACAACAGAGAGCTTATTCTGAAAGTCCTTGAATACACTTGCAAGTTTTAAAGATACAAATCCAGCTTGGAAAGGTAGCAATGACCCATAAATTTGCCACTTGTGGAGTTTTATCTGGAATCAGTGTTTTCTATTGTTCATTTCTCACGTGTAATCAATGTCTTTTATTGTTTGATGACTTGCTTTCTGCATATCACATATACCAAATGTATGTATCATTTGTTTCTGTACCTTATAAAAAGTCTTGACCCCCTCCCCCCGGTTAATAAAAGCTTTTCGCTTTGCCTGAATTTCTGGGTGGTTCGTATTTTCGGGTAGGCTAAGAAGCCACCTTTGCAAAGGAAAAATTGTTTTCTCTCCCAAATTCAGAGAGTTGGTCTTCAGCTCCACGCCGCTCGGGGTGCCAGAGTTTTAAAGGCAACAGTTCACGTGGCTCCATTAGTGCTAGCCTTGGAGCGAGCTGACTTTTCCTCTCACCCTCTTTGCTTTTATGATTCTCGGTTAGATATTTATACTATTCCTTTAAATTTGTTTAATTATAATGAGGCACTTTTTTGATATTTGATTATGTAAGAGAGGTCATACGAAGGCTGGGCTTTTCCCCTTTTTTACATTAGGTCTGTTTATTTCCTTTTTCTTCCGGCCTTGACGGGGGACGGGGGGGATCATCGCTTTGACCCCCGTATTTCTTCGCTAGAGTTGAGGGTTTAAATATAAACAAGCCAATAAATGCCTATTGACGAGTCTGGGTTTTTGTTTTTTGACTCTTCAAATAAACCCCGCGAAATTCTCCTCGGTGAGGCTGGAGAACAGATACTTATTAACAAACATCTCTTTATTTCCACGAGTAACGGCCTTTTGCTGCCCTGAAAACTACAATTCCCAGATTGCTTCAGGGCTGCTGCTTCTCCTCTCGGAGGTCGTCCTTCCTCCCATAATGCCTCTGAGTCACGTGGCTCTAGATTAACTGAAGGTCGTGCGGGAAAAAGCACTTTCTTGTTGCTGGGTTCGTGTTCTGGGCAATATGCTGACCAGCACCGTCCGTCGGTTCGCCACCTCCGCCCTTCGCCGGGTGCATTATGAAGATGGGCCGGGAACGGTAAGGTAGAGGCGGGGAGAGAAGGAAACTAGGGCCTCCGTTTCTTCCACCCCTCGAGCCAAGGGCAGTTTCCTGGGCAAGTCGGGCTAGGCCTGCTTTTTCCCGCCTTTGTTGCTTGGTCCTTGGCTATGCCATGGGAGGAATTGGAAAGAAGCTCCTTCGCTTTTCTGGGCCGTTAGCCTTTCGCAGTCAGTGTGGGGAAAATAATCAGGTTTGGGGATGGAAGTCTCATTTTGCAGCCTCTTCCCCCTTCTCTTTTACGGCGCGGTGTTGCGTTGGAAGGCCGGGGCTCAAAGCGGAAACGCTTCAAGTCTTAATCACAGAAAGGTGGCTTTCAGAGGTAGAGGATAATGACCCACAATTTATTTTACGGATTTAATAGTTATAATATCTCTGTTCACATTTTGGGTCTGCGTGGGATAAAATATGTGGGCTTAGCCACAATAAGTTTAGAAATACAATTCTTCCTTGGCTGCAGCTGGAAAGGCACATGCCCAAAGGCCCTGGTGCTCAATGTGCAGGGTGGTGTTTTTGAACTCTAATATGCAGTTCCCTGTCTCTGTAGTGGCAGGAGCAATGCCTTTGGTGCAATCTGTGACTATTTTCTTAATTAATTCTAGTGGTACAGATGATGATAGCATAACAGCATGAATAACAATGATACTGTAAACGCTTTCTGATGTACCTATTCTGCTTTGTGGAATCTACCCTTGAGGATTCCTTATTCCTTGGAAAGAAATACAATATTGTGAAGTTATGTTGAGGTACCATTTAATTTCAAGTCATACTCTTACTCATTATGCATCTAAAGGGCATACATGGTGTTCTTTTAATGTCAAATTAAAATGGATTACAGTAGTAGAAATCAGGTTCAAATTAAAGGATGTTGATATTAAACTATGAAGCCTATGTGCACCATGAAAGATACTCTTTTTAGAAAATTAGGAATACATTGAGTCCAGTTCCATAACTGTAAGTAATGAATGAGCATTTAGTATTTGGTTGCTATCCATAGGATTTGGGCCAACTCACTTTACACATTAACTTTGTTTAATAACTAGATACCTTGGCTAAAATAGAACTTCAACATTCTTACCTTTTCAGAATCTCCCGTTCTCTGTTAACAACAAATGGAAATTGCTGTTCGGAACTTTTATCTTTACTATAACTGGTATTGGTGGTCCCTGTTTTATTGTAAGGCATCAGCTGCTTAAGCAGTGAATATGTTATAACAGGTAATTCCTATTTGTCATTTTCTTCTAATTATTTAAAAGTAACCTCTTATAAGGTATTTTGGGTATCTGTTGGAATCTGTAAAAAAACATTTTATTTCTGATTTTATTTTAGTAAAGGTCAATAGGTAAGTCAGTAAACCGGTGAATTTCTTAATAGGTAAAACTTGGAAGTAATGCATATAAAGAAAGGTAACAGTTCTTCCCAGTGAATCTCAGCTTTTGGTTCCTGCATCTATGTAATATAATGGAAGTGGTTTGCCATTGCTTTTTTCTGGGATCAGCCAAGGTCAACTGTGTGCTGCTGCCTGCTGACAGTACACATAGACCTGGATTCAAATTAATATATTTTATTCCAGAGTAGAAACCATAAATTTCCTCTAATACTATACTGTCCTTTTCCCCAATAGCAGTTTAAATCATGATTAAATAACATTTAGAAGACAATTTAAATGAAGTGCCTCTTTGCAACGCAAGGAACATATTTATACAATTGCATTTAATATGACAGATCCGTTCCTAATCCCGTCAGATACAGTAAGTTATCCAAGTCTCACGTACATCACAACTAGGTTATAGAAATGCTTTATAGATAGGGCTACTATAAAAAGTGTTTGGAATTTCAGTTGGTCAAATGGCCACAGCCAGAACAAGGCAGTAGAAGAACGTTATGCCTGTTTGAAAGAGCTGTACTGGTTACCAATAGTTTTTCAGAGATGGTCTTATGGCATTTAAACTTTTAAAATGCTAAATGACTTTGGCCTGAGGTCTCAGTCATTATGCCAGGATACTTAAAATTTCATAACAGGCCCTTTTAAAGCTAGCTCTGCTTATAGAGGCTGTCTGTTGGGAATGTGGAAGAAAACCTTTCCTTCAGTTACTCTGGAACTATAAAACACATCCTCTTGGGAACCATACCCAGTGTAGATTTTTAGGAAGGGTTTCAGTACACTCCTCTTTAGCCTTGCTTGCTGAATGATTTTAAAATTACGCTTATATATATTTATGTTTGCCTTTTTGCTCAGCTAGCTGGCAACTTCTGATTAATCTTGACTGCTCTTAAAAAGGTTCAGCAGGGTTAAATCTGATTAATAGTTGGATGTGAGAGATGGAAGAAAAACAAAGAATCTGCTACCCTGGACCAAATCTTCAACAGGAAGGAATTGGCTGAATAAGTGAAGGTGTCTGGCACTTTTGAGGGGAAGTGATCATGTAACCATTGAATTTGTGATATATGGGGGAAAAAGGAAATGAAAAGAGGTAGATTTCTGAATTTCAGAAGAGTGAATATTAAGAACTCTGAAGGAAGAAAGTAGGTCAGATCCAATGGTTTGAAATCCTGAAGGAGAAAATGTGCAGGGAACTTGGGAAATCATTCCAAAAAACCCACCCTGAAGGTATAGTCACGAACAGCCTCTACAAGAAAGAAAAATGTCAGAAAACCTAAAACTCAGTAAGAGATGTTCCAAAACCCTATTTTGCTTTTTAGAAACAAAAGCCACAAAGGTCTGTTGCAAGAAGAAAGTGGTGAATTGATCATGGGTGACGGTGAGAAGGCAGAACCTATTCCTGTTGTGCATCTGTCTTCTCATCGTCTCTTAGAAACGAAATAGAGTCCTAATTGATCATTGTAATTACCAAGAGAGAATGAAGGAACTACAGCTTAGGAGAAGGTAAGAGAGAACTTACCTAAGTAAATTCAAGTCTCCAGGATGAGTTACATTTTAGGATATTGATGGAAGTAGCAGAGGTGATTGCAGAGCCACTCTCAGGAATCTTTAAGAATTTGTGGAGATGTCCTGGGGATGTCCCAAAGACCTGAGAAAAGCAAACATCCTATTCTCAAAAAGGAGGTCCTTTTGTGTGTATTTAACTTGAATCATGTATTTAACTCCAATTTTGCTACAGTAGGCTCCATTCTTAACTATGGGGCATCTTAACCCAGGTATTCTTAACCCAGGGACTAATTTCTTCTATGGACTAAGTGACTGCCCATAGTCACTTAGTTGAGATGGGTGGCTATAGAAATTAAATAAATCAAATAAATTAAATACTTGTATTTCATAGTAAAATTTTAAAAATCCTTGAGGAACGCGGTGGTAAACCACTTATATATCTGTTACATGCATATGGGTTCTAATCACTCGAAGCTGAGTTCTACCTGAAGAAGAGGGGTACTTTATGCATTTTATTTGTTTCTATTTTAATATATATTGTTTAGCTGCCTTTAGTAGCTTTGTTAGAGCAGAAAGATAAATAATTTAGATGAGATGAATAATGGTTTAGTATTCGAACTTTTTTTTTTTTTTTTTGAGTACTATAAAGATTGCTTTTATTCTGTCTTTTAGTTCCACTGCTTTGGCAAATATAACTATCCAGGATTGCAGCATGAAAAATGCAAATAATGCCACAGGCATCATGAGATTTGTGTGAGCAGTTAACCACTAAGCATTAAAGATTGTAAAAGTATTAATCTATATATTAATATTAGACCAGCACAAATTGGAAGCTTTTGGGAAATAAGATGACTGTGCCAAATTTATTGTGATTCAGAAAGATTTCTTTAGCTATAGAGAAAAGCTTTCATAGGCTGTTCCCCAAGTATGTTTTAAAATATCCTGTCTAATATGAATCTCATCTACAAAATAAGATTCTGGTAACCTGACTGGAATGAATCATACAATACAACATATATTTTAAGGGGGTTTATATGTTTTCTGTCTTTTTTCTTTCAGATTGTGAAGAAAGTACAGAAGGAAAGATAAAGTTAAAACTAAGCATCCTCCTTATCCTTATAAATAAAAGTTATATCTGAAAGTAGGATGGCTTCTGTTTCTGTTTGGTACAGCTATAGGCTGGCAATTTATAAAGCAAAATCATCCATCCCTAGTCATAAAATGAAATGTATTTTAAATATTTTGTTACAGGTACATACAAACAGTAGTTAGCTAGCAATTGTTACTGCAAATGAAGACCAGTTAAACTGCCGGAGACCTGAGGTTTATCACTTTCATAGCAAAGATCTTGCCCACAAAATGTTTTGGTAACAGAAAGCAAATCAGCAAATTCAGGCAATAATTTGTAAAGCTGTAAAATAATGGCCATGGAATAATCATTAAGGGAGTTGGTTCTGAGAAAAAAGCCAGAAATGTCCAAACAAGTTTATAATTTTTTGCCAGGCGCTGTTAAGAGACCCCAAAATGCTACTTGTTCTGCTTGTATTACAAATAAACTCCTTGTAAGTTTCCAAATATATAACAATAGAACCTAATATTAAACAGAGGAGCAAAAAAAAAAAAAATCTTAACTGTCTAAACCAAAAAGAGATCTTTGGACAGGTTATGTAGTGAAACAGAAGAGATCAAAAGAAAAGCATAGGGGCAAGGAAAGTACAAATAGAAAAATGTTGAGAATTTGGGGGAAAGTGCTCACAAGTGTGCTAAGGGAGGAAAAATAGGTAAGATAACAAAAAGAAGAAAATTATTCTAATTATAGTATTCTTAAATTAACCACCTAGCCCCTAAAAGATAAATGGGGGGGGGGGGGGTCCCACAAAAAACTATTCTCACACTCAGATCAGAAAGTCCTTAAGAAATGTTCTGGAATCATGGGCATTAGCCACAGGGATGAGCAAAACTCATTATTTCTCACATTGAACTTGTTCAACACAACTTGTAAAAGTATAATTGGCTTCTACCTATCTCATTCAAAGCACTGGCAAAAATCCTGTACAGTACAGTACAGCTTCCTCATTTTATCTATGTAGATTTGCAAACTCCAGCTGAAACCATTTGGAGATTTTCCATAGGCACACACATTGGCCAGTATATAATGTGATACATTTTTATATGTGTATCTATACTAACCAAAAGCAACATTCCAAAAAAACAGTAGGACAAGGATTTAAAAACAAACAAACAAACCCCTAATTATAATTGTAGAATATGCTAGATTTAGAAAAATTACCCCCCCCCCAAAAAAAATCCCATCTGTAGATACCAAGCAGCTTCTCACAGAAAAATGGTTCACACAACTCCCCAGAAAAACAACGGAAAAGGACAGAGATAGTATAAGGAAGGTAACTCCACTGGGAAGAGAAGACAGGTACCACCAAGCCAAGTTAGACTCTTTAAAGAGAGAGGCCAGTTTGGTCTTTTAGAATAACTCATAAATTTTCATAATGTTTTCATAAACATTCTAGTGATCTCACTGGGTCGGTCAATCCACCTTTTCCATTATGTTCCCCACTTTTCTTTCCTCTCTGTGAGGGAAAGGAACATAATTGAAAGCACCTTTGTGCTTGGAAGAGGCAGCATTGGAAAGGCCTAACTGGCGTCATTGATGCCAGGCAAAAACAGCCTCACTCCCTATCCCCACCAAAGGGACGTGAGAATCTTCCAGTCTGGCTCTTAGTAAATGTGATGGGGCAGCACTTGCACTCCCTCTGTCTGCTGAGAGATGACTTACCCCACAGGCTTCCACGCTTGCATCTCAGCCACCTTTGGCCACATCCAGCTACTTGATGGACATAACAGTGTCTACAGATGACTACTTTACCCACACTCTGCTTTTTTTTAGAATCTGCCGATACCCATACACAACCAGGTTAGTGCATCTTGCCTTATCTGTGTCCTCAGCCTAGAAAAGAGAAAAGCTAACCCAGGAGTGTGCAGAAGAGGAAGCAGGGAAGCTACCTCTCACCAAGCTCAGCAGCTACAGGCAAAAAACAAGACTGACATATAGCTGCCAGGACCATAAGCCATGTTAAATAGTTCATGTCGGTTGGATCCCTGCCTGGAGCTCAGCTTGGGGGCTCAGCTTGGCACTCAGCAATGATACTGCTTGGAGCGGGCCTGGAGCTTGGCAGCAACTTTGCTCTGGAACTTATAAACATAAAGACCAACCAAGCTGACCATAATCCCCAGCAAGCACAAGAACCTCTGGAGGAAGACAAGAATTCTATGCCACTTTAATGACTGAGCCCAGAAGATTTAGTTACGTGGCTAAGCCAACTCACAACGGCTAAGAGAGTGGAATTAGCCCTGCCCAGCCAGGGCAAAAGCTTTAGATTGGGGAACATGTGAGACATAATAAAATCCTGTGTAAAGTTTTCATTCACAGAACAGTGTGCCCGTCATGGCAAAAAGAGCATCCACACAGACACGCACACCCATTCAATTTTGCTGAGCCTTTTTTTAAGTCTGCCATTCACATGATTTGCCCAAAGGATGTAAATTTCTATTTCCTGATTACTATGAGCCATCTGGGGATGACTGATTAATTCCTCTTCCATTCTGTGGTACTCTTAGTAAACAGTACTGAGTACAATTTACTTCCAATTCAGTAAATGGAAGGCAACTGTTTTCCTGTCGCTCTTTTACCATATCCAGCTTTCACAGGAATAAATGAGTACTGGAAAGACACTGCTTTTAACTATTTTAACCTCTTTTTTGTCGTTGTTATCTTTCATAATCCTAAATTTGTCATTTCTCTCTTTGCTGGGATTAATCTCTTTACTTCTCCAGCTCATTGTTCATCTCTGGGTATTCCTGAGCTCAGGAAAACAAAACTGGGTACCTACTCCTCATCACTTACTCCTCATCTACTATTAGTTCACTAAACATGCAGGTTAACTTTATCTTAATATTTAACATTATCCTGGATTTTCCTTTTTCCATCATTGCTACCAGAAGTCATCATTGCTACCCTTTTTAAGTCTTTATTTTGTACTAGGTTGTATCACCCATGTTATAATAGGTCATCACACCATGTTGTATCACACCATTGTTATATGTTAGACAGCCAGTTTGGTATAGTGGTTAAGGCATCAGGCTAGAAACCAGGAAACCATGAGTTCTCACCTAGGCACAAAGCCAGCTCGGTGACCTTGGGCCAGTCACTTTCTCTCAGCCCTGGGAAGGAGGCAGTGGCAAAGCACTTGTGAAAAACCTTGGCAAGAAAACTGCAGGGACTTGTCCAGGAAGTCTCAGAGAACCAGACATGATTGAACGGATTAAAAAAAATCGCCCATGTGTTTCAACCTACTATTTTGATTCTGTCATCTTCTCCAGTTCCATTTTTGTAATATAACCACTCTCTGTTAAACAGGCATGAAGACAATACATGTCCTTCTTTTGTTCCCTTCTCTATGTTGAACCACATTGTACTCCAAACTGAGTTCTTTCAGTAGGTTCCTGAAAAGAAGAATCAGGAGTTCTAGTACATGCATTAGTCTTACTATGTTCTACATTCTGCCTGGGTACGTGTAGTCACAGGCCTTGCTGTAGTCGGTGAAGAGAAGATAGAAGTAATTTGTGCATTCTCTGCTGTTTCTCTTTTTGTTGTTGTTGTTTAGATACACACACACACACACACGTATTTTAATTTATTTGCTCACTACTAACTATGGCATGAATTCCATTCAATTCCAAATAGTTCTATACCAGTGTTTCTCAACCTTGGCAACTTTAATATGTCTGGACTTCAACTCCCAGAATTCCCCAGCCAGCAAGGAATTCTGGGAGTTGAAGTCCAGACATATTAAAGTTGCCAAGGCTAAGAAACATTACTCTACACAGATATTTTTCAAGCCCACATTCCCTTGTTTCATGAAGAATGGAGCAAAACTAGTTGGAGAGAAGAAGAAGAGGTAACTGATCATGGAAGAAAGGAAACGAGATAGAGAGAGGCTCTGTTTAGGCATTAGAAGGAATATACAGGTAGTCCTCGGTTAACAACAATAATTGGGGCTGGAATTTCCATTGCTAAGCAATGTGGTCATTAAGCACAATGTCACGTGACCCCATCACTTAGTGATGGAAATCCCAGCAGTACTCATTGCCATTGTTAACCGAATCCCACCAGTCGTTAGATGAGGGCACACCCCAATCCAAGCCATTCCCGGCTTGGTCCCTCCCAACCCCGAGCCTTGATAAGGTAAGGGACTGCTTCCTCTTGAACACTCCCCACCTGCCTATCTCTTCCACCATCTCTGCCCTTTTGACTGCCCTGCACAGCGGCACTCCTCTGCATGGCCTTGGGAAGAAGGCCTGATGCGGCCAGCAGCTGCCTCACACAGGGCCAGGCCAGGCACACCTTGTCAGCAGCAGGAGAAAGAAGATGGCAAAGGTCAGCTGGTGTTGGCGTGGCTGGGCGTGGCACAGGGCTTGAAGCGGCACTCCTCAGTGGCGGTGCCAGCAGCGCTGGGGCTTCCGCTCTTATCAGCACTGTAAACCATCATCGTCATCATAATCATCATGATGGTTGGTCACACAGTCAACCAGGTGTTTAGACTGGATTTGGCATTTTTATCCACCGATCGAGTCCTTCCCAAGGACCTGGCATAGGCAGATGTGGTTGTTTGATGGTGTTAAAGGTATCGTCGCAGGATATGAGCTGTTCCAAGTAAAGCTGCCTTTTGCAATTGACCGATGGTGATTTTGTCAATGCCAATGGTCTTCAAGTGGTGCTCCAGATGTTTTCGGATTTTACCCAAGGCACCTATTACTATTGGTGCTATCTTTGCTTTCTTTTGCCACAGTCATTCTACTTCTATTTGCAATTCTTTATATTTTGTGATTTTCTCCAGTTCTTTCTCTTCTATTCTGCTGTCTCCAGGTATTGCAATGTCCACTATCCAGACTTTTTTGTCTTTCTTATCAACAATTGTTAAGTCTGGGGTGTTGTATGGCAGGTGCTTGTCTGTTTGAATTCTAAAGTCCCAGAGCACTTTAGCATCTTCATTTTCTATTACTTCGTCTGTTTTGTGGCCCTACCAGTTCTTGCATGCAGGCAAATGGTATTTCTTGAAGATATTCCAAAGCACCATGGTTGCTACTTTGCCATTGTTTGTAGTCAGTCTGTGCTATCTTCTTGCAGCAGCTAACTAGGTCGTCCATTGTTTCTTCAGATGATGATGATGATGATGATTAAAAGGTGGAATATGCATTTGAGTTGAGATGAATGTGGCTGTTTAGTATTATGCTCTGGTTTTATGATGATATTATGGTGAATCTATGTTGATAGTAGGGAATATCTAATCTACCTATTGACATCCCAATTAGATATGCTTTTGAATTGAACAGAATGCATTTTGAAAACTACTTTTCCCCTTTTGAGTAAAGTTTAGGAAAACAGGCAACATCTGGACAAAGATGTCAAAGGATAAATAGCAATGATATGCATATGCATCTAAAGGAAATAAAGATGACCAAAAAAGTAAAAATTCAAATTAAGATAAAAATATATGAAAAAATGGGTTAATTTCATTCTCAAATTGTCATGCTTTAAAAATGAAATTCTTGTTTACTTATTGAAATTCAAAAAACAAAAGTGTACATGTAGGCTTTCTTGCAGTCCATCATGTACCTAATTATGGCTTGCAGGCTTGGGCAGGCACCTAGCTCTCATAATTTATTATAATCTCAGCAGACAGTAAAAAAAACCACCAGAAAATTATCTCTGCACTACTTCCAGACCATTCCTCCATAAGTTTATGTTTCTGAGGGGTTTTTTTTGGTTTACTTTTGAAAGGAAGATTAGACACTTGGTTTTATAAGGTTCTTATGGTTCTGTTACTCATAAATCATCTTAAGTCCTCTACGTAGTTCCAGGTGGTATGACAAATGCAGATCTCAGGTACTTACATATATATCACAATGTGATCTGAGAAACTAGTAAATACTCAACGTGAGTTCCAATTTTTGTTTTATCACTGCCCTGTTTTATGGCCATCAACAAACCATTATAGTCACTCTGCAGTGAGTTGGGCAGTGACAAATTTAAAATATAAATAAAAATAAATTAAAAAATATACCTGAACCTCATCCACTCTCAGTCTTAAAAGAAATTTAGCATAATGTCATACTAGACTAGAAAGACAACATAGTATGATAAATAAGTTTACTGTCATAAACCTTCAGGAAAGGACGTTGTATATAAAGAAAATTAATGCAACTAATAAAGCTGAATGAATAAATGGGACTGGGCAAAGGTTTGTCCTATGCCACCTGGCATAGTTTGGAAACAACGGTGTTGTGCCAACATCACAAACTAAACTAATCCGTTCAGCTTCTACACAGCACACTGCTAGAAATCTGCTTATTTTTATGACTGGCTAAAATCCTGATTCTAAAAAAACTCCTTCAGTTATCCTGATGGAAATATAACAAGTTGGAAAAGAATGACCTTTTCCCAGAACAGCATTTTCCCTGTTTATGATTTCCCAAATATTGATAAATATATGTGAGAAGCAACCTGAACAGTCAGATTCATCATGATGAAATGATAGCTAATTTACATTGCAATGTAGCTGCTTTACTCCTGGCAATGCACTCTTTTGGTCATTATTATTTGTGCATCCCTGCAAATGCCAAGTAAATCAAACATCTGTCATGCCAGATGAGGGAACTTAACTTATTTACAATGTTTAGCACACCTCTCATCCCTGAAAAGGTCATTTGTACAGGAAGAGGCTATTCATGGTTAACCAACTTCTAGTAAATGACAGCTTATAACTCCAAAAGGCTATACACTGAACTAGTCCTTGTAAAGGTACAGACCTGCTTGGTTACCTTTAGAAACCATATTTTGTAGAGTTTTCAAATTAATACAATATTCAGATGGCTGTAGGAGGTGGCTTAGACTTTAGGAAAACTCTGAAAACCTATCTAGCAGGGAGGGGTGTTATAATTTGAAGGTGAGGTTGTGGGCACATGGTATTTGTACCTGTAGATGTTTCTTTTTTCTTCATTTTTAAGCTTATATATAGATATATCTCGGGTTTTCTGGGACTATTAGTTGTTTTGCTGACATTGTTAAAAGTCCCACTGATTACAATAATTTCATCAGCAGAATAACTTAATTGGATCCCACACTTCAATAACTATACAAAAGGGTTTAGCAGGGGGCAAGGTGGGGTCACTTTCACTGTATGCTCCTGAAGGGGTGGGACTAGGGAGGCAAGGGGAGAGCATTCAAATGGCACAAGAGTGCTAAGTCTACAAACCTGTGACCCAGAGTGTGGATAGAAGTGATGTGATACAGCATTGGGTAAATGAAGGTACCTGTCCAAGAGGTCCATAACCCAAGTTCTTGGAGAAGAATTTCCAGCCAACTACAAGGAGTCAAAATGGCAGCTACCTGGTTTGGTGCATACACAGAACAACAGGTACTGTTTTTGCCTATCTGCAAAACTAGTTCCTGTCATTTTGCACCACAAGCACCAAGCAATCCTGCAGATTCCCAGATTCCCATTTTTCTGTTTGACAGAAGTTGGTATGTGGAGGATGGTCACTTTTTCCAGGCCTGAATGCTGAGTGTCCTTCAAGACACTCCAGAGAGATATCTAGGTAAGATAATAATCTCCTAGCGAAACCCTCAAATGAGCCGTCATTATGACCAATTAACCATCATTCAACCCAGCAAAAAGAATCACTCGCTAGCAGCCATAATTGTAGCTTTTGCTAAATTTGAGCTTAAATTTCTAGACCATTAATGGCAGATTTTCTATTTTATGTCATCCCAAATGCACACTTCCAACTATTGGCCTACTTGAAGGAGTTATTTAAAAGTGAAAGTATTTTTTTTCTGAAGTAATAGTGATACCTGAAACATGACTGTCATTTTAGGGCAATTTTCTCCTAGGTATATATTATAGCCTAGCATTCTGTAACTTTTTTACAAACATCTTTTGAGATTTCTCTGAAACATGCTGTATACCAATCTGTTTTATAGTCACAAAGCAGAATAATTATACTTGATTGTAGAGATAGTTATTTTCATCCCTATAATTTTCCAATTTCTTTTTACAAGTCATGAATTTGATTTACTGGTTGCAGGGCCCAGTGTGTGCAGTTTGAAACTTCCTTTGGACATTTGGAACATTCATAATTTAACAGGATATCCATCTATTATGTTCCATAAAGCTCTGCTAATTGGGCATAGAATTAGAACTGAACAAAATTGACCAAATCCCTCCCACCCCGGAAATCATCTGCTATAGTTCAGTCTGGCTGTAGTTATGAGCATCTGGGAGTTGGGTGGTATACAATATGTGTACAAAACTAAGTAGGAGTGTACATCCTCGGTCACACTGAAAGGTGGATCCAATCAGTTCAGTAGGGATCATGTTGGGGACCCCATAATTAAGCAGACACCAAATGAACAGATGTCAGTTAACTCTGCCAAATGTACCACCAATCATATTGATTATTCTCCATTCATGCAGGCAATCACATATTTTGCCTATTTAAGCAAGTATGCAAATACACACATTTCCTGGCCATACTCTTCCTTGCCCTGGGGAGATGAAATATTATGAAATGGTTTCTCTCTGAATTACATTCTTTTTTCATGTTTCCATATAGTCCAGCCTATGTTTCCATATAGATCAGCCTATACAAAGTGTTCCAATGAGTGAAGGCAGAAAATGACATACTCACCAAGATGGAGCACAACTGGCAATGGCATCATAGATACAGAAACTTCTCATTGTGATGTTGCAGAATGAAACACTAAAAGGAAAAGCATTGCCATGATGCAGCAGGAACACACCTGCCAGTTCTTAAATGAAAGGCATAAGATGCATTACAACCTCCCAGTGTTTTCTCAATATCGGAGGAAATACAATTGCTGAGGCAGCTGGCAGCTGCTACATAAAGATTTAATAGAGGCCTAACTGCAGCCAGCACTGGATAATAAATTCCAGCACACACATCTCTTCTCTTAGCAAAACAAAGCAAAAAAGGATTGGAGTGGAATAGCTCACTTCTCTATATGAGTCTCTCCCTTCCCCACAATTTATGCATTGTCCCCCTACTCTTTCTCAAACACACACACCTGCAACTTTACCTCCCTCCCACCTCTGTTTTCCTCTTAGGCAGTCCTCTCCTTTCCTATTTTTACTCATCCAAGAATAAATAAGTAATTAACTTATTCAGTAGCCCATTAAACTCAGTAATACTTATTCCCAAGTAACTATATAGTGGATTGCCTTGTAAGAAAAGCATTCTTTGTATGTAGTTTTTAGTCCTGAAAACCTCCAAACAGGAGACGGACACCGTGGCTCACCACTACTTACCAACTTATTTGCTTCTGATCTCACTGCAACACGGTGGTATGTTCTTTCTTTCATCATGAACCAGCCAAGTTGTACCAGCTTCCTCTTCCTGCACTGCTTGCCTCTCCTTCCTCACCTCTTGTTGCCTGGTCCATTTTTTCCAGCCTTCTTTCCTCCCCCAATGGTGACTGACTTTGTCAGTGAGATTTCACTAGTAGCACCATAAAATACAAGGTTTTATTGTGCTTTCTTATAGCATGATGTACAATGTGTTTGCACAAACATGCACAGGAAAGTGGTGGGCTCACCACTGTGGCTCCTAAGCCATTCCTGCATAATTTTTATTACTGTACCTTCTCCTACTCCTCAGTAAAATCTGTTAGTAGATTGTCATCTTCTACTACTTGCAAAGAAAATGGCTCTCTGCGCCTTACTCAGAAAGGTGGAAAAGAGTGGAAAGTTTGCCCTTTCTGTAGCTGTAATAGTATGTGGGAATGACCTTGGGAGATAGGAGGAAGAGCCTCATACTGGAGAACCACTGTGTAAAAGTTATCTCAGCCCACAGAAGGGGGGAGTGCATGGGAAATGTTTCAGAAGAGACCCTCCCTAGTTTTCCAGAGTAAAAGGAAAGGAGGGGAGAACTATTTTCAGTCTTGCAAGATTCCATTCATGTAACCTTACAATAAAGATAGAGCTAGTACTCCTTGTTGTGCTTGTCTGGATTACCTCACAGGGCTAACAGTAGCATAGCTAGGGGGTAATGAAAAAAGAAAGTCTGAATTCCCTGACAGAAAAATTGTACTATTTCCAGAATAAGTTACATGAATGTTACCCTGTAGAGTAAGGTTAGGGAGAGTTGAAGACAATGGGTGAAAAGGAAAGTATCAGGACTCCTACAAGCTTTATTCAGTGGCTGTTCTCTGAGGCAGAAAAACAGGTATGCATGTGCACATACACATACTCACACAAATATACACACAATATAGGTAGAACAAAATAAGATTCAGGGTATGAAAGCACAACTCAGAACCATCCATGAAATAATTCAACAGAAGTGTCCTAATCTATATATACCAGCACTATTCGTTTTGGCAATTTTCTTCTGATTCTCCAACTGTCTTCTGGATTGGGGTGGTTTCTTACCTGGTTGAGGACAGTCAGGGAATAGAGGCTGTCTTCTCCTGATAGAATACAAAAATGGCAAAGTGGAGTTTTCCCACTTTCTTTTTTAAGTCTACTCCTCCCCCCTCCCCCCCCCCCCAATCCCTCAGGACTAGTCTGGCTGCTAACTAATTCTTCAGAGCTGATTTTCCTGGGCTTCAATGGTCTTTGCCCATTCTCTAGATCAGAAAGTCCAGATTTCATGTCCTTTAACTCTTTTGCATCTGAACCTCTGGAGAGAAGACTTTGGCCCATCTATGATATATCATAATCAGGCACTTCTATAGTTTTATACTAGGTTTGATTTTAAGCAGACTCTCTATACTGAACAAATGAACATAAGCAGTGTCCTGCTGAATTGGACCCCTGGCCCATCTAATTCAGCAGTCTCTTCTCTCAGTGGCCAACCAACTGCGCAAGAAAGTCTGCTAGTCTTCCAGCAGATGGCCTTCTCAGGCAGTCACAGTGCCACCAAGGCTAATAGACATTGATCCCCAGAACTTCCATGGATTGGTCCAACTATTATACTGGGTTGTATATTTTTTCCTAATTCGTTGTTTTATTAATTGCTGTTTGTTGTTTTGTCATTTGCTTGGGTTTGGTTTTTAAAAATATTTTTAGAAACTTTGGGCACTTTTAGCCATGTTGTCATTTCCCAAGCAAACTTCAGTTAGAAATAATATATGTTTGTATGTATGTGTATACACAAATGCACACATACATATTCATTCACACTTTATCCCTACAATCTGTCTTGTAGTATTTAGATCCTGTGAATATTTTCTTGTCAACTGAAATATTTAATTTAATTTGATAGTCTTGGTAAGAGTTTCTGAGAGGTTTGACTATACATAGCAAGATTCCTCACTGCCTGCTGAATTTTGGCTCAAAGTTTCTGGCCAATCTTCTGTTTCTCTCCTGCAATGAAGTATAGGAGAAAAATGTTATGGGAATAAAGAATATACACATAGGTCAACAAAACTGGCTTTCTTTTCCACAGAAACATACTAAGTCCCTTTTGTACCCATTGCCTGCCAAGGAGATATAAAGAGGAAGAATGTCAGGAGAGCTGTGTGCTTGATGTTTGCATCTGCTCTATGCTAGTGCCCAGATGCTACATCTATTCCAAGCAATTCCTATAAACAGCTTTTTAAAGAATGGTTTCTTCTATAGCAAGAGATACTGCAGGTTCTTCATAGTAATTTAGAATTTCATTTCTAGTCCTCACTGATTACAGTGTTAGCAGACTCTGACAGATAGTTTCAATATTATAGTTTTAAGTTAGTCTTTTCAGCACATGAGAAGAGCCATAACCCTGAAAAACAAATCTCTGTGTGAAAGGACATGTTTTGCCTGCAGATAGCCCAGATTTAGTCCTTGGAATCTCCAGGTATTGTTGGAAAACTTCAAGCCTGAAATCCTACAATGCCACTGATGATAACTGTAGGCTAGATAACCAATGATTTGACTTAGTGTAGACAGCATTGTATATTTCTAAAAGCTCAGTTAATAAAAAATACTATATTCTATAAACACAGAAATTATTTTTAAAATGTAAATAATAAGTGCCTTCACTCTCATTCTTTCTCTCACTCGCACACACACACACAATACACACATACACACATATATACATACATACATACATACATACTGTTAATGGAAGTATGATCTTTAATCACATTGTTTCTTCATTACAACCTTATTTTTGATACTGTAATATAAACTGAACTGGAGGAATAGTTATTGCCTTATTTCTATTTGTTTTATCTGGCCTCATGCTTCCTTACCTAGCTATTGAAAAATAAAGTAGACTGCAGGGGTCATTTATGATGTCATTTAATAAACTATCTTTTACATATATCCTACAGGGAGATGTATAGCTTGCAAGCACGCAGTAAAACGCACTTATTTTTCTTGGTTCTTTATTTCAGTTCCTCAGATTCTGTGTAAGAGGCAATTTAAAGCAACTCTGAACATGCTGTTATTAAAGAACAATCTACACAACTCAAAAGAGTTTCAAAACCCAGAAGAAAATGACAGTCACATGACAAAATTAGAGAGACCATTAATGAAAGCTTGACTGGTTCCTAATTTCCTGTAAAAATTACATTCAAATTAGTCTATGATTCTACCCTCCCCCATTTTTAAAATCATAAGTGTTTATTCCTCTGCAGCAAAAGCTATGAACCTACAGAGTAACATAAATCCATGAGAATGCCTCAAGAGTCTCCTAGGAACTGATTTTCAACTAGGTATTTGTTCTGAGGATTCATTGGAACTTTTAGGAGAATTATTTTCCAGGTTTTCTTATATCACACTTTAATCCTATGGCCCAGGAACCTATGACTCCAAGGATCGTAAGACTGGCTGAATTCTCTTTTACAAGGTTAGATGTGGGATTTTGACCTTAGATAGGAACATTCAAAATAAGTTCTTCTGTCTTGTCTCTGTGATGGGCTTTTTGTGAGACGAAGAAAGTCCAACCTCAGAAGAACCCCAAAGGGGATAGGATAGGAATATGCAGCTTCTTTCCTCCCACTCTTCCCATCCAACTGTCAAGCTCACTGACTAAAATTCAGCAATATTTCCCCAACATACCTCAGTATCTTGCTAATCAGAATATCAGAGGGTATTTTGTAAGATGTTTTGCTGAAGTGAAATTATATTATGTCCACAGCTGGTTAACCTACAAAATTTAAAAAATGAAAAAAGATTATTCTCTCAAGACTTGTACTTCATAAATCTGTGTTCACTTTGATTGATCAGTGCACTGTTTTCAAAGTGCTTTTAGATTTACCATGGTTGTTTGTTTGAAATATTTCTACCATTTCCCATTAAAAGAACTCTCTCTAGAGTTCTTTTAAAATCTTCCCAGTTTTTGATGTTAACCTGACTGGTCGGTATGTAACCCAGGGCAGTTGCAATAAAGTTGGGGAAAGGAGTAAGGCTGATACAAACTGATAGAGGTTTGTCATGAGGAACAACAACTTGGGTCATAGAAATTTGGCTGCCCAGAGTTTGTAATTAGTAGGTTGCAGGAAAAATAATGTAAAGATAAATGGAGGAAATACAGTAATTGGATCTTCTTCTTCTTAGGAAACAAAGTGGAGCTTCGAAGGAAAGAATTGGGGTCCAGTAGCTCTTGCTGTATGAAGCTATTATTGCGTCTGCATAAATCAGGTTGTAGATCTCTACAGTTTCTCTTTTAATAAAAGGAGTAAAGTAGAACTGTTCAGAAAGTTTTGGTTCTGAGTGCCAAATAACAGAATAAAGTAGTTTGTTCTTAACTGGAAATGTATCCTGGGTCCTTCTTTTCCTCTGTTCTTAAAGATGGGGAAACCATCTGTCCTTTTCTGGTCATAAAATATTTTACCCATTCTTCAGGATTTATCAAAGATAATGGGTAGAGCTTCAGGCACATGTCATCAACAAGTTTCTTTAGTACAATGCAATGCAGTCAATCCGGCCATGGATATTTTGACCCATTCAAAGTTTCCCAACTATATTTCTATCAAGCATGAACTGGAACCATGCTCCTTCAACCAACTCTTCGTTGAAGAGAATGCCCATTTTTCAGAGAAGATTGAGTTGAGTAGCTCTGCCTGTCTTCTGTTATCCTTTAGCCATTTTCATTGATCAATTACATACTTTTATTTTGAGAATACCTAAATAACTCTTTATATTGTTCTTAGTGTCCTTTGTCAGGTTCGGTCAGCACGAGGTTTCAGGGAAGCACGGGGCTGCAGGGAAGCTCGCAACCAGACCACGCGGAATCCACCAGCGGTAGCTAGCGGGGAAAAGAGGAACCGAAAGCGCCGCTAATTAACGAGCCACCTGCGGCCAGCTAAACAGGAAAACCGCAGCGGAAGCTTTTAATTACGAACTGATAACGGCGCGAGCAAGCAAGGAACGGGGCCGCAGGGCAGCGAAACAAGATCGCAACGCAGCACAGAACCCGCGGTCTGCACGTAGCAGGGAGGGGCCAACCCAGCCGGAGGGGGACTGGCAATCAAGGACAATGGACTCTGACCGACCCTGCCATCATGAACGATCAGGGGGGACATTGGGGGCCTAATAGCCCACAGCCGCAACGCGATCACGAGGCGGGAAAAAGCGCGGGAAGGGGGAATATAACAAGTGATGCAATTGTACCAAGCCAGTCCTGGCTTTGCTTGTGACTACTACGTTACGCATGAGTAAACCTTCTTTGTGAACCACACGTGTCACGAGAGTTTCTCTGTCGAACGGGGCAAATCTCACATAAAGCCAGGACTCACCGTCAGCGCTACCCGGTACCACCGAGGAGCGTTTTCTTTCTCAATACAGGCATGACCAGCGACGAGGAATCCGTGGGTCAGCTGGAGCGCGAGGGATCCAGGCTCGCGGAAGGGCGGTCGGAGCCGCCCGGGAGCGACGAGGCAGCGGCCAGGGCCGGGCGCACTCCATCCGAGCGGTGGTCGATGGGCGTGAATCAAGGACCAGACGATTCGGGCGTTACGATGACCCGGGGTTCGGGGTTCCGGAACCGTGAGTGGAGCGAGAAATTCGCCCGACTAGAGGAGAGAGTCGAGCGACGCCTAGACGCCGTGGAGGCGATGCTCCAGACCCTACTACAGAGAGTGGGGCCACCGGCGGTGAACGAGGAGGCGAGCGACAGGGGGCGGTCCGACACCCCCGCCGGCACCACCCACGGCGCCCCGGTCGGAGGACCAACGGGCGGCAGACGCCCTGAGACTTCGAGGTATCACTGGGAAGTTCTCAGGGGACCCCGAACAGCTGCCGCACTTTCTGACGCACGTCAGGGGGTTCATGCAGAGGGGTGGTCACCTATTCGCTAGAGACGAGGACAGGGTATCCTACGTGGCCGAGCTGCTAGATGGCCAAGCCGCCAGCTGGGTGATCGGGCTGTACGATGCCAACGCAGCGGAACTACGGAGTTTCCCGGACTTCATGCAGGCGCTCCGGGACAGATTCGAGGACACATTGAGCGCCAAGCGGGCGGAGGACGACATCCTACAATTCAGGCAGCGGGGCAAATCGGTATCGGAATATGCCCTGGAGTTCCGGAGGTTGGCCGAGAAGCTCGCGGACTGGCCGGAGTCCCTGAAGGTGAAGTATTTTAAGAGGGGACTCAACCCAGAGATCCTGGAACGGGCACTGGGGCGGGACGACCCGGCCACAGTGAAGGATTGGATCTGGCTAGCCGGAACGGCGGAATCGGCGTGGCGGCAGATCCAACAGAGCACAAGACGACGGGACCAGACGAGGGACCGGCCGAGGGAGAGGACCCCCGAGGAGAGACGGAGCGGTCGACGGCAGTCCACCGGGAGGCGAGAGGCGACCAGAGCCCCGAATCTGTGCTTCCGATGCGGAGGCAGAGGCCACCGAGCGGCGCAGTGCCCGACGGAGCGGGAAGGCGCCCCACCACGGCCCGAAGTCAAAACCCCGCGTGCGAACGGGAAAAGGACCGGTGACCGACCGTGGAAGGGGGCAGTGGCGGCGGTGACCGAGAAAGGACGCGTGGGGTGGTCGACCCCGGAGACAGCATCCTCCGGAGAGGACTCGGAGCCGGCGGGAAACGAGGCGCGCTCGCACTGAACGGCGTCCCAGTGCGAGCAGGGGAGTCGAGGCGCGCGGACCCAATAGGAGACGAGGACTGCCCACCGTTCCGGGTGAGGATACACGTCCGGGGGTGAGATCCGGAGGGAGGCGCAGCTACGGGCGCTACTGGACTCGGGCTGCACCCACTGCTTGATGCACCCAGCGGTGGTCTCGGGGCTCGGGCTACAGCTGAGGCGCCTCCGGGAGCCCATTTCATTCAGCCAGTTAGATGGCACGCTGGCAGGGGGGCCAGCTCAGTATTACACCGAGCCGGTCCAGATGACGATCGGGAGTCACCGGGAAGAACTGAGGTTCGTGGTGGTCCCGGTGGCCGACTACGCGGTGGTACTCGGCTTGGCGTGGCTGCGGCGGCGGAACCCACGAGTCGACTGGACGGCGGAGGCAGTGCGGTTCGGGGTCGACAGACCGGCGAGGGGCGAGAGCAGAGGGGACCGAGCCGTGGAGACGGAGGCAGCCGCAACCACCGGCGGACAAGCGGAGGGTCCGGGACACCGGGAGACGGGGCGAGAGCAGATGGGGCCCGAGACCCGGGCGGCAACAGCAACAGCAGCAGCAGCAGCGCCGGGACCCCGGAGACCCGCCACGATCCCGAGGCGAGGGGAGGCAGCGGCGACTGGCGAGGCAACCGCAAAGCGAGGGGCCGGACCCGGGGAACCCCGACGGGCGGCGGAATCCCGAGGCAGTATCGAGACCTGGCGGCAGCGTTCGGGGAGAAGGAGTCTGACCAGCTCCCACCACACCGGCCCAGTGATTGCGCCATCGAGCTAGAGCCAGGAGCGACCCTGCCTAAGCCAAAAATGTACTCCCTGTCGAGGAGGGAGATGGGAGCCCTGCGCGAGTTCATAGACAAGAACCTAGCACGGGGATTCATCCAACCCGCGAAGTCACCATTAGCGGCCCCGGTGTTATTCCGGGAGAAGAAGGACGGCTCGCTCCGTATGTGCGTAGACTACCGGGGGCTGAACGCAATCAGCACGGAGTACAAATACCCCCTCCCCCTGATGAAGGACTTGATGTCGCATCTGTCGAAGGGGAGGGTGTTCACAAAACTGGACTTGCGCGAAGCCTACTTCAGAGTTAGGATCCGCGCAAAAGATGAGTGGAAGACGGCGTTCAACACCCCGCTCGGAAGCTACCAGTTTTCCGTGATGCCGTTCGGATTAAAAGGGGCCCCGGGGGTATTTATGCAGCTAATTAATGAGGTGCTGCACGACCTACTCTACCGGGGCGTCCTGGTCTACCTGGACGACATCCTCATCTACACCGAGACCCTGGCGGAGCACGTGAGCCTGGTGCGCACGGTGCTCCAGAGACTGCTGAAGGCACAGCTGTACGCAAAGCTCTCGAAATGCGAGTTCCATCGAGAGCAACTAGACTACCTCGGCTACCGAATATCCAGCCGGGGAATTGAGATGGACCCGGCGAAAGTAAGGGATGTCCTGGGCTGGGAAGCGCCGCGAACCCGGAGGCAACTCCAAAGCTTCCTAGGGTTTGCGAACTTCTATCGTCAGTTCATCCCAAACTTCGCCCAAATCGCCCTTCCCTTAACCGACCTGCTAAAAACCAAGGGCACTGGGAAACCCCCCAAGCCCAGCATGGCACTCGCGTGGACTGCAGAATGCCAGGGGGCGTTTGAGGAACTAAAACAGCGGTTCACCGCGGAGCCGATCCTGCGCCATCCCGACCCAGACCGGCGGTTTATAATCCAAGTGGATGCATCAGACGTGGCAACGGGAGCAGTCCTGCTCCAACCCAGCCCGGAGGGGGCCATCCACCCGTGCGCCTACGCCTCCCGCAAATTCACCGAGACGGAGAGGAGGTGGATGGTGTGGGAGAAAGAGGCGTACGCGGTCAAGTGGGCGCTGGCCACGTGGAGGCATCTACTGGAGGGGGCAACTGAACCGTTCGAGGTGTGGACGGACCATAAGAACCTCGAGGCCCTGAAGACCCCGCGTAAGCTATCCCCCAAACAGGCACGGTGGTCCCAATACTTCGGGAGGTTCAGGTTCACACTGAAACACATCCCCGGGAAGCGCAACTTCTTAGCGGATGGACTGTCTCGCATGCCCCAACACGCCAGCCTACGGGAGGAGATCGTGGACTCCGTCATCCCCGCCAGCAGGCTGGCTGCAAAGGCGGTGACCCGAAGCCAGACCAAGGGGGAGCGACGGGACGCGGCGTCTGAAGTAAGGCAAGGGTTCGCGGAGGCAGCAGAGCGGGACGGTTGGCTCAAGCAGAACCGAGAGGCGCTAACCGGCCAAGAGGGGTTGTGGTGGCACGAAGGAAAGCTGTACGTGCCCGAGGGTTGCCGACGGGAGGTCATGGAGAGAGCCCACGACAGCCGGAGCGCGGGGCATTACGGCTTCATAAAGACACTCCACTTAATCCGGCGGCAGTTTTGGTGGCCCACGCTCTGGAAGGACGTGGAGGCGTACTCGGGGGGTTGCCCGGTGTGCGCAACAGCGAAAGGAGCCAAAGGCAAACCTAGAGGCCTACTCCAGCCGGTAGCGGAACCCGACGGCCCTTGGCAAGAGGTCGCCATGGACTTCATAGTGGAACTCCCGGAGAGTAAGGGGAAGACCGCCATTTGGGTGGTCACGGACTTATTCTCCAAACAAGCGCACTTTGTAGCGTGCCGGCGAGTCCCCACGGCCGAGGGGCTGGCGAAACTGTTCGTGCAACATGTCTACCGACTCCACGGCGCACCTCGACGTATCGTCAGCGATCGGGGCGGCAACTTCATCGCGCGGTTCTGGCGGGAGTTCCTGAAGCGGGTGGGGACGAAACAAGCCCTATCCTCCGCGGCGCACCCGCAGACGGACGGAGCCACGGAACGCCTGAACGGGGGGCTCGAACAGTACCTGCGCTGCTACGTGGGGCACCAACAGGACGATTGGGCGGAGCTACTACCATTCGCGGAGGTGGCATACAACAACGCCGTCCACAAGAGCACCGGGTTCTCTCCGTTCAAAGTAGCCACCGGGAGAGAATTCGTCCCCATGCCGGAGCTGCCTCAGCCGGAATCCCAGATCAACTCCCTGGACGCCTGGTTCGCCCAAATCGACGAGACCCGGCGAGCGGCGCACGCGGCATTGCAAAGAGCCAAAGCCGACTACAAGAAGCACGCGGACCGCAAGAGGCTCCCCGAGGAAAAGTGGAAAGTGGGGGACCAGGTGTATCTGTCAACCAAAAACCTAAAGACGCACCAGGCATCGAAAAAACTCAGCCCGAGGTTTGTGGGGCCGTTCCCCATTTCGGAGATCATCAATCCGGTGACCGTCAGGCTGACGCTCCCGAAAAGCCTCGGGAAGATCCACCCGGTGTTCCATTGCAGCCTGCTAAAGTTGCACCAGCCGGGGAACGCCTGGCACAAGGCGGAGGGAGTACCACCACCCATCATGGTCGGGGGGGAGCAGCATTTCGAAATCAACCGGATACTGGACGCCCGGAGGCACAAGGGGCAGACCCAGCTCCTAGTGCAATGGAAACATTTCCCCAAGTCCCACAGCGAATGGGTGAGTAAAACCCACATAAGGGCGCCGGACCTAGTGCGGGACTTTTACAGTAAATACCCCGGGAAGCCGAAATAGGACCGAGGGGGAGTTGTCGTCAGGGGGGCGGCATGTCAGGTTCGGTCAGCACGAGGTTTCAGGGAAGCACGGGGCTGCAGGGAAGCTCGCAACCAGACCACGCGGAATCCACCGGCGGTAGCTAGCGGGGAAAAGAGGAACCGAAAGCGCCGCTAATTAACGAGCCACCTGCGGCCAGCTAAACAGGAAAACCGCAGCGGAAGCTTTTAATTACGAACTGATAACGGCGCGAGCAAGCAAGGAACGGGGCCGCAGGGCAGCGAAACAAGATCGCAACGCAGCACAGAACCCGCGGTCTGCACGTAGCAGGGAGGGGCCAACCCAGCCGGAGGGGGACTGGCAATCAAGGACAATGGACTCTGACCGACCCTGCCATCATGAACGATCAGGGGGGACATTGGGGGGCCTAATAGCCCACAGCCGCAACGCGATCACGAGGCGGGAAAAAGCGCGGGAAGGGGGGAATATAACAAGTGATGCAATTGTACCAAGCCAGTCCTGGCTTTGCTTGTGACTACTACGTTACGCATGAGTAAACCTTCTTTGTGAACCACACGTGTCACGAGAGTTTCTCTGTCGAACGGGGCAAATCTCACATCCTTCACTAACCCAGATCACTCTGCACTTTAGTTTTTCTAGCACCATATCTACAAATCTAGGTTACCCTTCCATCATCATTTCCATCAGTCTTTTGGAGTGGGATGGCTATAATAATTCTATTGAATCATCATTGTCATCATCATCTGGATCCAAAAGCTCCTAAGACTTCTTCCTGCCCTCTGCTGTACCTCCAAATGATCTGAATATGTTGATTGTTGCTTTTAACATCTTCATAAATGACTCATAGTTGGAAGTGAGTAATAAAGTTGTCAATATTACAGATAAAATTTATACAGAGGATTATAGCAAAATGCCCCTGAAGGATATTTGCATAGTAAGTAAATTATTATGTAAAATATATTTCAATACAAATTAGTACAAAAAAATGCATTTTGAGAGTTTAAAAAACGATAATGCATCAAGAGATTAACAGTATAGTACAATATTTAATTATAGGTCCTATTTGTTATACGTCCCTTTAGGCGTAATCTGTACTATTTCCCACTTCCTTGGTGCCATTTTAACTATTTTAATTGTTCCCTCAATTGATTTAATTAAAAAATATCCAAGTATGGTTTCTCATATAATTTGAAATGCTATCCTAGGAAAAGGACAAAGTTTGGGTTGCTTAAAAGGGTTTGGAATATGAGAATCGGCACTGTAACATGTCATTGTTATTTTTCTATTCAGATGTGAAAGCTCTGACAGAACAAGAATTGTATGTTGGGTATGTGGGGAAATGTGAACCTACCCTGTCCTTCTGTGGTATCCCCACTGCCAAAGTGGAGGCCAGGTTTCATAGTAGGGAATCTTCTGTACCCATGCACGCTCACTGCAGTTTAGAGCTCTGCACAGAGTTCAGAACTGGACAGGGAACTTGTGAACCACAGACTCTGTGATGCCAATGGGTGGAAACATCTGGCCAGATGAAATGGGTGGCCCAGAAGAAACAAATTGTCCCATCCTAATTGTCTCTCATGCTTCATTTATTTAACATCTGAGTTAACATTTACCTTCTGGAACCCAACTGAATGATAATACAAGAGCTGCGAAAGAAGAAAAACTTTCTCCCATATTTGAAGAAAGTATAAGCATTTGCCTAAACAATCATGGACTGCTGAAAAGGACTGAAATGAGAACATCAGAGGCAGGCTACCTTTGTGAACTGGGAGATACTTAAAAAAAAACAAAAACTGATTTCTGAAGTTTAATTGGGGTATGATGGTGACCTGATAGAAGTTAGCAGTGAAAGGGGTTAAGTAAAATAGGTGCATTAAGTATAGCAGAAATTTAACATTCATATTACTATTACTACTGGGCTTATTTTCACACACAGACAGAGAGAGACAAAATTGACACCACTGAATTTCTCAGGTTCAGTGTTTAAATTTGGGGTACAAGATGGGGAGAGCAGTTTTCAGAGGTTGAACAAAGGGGTCTGCCTACGAACCAAGAAGTAGCACACTGAAATTAAATGTGCTTCCTTTTTATCATTCTCATTCAGCTTAATGAAAAGAAAATGCTTTCAGTTTGAAATAAACTTTTGCAAAAGGGAAGTATGATTTCTCTACCTTTTAAAAATAGCAAGATCAGCAGTATCAGCAGAGAATCCCATGTAAAAGTAATTAGCAAGATCACCTGTGGGGGACACTTCCTGTGTCACAGGAAGGAAATCTTGTAATGATACTGCTCCCCCCTGTTGTGCTATAATGTGGATAAAATCATTATTCTTTTTATTGATGTGGAATTAACTTAGAATTTAAGCCTTAGAATCTATTAACTGGTATGTGGTATCACGGCTTGCTACTAGCTATACTATTCTAGCTATACTGTGCATTATTTCATTATTTTACTTTCTTGGAGCACTCATGATTCTTATTGTCAAGTTTTCATTTAATAAGAAGTTAAAACTACTACTGCTCTTTCATGAATTTAGTCTCATAACTTTTCTCGAATGGGTCTTAGCTACCCCATATCTTTAAGAAATAAATACAGCCAAAAGTGAACCTTACCCCAAAGCTTCTGTACTTGAAGCAACTGTCAGCTGTGTGGCTTTCCTGGGATATCCTGTTCCATAATAATCACCCCCAAAAGGTGGAGATTAAAAAGAGGAGTGCTGTCCATCCTTTTAACCTGACATATAAGCCACTCAGAACTGACTCTGACCAGTGCACAATTTCCTATCTTTGTAAATTCAAATTAAACATAACAATGCATTAGCCTGTGAGATAGGCATGGTCATGGAATGTATTTTAATGTATTGTAAAGCCTGTCACAGCCTCTCTCTACTTCAACTTACACCTAATCTGATCAAGGCTGAGTTGTTTCGAGTTTCTTTCTCACACTTTCTACTTTCCCAGGACTCATATCTTTTTTGCAATGTCTCAGCCTTCTCTTCCCACTTCTCTGAGTCAAGCACACATTCACACTATACTAACATCAGCCAAATCAATAAGAAAATAATATGCATACATACATACAAACAAACCAGGGATATCACATTCAATGGACCAGCAATTAAAACATCATTCCTTGCCAGAGAGAGTCATAATAACATTCTAGCCCTTGTGGCCTGATGGATAAGCCATGTTTTAATGGACTTTCTGAAGGCCAGGAGGGAAGGGGCCATTCTGAGGTATTCAGAGAAGGGGGACACAAATGAAAAGGCATTTATCCAAATCTCTGTGTGCAAAAATTACAGACTATAATTTGTACGTGCACAAATTATTTTCAGATTATACAGATCCCTGAATTTTCAAGATCCATGGTCATCTAAACAAAACTCATATAAAGATTGTCCAGAAGCTCTAGGAAATACCCCAGGGTCAGAAATGAACCTAAGAAGACTAATACAGCCATCCTCCCTACTTCTGCACACTTCTATTTCTAGTCTTTCTGACTGCTTGAACAGTTTGCATGTATTATCCAAGAGACAAAGATAAAGTTAGATCTGTTTGTTAATAAACTCTTCATCATAGCTCATTTGTCAGAAAATGTCTTGAGGTGGTATGAGAAATATCATTTGTTTGTGCATTTCAGCAGAGATCTCATCACATTAGTCATTATAATTAGTAGATTAAAACTCCCATCTGCTGCACTGTTATTTTAATAAATCAGCAGGTAAATGAGAAGCTACCACCCACTCGGGCAGATACAGGAATTTTGTTTATTATTTTGGGAAACAAATCCTAACTTACAGGAGCAGCTCCACAGGAAGATAAAGCAAAAATTAGCTCTTCACCATTATATAAAATATGATTTATGGAGAATCAGTTAAACTTTAATGAAGAAATATAATCCTCACCCATAAAAAACAACTTGTTTCCTTCTGTTCTAATAACCAACTAAAAAAAGAATACAGAACTATATAGCTATATCTGTATTCTTTTTTTCTATTTAAATAGCTTTTTCTAATTATGTACCGTTCATTGAACCAGAGAGATATCTGTGGATCACACACCTATGATTTTTAAGCAAAGTGGTTTAGTTTGTAAGGGTTATTATTATGCAGGCAGAGTATGCAGGTGACATCTTTTAACTAAAGAGTATTTTAAAAGTATGCATCCCAGACCAAATAGGAAATTTCAAATGCCCACCACACAGACCTCAGAAAAAGACATATTGTATAGAAGAACATCACAATGAAGGAAAAAACAATCCAATCCAGTCTTCTATTGGAAAAAACAATAGAAGTATACCCAAAATGGGTGGAAATGATTTGCTCTGAATTCAGGACAAAACCATCACTTTTTGGATGCTTTATCAAACCATTTCAGGCCACCCTCAGTTTGGCAGAGCCAAGATGCTTTGGTTGTTCCAGTTTCTGCATGGGCAGAGTAGGGCAAAGCTGGTGGGTGCTGCCCTCACACTCCCCTCCTTCCTATCTACCCTTTCATCTTCCCAGCACATTCCCTAGCTTGCTCCCCCCTGCAAGTGGGAGAAGGAAGAGAAGGAAGATTTCTCATAAGCATCGCCCTGTACTATCCCTTATCTCCGCCTATACATGCCATGTTATAAAGGCTTTTCCTTCTGAAGCTTAAAATGATGCTATCTTGGAATTTCAAAGGTCAGAATCTCTCTGGACAAGCAGAAGTAGAGGGTGCTTCTGATGAAAACTGATCAAATTCATTACCTCATAAATGAACAAACAATGTATTGCCAAGATTACCTCTACAAAGTACAGCACAGTGCTAGTACAACCTCATAGACATCAGTGCTGTTTATTTTAATATCATCAGAAGGCACAGATGGATACACTTCTTGTACTGGTCTGTAATAAACTATCATCAGAAGGAAAAATGTTCAACAGCTGCTAATGTCCAAATGTGCCTCTTCCATATTTCATTCTAATCATTTTCAAGTATAAACTTCCTTAGTATCAAGGCAAGTAGTCAATTGTTGTATAAGTTCTTCTGCTTGGATTTAGCTGGATTTTACAAATTCTTATTCTTTTTATTTTACTATGCTAAACCCAGCAACAAAAGAAATATACAAATAGTTACAATGGGATTAAAGGATCAACACAACCTCAGAACTGTTGAATTTTACAGTTAACAAAATGACAATTTGTAAATAGCAGGATGAATTTTTAAAAATAAAATATTTTGTTAAGTGTAATTAGAAATAAATTCTATATCAAGTGTTAAAGGATGATATGGGTAATACTGACAATAAAAATAGTCCATAGTTAAAGTTAAATTGCCCTTTTCATCTTACTGGAAGGAAGATAGGATACACTGTTGTAGACAAAAGGGGTCACAGCTTTTACTTAAATTCAGCAAACCACAAATTGCAAAAAGCAATAGCAAAACCAAAGCGATTATGTGCAGTTTCTGACCAAGGAAGGCCAATTTTTGCCATCTCCTGAGGTTTTCAAAGCACCTCTACATTGAGGTTCTTGGGTCTCAAGGCTATAAAATCTCTTCCCACCAAAATGATAAGATAAAGAGTCTCTGATTGCTTCATTCCTCACACCCCCCCGCAAAAAAACTGGTCAGTTTTTGATGAACTAAAGCTTTGAGAGTGAAAGAGGCCTATCCCCAACTACCCTGACCCTCCCAAGCTGATTGGGAATGAGAGTTAAACTGGGTTACTCATTCATACACACCCGCAAAATTCCTTAGTTACTTTCCAAATCAATGACCAAATGAGCTGAATCAGCAAGGATTCGACAAAATAATCTGCAGCCAGTGGGAACCATCCAATTGTTACTCAGTTCCAAAAGGTGACTGCTTGCTGTTAACAGTATCAGTGGGAGGGATGCTGAAGTAGCCCCAGGAGGACACTAAGGGTTCTTCCCTATGGACATATTAATGTGCATTCATCCAGTTCCTGAGTCTGCAAAAAGAAAAAGAAAAAAGTATGTCAGCATAATTTGCATTGCCCCCATGGCTGAATTCTCCACTGCCTCAGCAATAAGGCTGGCAACTAGTAGGGTCCTTACAATTTTAACATAGGATAATTTAAAGGCAGGCTTTAGAGGATTTCCCTGGCCGCATTTATAATCCCACCTAGCATCCAGTGAAAAAACAACAGTCAATCACTGTTGGTAATGTGAAGTGGGACAAACTTAGATAGCTATATATAAGATAAAGTCTTTAGCTCCCTTTCAGGTTATCAGGTAGATGGATGGTGCAGAAGTTCTCCACACTATTGATCTCTTGCTATGAAAATCAAGTCTATGTCTAGTGTTTTTTCTGAAAAGTAGAAGAACTGTTTGTTTAAACATCATAAGAATATATCCTCTAAACATGGTTAGTAAGGCATCATCATGCCATGATTAGTGCAATAAGAGGATGAGTCCTCAAAATGGCCAGCTGCTTCCCTCCATCATCCAGGGTCACATGCAGTATAAGAGAAGAAAAAATGCCTCCAATATAAACATTAGGAATGCAACATTCTCCTGCCAAAATGGATTCATATTCCACATTGTAAGAGATTTTAAACAGAACCGTTCCTACTACCTATCCATCCACTGTGGTCTTTTGCTTGACATCCTCATTTCAGGGAGCAAGTGAAATGCTTTATATACGGTATTCCCAGGAGTGCATGCCAATACATATAGATAACACAAATAAGGCTTCATTAATTCCAGTGAAGCCAAAGGCAGCTCCTACTTCCTTCTGAAATGCACCAACAGAACAGGTGAAACTGCAAACACTGTTTGCATTTCTGCATATATGTAATTTGCAGAGTTGCTGCTTTCACAGCTTATACATGCAAATATGGTATAATATACATGCACTGGCCAGGCATCAAGGATTTGCAATCTCAGAACTGTGACATAACTTTGCTTTATTTTCTGCTGTGCAGGAAGAAAAAGTGTGATTGTCTGAGTTTTTTGCTCAAAAACAATTGAACAAAAACAGTTTTTATTAGAGACCAGAGCGGCTAGAATTAATCAAAAGGTGGGGGTTAATGTGTATTTCATCTAAATGTAGGGGCTTCTTTCTGTTTATGTAGGCAACATGTTACATCTATTCTGTGATGGTATCGCTACATTTTTCTTTAATTTCTTATCTCGTGAAACTCTCTAGCCCTTTAGCATGAGATGAGTTAGAAATGCATCTTCCCTTACTTATTTTATTGTATAAACGCCACCCTTTATAAAGATTTATAAGGCCACCCAGTTCAAATAACATGACTCTGAGCAGCATAAAGCATAAAAAACAAACAATAAACCAACCCCCCCTAAACTATATAACATTAAACATATACAATATATAAATATAAAATGGCAACCTAGCAACAGAACAGAACCACCAAAAGGGGACTCTCACTCAACCGCCCCCTAATGCTTGGGGGAAGAGCCAGGTATTAACAGTTTCCTAAAGGTGAGCAGAGTTGGATTCTGTCGTATATCCAGGGGTTGGGGAGGGGAACTTGGAGCATGCCCTCGCTGTGGCAGCATGTGGGGCAGGCAAATGTTCTTGGGAGAAGGCAGTCCCTCAAGTAACCCAGTCCTATATCATGTAGTGCTTTATAGGTGATAATCAGCGCCTTGAATCACATGTGGAAGCATATTGGAGTCAGTGCAGCTCATGGAATAGTGGTGTTAATGTGCATAATGAGATGCACCTATCACTATCCACGCCACTGCATTCTGGATGAACTGAAGCTTCCAGATGATTTTCAAGGGCAGCCCCATGTAGAGTGCATTGCAATAGTCCAATCAGGAGGTGACTGAAGTGTGAGTGGCCATGAACAGGGCTCCCCAGTACAGTAATAGGCACAACAGTTGCACAAGACATAGTTTTGCAAAGGTTCGCCTGGCCACAACTGCCACCTGCTCTTCAAGCTGGAACTGTGAGTCCAGGGGAATTCCCAGATTGTGACCAAATCTGAGCAGAGTAGTCATAAGTCTGGGGAGCTCCACCACCAGCCCAGAGATGGCCTCAACCACAGCAGGAAGGCTGGCAATATAGCAGAACTTCCAACCCGTTGAAGGAGATGGGCAGCATACAAATTTAATAATAAATAATAAATAAAATAAACTGAGCCTTCAGGCCCTACCTCACAAGTATAGGTTCTCACACCTAGCTATTTGTGGGGCAGCATCCCTGACAACCTTCAGAATCTCTGATGGACAATTGCAACACCCCAGTCCCAACCATGGAGTTCCAGTGGTGCTACACTAGAAACCCCTCTGGGCACATTTCAGAGAGGGGTGCTCCCCCCAACTTTTCCCAGCCAGGTTTCGGTAACATAATTGATCTTTTCCAGGATCAAATCCCAGATGGGTTAAGCTTTATTAGGGGCCAACCTGACATTAAGCAGCACCAGCTGGAGTCTAGCACCACCTAAGGTTTGATAACCAGTAACCAGAGATGTGGGCAGAGGGCTGGAGAAGTAATTATGGGAGCTGTAATTCTAGGTTTGGATTAGTTTGGTTACAGTGAAGGGCAGGTAACAAATTAATAATTGCATTAAAATATTTGTGGGGAAGTAAGCACAGTTTGCCCAATTTCTACTGTCCTCCCTATCTCTTTGTCACAGCATCGAAATAAAGAAGGTATTTCCAAGCACATCTTGGTCTCCCTGACACTGATAGCAGTAAATAGATAGTAAATAAAATTAGGTAATTTTACATGCTCCTTGACAGCCCTGATGAACTTGCAGCACTACACATTATTGTTGTTATAAAAGTCAGGGTGTTAGAAAAGATAAATCAGGCAATTTCCTCATTGCAAAGAGGCTGATTTAAGGTAGAGGGCATTCATCTCATCCTATCTGAAAGAAGAAGAGATGGTTGTGCAGTCATGTCTGCATTTTAATCACAGCAACAGCCAGGAGAGTCATTAAAACACTCAATGTTCTGATGCAGTTAAAAAAACAAACCAACCAGCAATGAGTCAAAGTAGCTGCCAGTTTTATTGTACCAATAAGGAATGCACTCCTTTGATTTATATGCTTAGGATAAGTTGTTGGGAATAGCTAGTTGACACAGCAGTCCATTTATTTCAGGTAATGTGGCAGATGTTTTTGATAAAAGTCCACCAAGTTAATAAGAGGCAACTTTAAGAAACAAAAATCAGGACATCATGGAAAGCAAAGTCATTTGGAGGTAAACATTTTCAGGTAGCTCAGCTCCTCCAAAAGTCTGTCCTCAAAATCAGGAATTAAATAGATGCACCAAGGCCTTGATGGAGCCTTGCCTGATCAGACGTACTTGGACTGAAGCTTCCGGAATTCCCAGCCAGCATGGGTGTCTGTCATTGCCAACACATCAGTCCCAACACAACAAAGGCTGCCTTGCACCATATGGACATCAGCCTTTGTTCCCACACACCAGCAGAACGTGACTGTCTGAGAAAAATAAAACGGCAGAAGAGAGGAGAGAAAGTGATAGACTAACACAGAAATTACTGTTATTTAGCACTAAATTTCACAAGTTTCTACTTTTAAGACATTTGGCCCTGTACCCCCTTATTTATTTTTATTTATATTAGACATTTATGCTGTCTTTTTTCAACATTAGAAACTCAAGTTAATTCATCTGAAAAAATATATACCAGTCTGAGATATCTCTTCAGGTTATCACTAACCCTCAAGTGTTATTATTGTTGGAAAAGTTATGTCAGAAGTGGACTATTTTACTATAATATGATAATTTTCTTGCAACATATTGTTTTCCTTCTTGTGATTTCAGTGTATTTCAGAAATGTTCATGGAGCCCTTGTTGGGTGTTATCAAATAAGCTAAAGGATCACCAGTGGTTTTCTAGGCAGAATATTGATTCTGGGATTCTATCTTCTGTCTGTTGACTGAATCAAAATAAGTAAAATAACAAAATAAAATAAGCAGTTTTAAAATTGATTTGCCATTATTGAAAATTCAACCTGGCATTTTGTTTTGTTATTTGTACTAAAGCAGATTTCATAGTATGCTTCCTTTAGTTTCCATGCCCCCCACCAAAAAAAAAAAAAAAAAAATCCAGTTTCTTAATGCTTATGTTCCACCAAAGAATTTTAATTTACAGATTATCAATAGTAAAATGTGTGAATTTAAATTTATACACAAATCATAGTGCAAATCAGAGATTATACATTCATCTTCTATGTGTACATTAATTTGTACACTTTGTCACCTTATTTTATTTAGCCATTTTATTTAAACTTTTTGGGGGAAAGCTACAGGTGAGCTGTCTGTAAGATTAAATCTTTGCTTTGCTTCATTTTCCAGTGATTTATTACATTGCAGAATGAGTTCATAGCCTACAACCTGCTGGTCTCAGATAATGTTTTATCAGATAATACGGGTTTTGTAAATGCTGCTTTCAGATGAGTTTAAAAGGTTCAGAATAACATTTTGAAAGGCATTTACAGTATGGAGGTACATTAAGGGAAATTACATGGAGACCATCTTACTCCGACACATATTCCTGCATATGCAAATGCTGATATTCCCTGCAGGAAGGGAGGGAGGAAGAGAGGGAGGAAGGGAGGAAAGAAGGGAAGAAAGAAGGGAGGAACAGGGAGGGGAGGGGGAAGGAAGGAAGGAAGGAAGGAAGGAAGGAAGGAAGGAAGGAAGGAAGGAAGGAAGGAAGGAAGGAAGGAAGGAAGGAAGGAAGGAAGGAAGGAAGGAAGGAAGGAAGGAAGGAAGGAAGGAAGATCATTCTCACTCCCACTGCTTTTTTGCCCACCTGTGGTCATTCTGTTTCTATGTTTATATAAGGAAATATCTTTGAAACAATGACCCAACGGGTCGCGGGTTGTCTTGTTCTTTCATAAACTTCCCCCCTCTGAGCATAGTTCTGAGGGATTTGTTTTGATCTGTTGCTTTTAGGTTTATTGTTTTTTCTTCAGGAATATCTAAGGTGAATGACTGGCTGAGTAGCTGCTTTGCTTCTTTTCACAGCAACAATCAAGAATCCACTTGGCAGCTACTCTTTTTGTTCAGAAAAGAACAAAAACTGAGAGCCAAACTGCACTAAGATATTATTAAGTTTAATATGCACATTTTTAAAAAATTGTAAAGATCGCCATCACAGGATGATAGAGGTAGTAGTGGTGATGAATAAATACAGGAAATCACAGGCTTTGAAGGGGGGATTTTCTGCCATGGAAAAAAGTTTGTTTTCTGAAACAAATATTTGCTTTGTCATTGAAGAGATATTTTCTTCAGAAGCAAATAGCATCTTCAAGAAGAGCTAATTTTTTCAGGATAGCAGAAGGGTGAGAAAGGATAAATTTCTTATCCTTTCTCTTGGATTCCCCATATCTACCAACCTCCTCAGAAGACCACATTTTTAATCTTAAAGATAAGCTAAAATATATAAATTACATGATGTCTCTTTAACTCTGGGCCTCTAAATTCTGGAGATGGGTTGGAGCAGAGCAAATGGAATGCAGGTGCAATCAAGGCAATGGCTTCTGATGCCTTGATAGAGAAACAAGGTCGCTTCCCACAGTGGTACAAGGGCATGACCTTGGCAATTGGGAGTTCTTGCTAGCTTGAGAAAATTTCTATCTTTATATGCTTTTCTAGCATATATTCTAAGCATCCTAAACTGGAAAATGACTAAAATGCATACTCTGTGGTAAACGCTGTTGCATACTTCATACTGCCATATCTTTGTATTCCCAGGTTTTCCTATTTATATGCTTTAATGACAAGTTCTAAAATTCCTTTAGTTTATTAAGATCATATGACATATCCATTAATATTCTTAATAGATTCTCATTTAAGAGTTCATTCACTATATAGTGACACTTAGGGATTGAATAAAATGATCTGTTCAGCAGTTCAATCATACCCAAAAAGGATTTTTATATGTCTCATATGAAGTCATTGATCAATTATTTTCTGCAGACATATGGGTAATAAAGGTCCATTCACTACAATTTATCTTTAATAAGAACCATATCTTTGACCCAAGGGATTATTTTAGAAGTGGGCAAATTCATTTTCAGATTTCTGAATGAAACAATAAATAGCTATCCATCTGGCTTAATTATGTCAGTGGAAAGACTTAACATTCACTTCCTCTTCTACTAAATGCTACTTGGAATTTAATTTCAGGTATTCTGCATGAGATACATTTGAAAATAAAGCCTGCAATAATTATTATTTCAGAGTGACCCATATTAAGAAAGATCCTGAAAAGAGACTAAGAGAAAAGAGAAATGCTTCTTATTACTTTACTTTAAACATAAAGTAAATTGAAATAAGTAACAGGAGGCCCTTTGCATAAGTCCATCTTGCGTGCTAGTTGTGTCCTTTGCTTGTCCAGGAGGCCTTTCAGATGGTCGCTCATACCCTAGTCATCTCACAACTGGACTACAGGTAAGTCCTCATTTAATGACCACTCTGTTTAGTGGCAATTTGAAGTTACGATGGTGCTGAAAAAGTAACTTTATGACTGGTCCTCACACTTAAAACCATTGCAGCATCCCCATGGTCAATGATCAAGATTCAGACACTTTGCAACTGGCAGGCATTTACGATCATTGCAGCATCCCGTGGTCACATGATCACCATTTGTGTGCTTCACAGCTGGCTCCCAACAAGCAGAGTCAATGGAGAAGTTGGCTGTAAAATCACAAGTCATGGTCACATGATGTCTCGCTTAACAACTGCATTACTTAGAAATAGAGTTGCCAGTCCCAGTTGTGGTCATTAAGTGAGGATTACCTGTATTGCAATGTGTTCTACATGGGGCTGCCCTTGAATACCATCCAGAAGCTACAGCTGATTCAAAATGCAGTGGGGAAGGTAGTAATGGGAGTTTCTCACTACACCCATATGTCATCACTGCTTCCCAAACTGCATTGTTACTAGCTGGCTTCCAGGTGCAGTTCAAGGTTCTGGTTGTCACCCATAAAGCTCTTTATGGCATAGGGGCTGGTTATTTGAGGGAGAGCCTGTCTCCAATAGTTTCTGTTTTCTGGTATGATCGGACAGAGCAGATACCCTCTGGGTCTCACCAGTTAAATGATCATCTTGGGGGACCAAGAAAACATACCTTCTCTATCATGCCACCTGCCCCTTGGAACAGCATCCCTTTGGAGATGACACTTTTTGGGTTGGTATTTGCTTGGTTCTGTCTGGGCATTCTTGATTTTCTTTTTATCTTATGTATTCTTTTAAAATTGTAAGCCACAATTGTAAGTAAGAGACTTTTTGTAATTGGGCATGAAATCATATAAATATATAAATAACAGTGTGCAAAAAGCTTGGTATTCCCAGCTAGTTTTATTCCAATAGTGTAATTCATCTGAAGAAATACAATTCTGAATTCCACAACAAAGTGCGATGGTGAATCCATAAGGAAAATCCAAGGGTCTGAATCCTACCTCCTCCCCCACACTGCCCTTGCCACTTTCCTTCATTCCTCCATGGAACTGATTGGAATTAATTTAATGTGTTCTGACAAGCTGTCCTCCTGCTGCCCTGGAGGAGTTAAGTGATGAAAGGGTTGTGTCATGTGTGAGAGATCAAACATACATTTCTCTTTACGTTCCTTTCTGATAAAATACCTATTCCCAAGTCGAACAGTTACTCTAAGTCAAGGAAGGCTCAGTTTAAGGCTACCAGATCTGGACTACAAAAAAAAAAGATTACTAATCAGTGGCAAATAGTCAGTTCTCTGTATCTCTTTACTGTCATCAAGTGGTCAGATAGAACTTTGCAGTTCAAGAGGCCTGCTGTGAATCTTTTTTTCCCCCTTGGCTGAAACATTTGAAAGTGGATGTTCTTTCTGCCAAAGAAAAGAAAATCTTAAATGATCTGCCTTTTCTATCAAACTGTGGCTTGCCTGAAACAAGTTGACAGAACTTCCATAGTGTAATGTTTTGAGCTTGAAACAAAACACTTTTTCCATTATCTGCACACCCGTAAAATGCCAGTTACACCCCCCCGTAACAAATTAAAAATCTTATTTATTTTATTTATTAGATTTAAATCCCAACTTTGTTTTTTCAACAATCAACATTTAATTTAACTTTATTTATTTAAGACATGTATCTGACCACCCATCTTAACAGTTCACAATCTAAAACAATAAAAAGCAGCATAAATACAAATATAAAGAAATATAATAACCATAGAATGCAAAATACAAAAGCTGAGGCCCCTTACATATAATTCTTAGTCTATACATTCACCAGCATCAGGGTCCACAATCTGAGCTTGATGCCTGGGGGAAAGACAGTTTTTTACAGCCTTCTAGGAGATCAACAGGATCACACCCCTCTGGATCTCCAGTGGGGAGGCTGTTCTATAGTGCAGGCACTGCAACTGAGAATGTACATCTCCTGGATCCTACAAGATGGCACTTTTTCACTGAGGGGATCCAAAGCATACACACCCTGCTAGATCTGGTCAGATGGGCAGAAACAACTGGAAACAGGTGGTCCCATAAGTAGCATGGCCCTATGCCATGTAAGGCTTTAAAGGTGATAATTAAGACCTTGAATTGCACCTAGACAAATACTGGGAGCCAGTGCAGCTTGTACAACAGAGGTGTTAAACCAGCAAACCTTGGTGCATACACCACTATGAGTGCCACTGCATTCTAGAATAGTTGAAGCTTCTGTATTCTTGAAAAGGTAGCCCCATGTACAGTATATTGCAGTAGTCTAGACAGGAAGGGACTAAGGCATGAGTAACTGTGAGCAGAGCCTCCCAATCTAGGAATGGGTGCAACTAGGACAGAAGATGCATCTGTGCAAAAGCCCTTCTAGCCATAGATGCCATCTGCTCTTCGAGCAAAAGTCATGAGTTCAAGAAAGTCTCCAGATTACATACCAACTTCCTCTGGGTGAGTGCTACCCTCTCCAGAGTTATTGATGGAACAGCTCCAGAGCCAGGAGGCCCAAAACCCAGAGACACTCAGAGTTGTTAGGGTTGAGTCATAACCTGTTCATCCCCTTCCAAACCCTCACAGCCTCTAGGTACTGGGAAGCACCTCTACAGCATCCCTTGTACAGCCCAGGGTGGAGTTGTACAACTGGGGTATTATTCATCATATTAATGATACCTCACCCCATGCCAATGGATAACCTTGTACAATGGCTCTATACAGATATTAAATAGGAATCCAAAATGCTTCTTTTGGATCCAAAATGGCTTCTTGAAGAGGGGATGGACCACCACCTCTTTCAAAGCAGGTGGAATTCTTTCCTTCCAAAAATAAGCTTTCACTGCAATTTGGATCCAACTACATGTCATCTTTCAGGAGGCGTTAACCAACCAGGAGAGACATGAATCAAAAATACAGATGGCTAAACTCACAACCTTGAGGACCCAGTCTATTTCTTCAGGATCAATAGATTGGAATTCTTCTCAAATAACCAAGCAAGACTGCACCTAAGCAGTTCAATAGGACCTGCTCAGCCAAGCAGATCTGAGTGACTTTATTCAGCAGATGTTTAGAAAAGTCTTCACAGCAATCCTGCAGGAATTCCCCAGCTCCTTCTTGCCAAGGAAAAACCTGATTACTTGAAACAGGGCTGATGCCCAGCTATGTGCAAATGAAATAGGAGCACAGAAATAAGCTCTATAAATAAGGCTGTTAGCCCAAATATAAGATGACTAACAATAATAAGGATTTTCAAGAAAATTGTTGGCTTGCAATGTGAGGATCCTTCTGGATTCACAACTCCTGCTTGAGGAACAGGTACGATAGCAGCTGTGGCTAGAAGAGCCTTCACACATATCTGTCTTGTGTACCAATTGCAACTATTCCTACTCATGGTAACTCATGCCATAGTCGCCTCTCGCCTGGATTGCTGTAACAGGCTGTACATCAGGCTGTTTTTGAAGAGCATTTGGAAGCTGCAGTTGGTCTAGAATGCAATGATGCAGGCAGTTTTGGGTCCTTCACAGTACGTTCACGTGACACTTCCGCTCTGTGAGCTGCATTGGCTTCCAGTGGGTTTCCAGTTGCAATTCAAGGTGCTGGTTGTCACCTATATAAGCCTATATGACATGGGACCAGGTCACTTGTGCGATTGTCTGTCTCCAGTCTTTTCTACTCACTCCACCAGAATCAGCAAGGTTGATATGCTCCAGGTTCCTCCCATTAGGAAATGTCATCTTGCAGGCCTAGGAGTTGTAACTTCTCTATCGTGGCATTTGCCCTCTGGAATAGATCAGGATCAGGAAGACAGGATGGCTCCAACCCTTCTGGCCTTTCGTAAGATATTGGGATGGGAGGCTGAACAGGCTCTGTTGGCAAAATAGTTTGTTTTAGTCTGTATGACTGAATATGTAATCTTTGGGGGTGTATGTTTATATTGTATCATCATCATCATCATCATCATCATCATCATCATCATCTCTTTGAATCATACTTCACTGCTTTTAATCCTCTGTGCCACCCAGAGTCACTATTGTGAGATGGGTGACTACATAAATTGTTGAAATAAATAAATGAAGAAATAAATGATTTGAATGATTTGAATGCAATGTTTTGAATGTTCTCATACGTTTGAATGTTCGCATATGTTTGAATGTTTGAATATGACAAGAGTACTGAAGCAAGTCATATGCTATATGGCAAAACAAATGTGTATATATAATTATATGGAAATTTTCCAGATTTGTCAGGACCAAAAAATCATTATTATCGAATAGTAAAAGCTGTGTATTTTAAAAAGCCATTAATTCGCTTTACTATTGTTTGAATAAAGTATTTATTTGCATTTATTACTGTTAAAGAAATAAACATTTCTAGTAAACTAACCTATCTTTCAATGTCAAACCAACTTAGAGTATCTTTGGCAACCTTCCCTCTTGCTATCCATGTGCATTATCTACAAACCTGACATTTTAAAGTTCAACACATTTGCTCTATTAACTTCACATTCAGTGATTGCATAAGCTCTGGTCTATTATGAACAAAAGAGACCAAACCTTTATCTGTTCTTTTCTTATTTACCTCATTTATTTTATATAACTATGTTGAAATTTGCTTTCAGAGCTGACTGTCTGTGCAAAAGCATTGTTTTATTACTTGCAGGATCATAAACTCTCACTAGTAATTCAACTTTTGTTAGCCTCAGTTGAATCAGGATAATTGAAAGTCTAGTTGCTCCATGTTCTGGCTCATAACTCCCTCTTCTGCATACAGCTGCAAGTACTTTGTGCTGGTTTCACAGGTATTATAAACTAAGCATGAAGCCTACTGAAAAATCTAGAAAGTTCAGTTGAAATGTGGTAGTTCCTTGCACAGTACTGAGAACAGCTGTTTTATTTCCCATCTTGAATATTAAAAAATGCCTTCACACTCTGCATGAACATGTACATGAGGAAAGTATGCCAAAATACATTTTTTGAATCTATCCAACTGTTATAGAATTCTCATTCTTCTGAAGAATTTACAGAGATTTTCAGTTTTGGATTCTTAACCATTCCTTCTTGAGTCTTTGTTGCTTTGATTCTAAAAGGTTTGCTTCTTAGTACAGTAAGGAACACCTCTGTTCCTACTTACTCCATTAAGGACATCTTCAATGGTATCTTCCAGTGTTGAGGTCCATCAAGGGGCTATTTTGAAATAGTCTTTGCAGTGATAGCCCTGGACTGCTAAGGCATGTTTTGCACCTCCTGTATTATTTTTCCAGTGCCGGAAGGCCTTTTGTGTGAGGCTGCATCATCTCTGCAGTATAAATTGTTTTGACTGCTACAGCAAATTGCAAGAGATAGAAAAGGAGAAAGGGTATTCACATGCTCTCCTTGCATCTCTTTCTCATCTGGGATATTGTTAATTAAACAAGTCTCTGGGTTTAAGAAACAAATGGGATTTTTCCTCTCTTGCTCTTCTGCTTCCCTCTCTTCAAGAAGTGGCTTAGATAGAAGTAAGTCTTTTTTGTCTTCATGGACTTCTTAATAACTTTTATTTCAAATATACAGTAATGAATGTCTGTTAGTATTCAGTGATAACTGGGCTAAACCCCTTACTCTACATCCAAGACAACTGTATTATGAATATTTACCTTTTCCCATTGGGATGTTCTGAGACTTAATTCTTCAGAATTCTTTCAGGACTCTACTTATGTTTGGGAGCACGTTCTCTAACAAGGGCTCCTTACCTAATTCAAATCGTCAATACCTTTCTTCCATGCCTCTAAATATTTTAGTATTTTAAATATAAGAGTTTCAAGGAAGTTTTTTATCTAACCTGTTTGCTGTTAGGCTTTTAATGTCTTGATGATGATGATGATGATGATGATGATGATGATGATGATGATTTAAAACTCACATATTGTGATTTTAATGCATATAAACCACTCCCAGGGGTAGCCTGGTTTTGAAGGATGGCTGTTTTTAAAACTAACACCAAAACAATCGGGCAGAAAACAATACCCTAATCAAGAAACTACCAAAGAGAAAAACCATACCTCACCAAAATTGGCAGGGCAAGCTACTGTATATAAACAGGTAGCAAACCCCACACTTACTAACACTGATGATATTACCTAGTTGGGTAATGAAACGTCTGCAAGCAAACAACCAAGCTCAGAGAGCACCAAGGACTCCACAGTTCAACCCTGAGCTAATATATTTTCTTCTATTAAAATCAAATAACATGCATTGTCATGCAAAAACTGTTGTCAACTTTTGTCAATCAATATTTTTGCCTATCCAAAAGCATTTTTTCTGTGCCCAGCAGAAAAGGCTTTGATGTACTTTCTTGCCTCACAGTATATCAGCAAGAGGCAGAAGTCACCAAGGGGACAACATTCTCTGTTACAGTAGCTTCAGTTGATCATATTTTGTCCATAGCAGACGTGAGATATTTGAACTGGATCAGGTTCATAGCAGGGTAAAAGGTTTTGAAAACTCTACAGCCTCCTTTATGCTACAGTTCCACTTGGATCTACAGTATTCTTCTCTGCTTAAAAAAAGTAGCATCTCTCCTAAATCAAACTCAACTTCTGGTGACAATACCAGTTATGCCCACATTTACAAGTATGGAAGAAGTTTACCACTGCTGCCTTCTGGGATGTTTTTTGACTTCCCATTCTACTGTATTGCCCTGGAGTTTCTGATAATATCTCACCCAAGTATTAACCAAGGTTAACCCTCCTTAACTTCTCTGAGATCAGCTAAAGTCAGGTGCTGCCACCTCCTCTTGACATCCTCTCTGGGACAGTAGAGTAAAAATCACATCTTTAAAATAGTATTCATTTTTTTTAAACAATCTAAACTAGATTCCTATTCTAGATGAAGTAATAGTATCCGTAATGAACACTTTAAAAATATATCTATGAGTTTAGCCTCCAACAACTAGTTTCCCAGTGACAGCCAGCCCTCAGTGATTTTTCATCATATAAAATGATGTAAGCATTCACGGCATTTTGAGATATACTAGAGAAATTAACTAATTATGTTAATTAATGGATTAATTCTATTGCATTTATGAAATACCATAGTGCTTAAAACCAGCAAATCTGAAATAAAATACAGTATTAGATGAAAATTCCTTTTCAGCATATATCTGAAATGGACTGCTGAAGAGTGATGTATTTTACTGTATGTAAGCTGTTAAGTACTGGGACAAGTGATTCATAGATACAAATGTGCTGAGAACAAAATCTTTAGATGTTTAAATATCTCCTTTTAGTGATAAAATATGTTCAGATCAATATCCCAAGTTGCCAGGTTATAGTACATGTTAGAAAGAACTATCGAACTGTTATTTTTGAGGCACAAATCAAATCTTTAAAGTCTTTGGGTGAAAACATTATGAATGTGCAATTGGTAGATCCAATAAGGCTTTGAATCAAACAACTTTTTCTTGAATTTGTTCACTATCTCTTACCACAGAAGAGGTTATTTTTAAATGCCAGACTATTTAAGGACTAACTGAAGGAACTGGCATGTATATTCTGCACACAGCAGCTCACTTTGGGCTCATGAAGCATACATTATTATTGCTGGTTGCCAGTCAGCTACATGTTTAGACTGGATTTGGCCTTTTTATCCACCCATTGAGTCCTTCCCAAGGATATGGGAGAGACTGTTGTTGTAGTTATTATTAGTTATTATTATTAGGTTTTTATCCTCTGTGTGTGCGTGTGTGTGTGTGTATGGAGAGAGATAGAGAGAGAGAGAGAGAGACTGACTGACTGACTGACTGACTCAACTCAAGGCGGCAAATATACCTAATACTCCTGCCTTCTATTTCCCCATAACAACCCTGTGAGGTTAATTGGGCTGAGAGTGACTGGCCCAAAGTCCCTGAGCTGGCTGTCATGACTAAGAAAGGCCTAGAACTCACAGTCTCCTGGTTTCTTGGCCAGCATCTTAAGCACTACCAGACTGGCTCTCCTGTATGTCACAGAACATGCAATATGAATTGAGGCATACCTTTATAGATGCGTAGGTTTTCCTCATACCAAACACCTTTTAGTCCTTCTTCTCCTTCCAGAAAAATTGCAGGAAAGGCAGGGAGAGAAGTTCATTGCTAGAAGTGGCGTCTCTCGCTTGTGAGCCTCTCACTAGCTATTTTTATACTTGAATCCTGACTGCCTAACCGGATATACCTTGGTGTATGTACCTAGACCCTTTTTCTCTTCTCTTTGCTCTTTGAAACTTTAACAGAACTCAAACTGGTTTGCTTATGACTTCTGGACTAACCCTGAATACTCTTTTGTGTGATTCTCTGGCTGCAAGGAACCTTTCTATAATTGGGCACATTTGTGGGTATATAAGTGGGCATATCTGCATTTATCAGCTAGTCTGATAAAAAAGAATGAGTGTTAGCAATTCTATCAAGGAAACACATTTCTGAGAATTACTTGTGAGTAAAATGTTCTTGTATTTAGTTCCAAGGTGACCAGGGCATCCATCCATCTGTCTTTCTATCTATCCCTTTCTCTCCTCTCTCTCTCCTGTCATGGTACAATCATCTTTTTAGCAGTCTGCAGTCTCCTTGGTTTTCCATCCTTTAATTACTTCTCAAGGAAAGACAAGATAAGAAAACTTCTTTCCATGGATTTTTCAGTAGTAGTGCTATGGTGCCTCCTTAGTGGTGATGTTTTCCTTGAGTAATTGTTGATTTGGAAAAATTCACAGAAATTGTCAAATTAGTTTTCCTGCCCACAAACATGGTGGAGAATTTCAAAAGACCAGGAGTTGGTTTGTAATTATGGCAGTATATGAGTGAGTATAATTTTGAGTGAGATGGGTGGTGACTAAATTTGAAATATGAGTGAATGAATGAATGAATGAATGAATGAATGAATGAATGAATGAATGAATGCAAATAAATGAAATGCCTAACATATGTCCTATGGGAAAATTATTGCTGTGTTCTTTAAAAACAGATTCAGTCAAAACAGGCAGTTTTTGAATTGGCCTGAGTCAAATTAGGCTATTTTTCCACAACACTGAATCAGAGTATTCTCATGCCTGCACTATTGTTATACCATGCTAATAACTTTCCAACATAATGCTATATTTTGATCTGATACTAGTGTTCCACATGCCATGCTAAGTGCTTATCCTTGAATTATAATGACTTCTGGTAGTGACTGAGCAACTGCTTGAGCAATCAAATATTGTCATGCTAAGCTGCAGACAATGTTTGAAAACTTTTCATATTTATTTCATTATAACCTTAAACTCATAATTAATCTCCCTAGCAAAATCACAATGTCCCTACAGATTATCTGGTTCTTTTGAAATCTGTATAACACTTCCAAAGCAGAACATTGTTTAAGGGCAGGCCTAAAATAAGCACATCTTATTAAACTAGAAGATGAAACATTAAAACTTTGAACTTAATAACTAATACCGTAATATCTTTAAAAGAAAGCAGCTTTTTTTATTATTCCTTTATCTTTAACCAGCCATAAAGACCCTCCATAGTTCTACACCGTGCTGTGGAAATTAAGAGAAACAATGACATCTCTCAACATTTTATGCTGTGAATGTTAAAAATTAGTTTCTTCTTAAGAAAACATGAATACAATACAGATTAGGACTGCCTGAGTAGTTTGGGAAATACTGTTTAAGTCAGAAAGGGAAGTGCATTGATTTGGATTTAAAAATACCTTAGAACATTTTATTATGTAGGAGATCTTCAGTAGCATATAAAAATTAAAGTTACAGTGGTACCTCGAGTCACGAAGGCTTCTGTTCATGACCAATTCGGGTGACGAAAAGCTCCGTTCACAAAATTTTGCTTCCGTTCGCGAACGCCAGATCGGGTGACGAACAGGATCCGCGGCCATTTTCCCTCCCGTGACACGTGGTCGTGGCTTCCTGTAGGGAGGGGGACTCTCCCTCCAAGCAATAACTGCCTTCCACCCACCTTCCTGTCCTCCACGCCAGAAGTCGCGTCAAGCAAGGTTAGCGTTCTCTCTCTTTGTACTGTATTTTGTGTCATATTTTTGCGGTTTAAAAAAAAAATACATATGGTTCAGAACGGATTAACCATAATTATATTGAACCTTATGGGAAAATTTGATTCAGGACGCAACCAAAATCAGGTCGCAACCAAATTCGGAGGGCTCAGAACGGATTAACCGTATTTACATTGAACCTTATGGGAAAATTTGATTCGGGTCGCAGAACGAATTAAGTTCATGAACTGAGGTACCACTTTATTTAGGTATGGCTGTCCAACTGCTGTAATCTTTGGTATTACAGTGGTACCTCTACTTACGAACGCCCCTACTTATGAAATTTTTGAGATACGACCAGCTCCGGCCCCAAAAATTTACCTCTACTTACAAACTCGCCTCGACTTACGAGCCATTTTCCGCCCATGCCACGTGGTCCGTGGCCATTTTTTGTCCTGACACGTGGTCCGCGGGCATTTTTCTGCCCCTGACGCACGGCGCACGGGCGTTTTGCTGCCCTCCTGTGCGGTGCACGGGTGCTTTTCTGCCCCTGACAAACAGTGCGCGGGCATTTTGCCACCCCGCCGCGCAGTGCACGGGCGCTTTTCCACCCCTGACACACGGTGCGCGGGCGTTTTGCCACCCCGCCGTGCGGCACGCGGGCGCTTTTCCGCCCCTGACGCATGGTCCGCGGACGCCAGAACGGATTAACGGTAATTACATTGAACCTTATGGGAAAATTTGCTTCGGGGTGCAACCAAATTCAGAGGGCAGAACGGATTAACCGTATTTACATTGAACCTTATGGGAAAATTTACCTCGACTTGCGACCAACTTGACTTGCGATCAGAGTCACGGAATGGATTAAGTTCGTAAGTAGAGGTACCACTGTACTTTTTCTATTATTCTCTTATTATTCCACTAGTTCCATGTTTTCTTTATAGTCACAAAAAACTCATTTTGTTCTGCTTCCTCTACATTTAAGTTTGACATTTTTTTAGGAAGATCATATTTGGCTGCAAAACTCCAGAATGCTAGATGCCAACAAAGAGGTATAGAAAACATGATTTCTTTGCTACTCTCTAATAATTGTCCAGATTTTTGCAGACTGTATGTGGTAGGCCTAATTTCTTTCACCGCAAAAATTTAGTCCTAGAATAGCTATCGTGCACGTGGTTTGGGGCATATATTATTAAAGTGAATGGGGGCTTTTAAAGACCTCATTCATACTATACTATATTCAGGAAGGATGATGTTAATTATATTTTCGTCCATGGCTCAGAACAGAGAGTAGAATCTGATGAATTCAAAAATGTTCAATTCTACTTTTCCCTGAGAAAACTGCTACAATTAATGTAAAATATTCTATTTTTTTACAAGTTGAATTCATTGTTGAAGTATAGGGTTTGGGCATAATAAACATTATACATTCTGGTAAAGTTGATGATGGCCCATAGATGTAAAGCATAATGAGATGACTTATTCTGACTTTGTCTTATGCCATTCTCTAGGGAGAATGAAATGACATTTAATCAAAATACATTTCCATGACATCTTATGTCATCTCAAAGGATAGTAATAATTTATAAACTCTACTTAACTGATAAATTCTGGCTGCAAACCTAATTATATGTTCCTAGCAGTATAACCCACTGAAGTTTAATTATCCATAATGATTCAATAATTGGGGTCATACATTATGTTAAGCTACAGTTTAATTATGGTTTATTTAATACATCACAACTTGCTGAATTGGCATATCACACTAAAGTAACATTTGTTTAATCATAGTTTATTCAATAAAACACAATTGGCTGGATTTGAAAAACATACTGAGCAATAATTATGGATTATACACTACAATGGCGCAGCTCACACAACTTGCTTAACCCAAACCAAATAAACCCCATTCTAATGTAGCATGAGATATAAGTAAGTCCTTGGATGGGCTAAGTGAGGATTTGAAGCTAGATTTCCCCAGTTCTCATTTTTTCTGGCTAACCCATTTGGACACCTTCTTTATTAGCTTGCTAATCACCCAGGACAAGCATTTGGTTAACCACACTGTGAGCATTAAGTGACAGACCTTTTTCTATTCTTACCTTGAAGAGGTGGAATGTCTTCTTGAGATTGACCTCCTGCTATCTCCTGGCTTGTTCTTTGAGAAACAGCAAAAACAATTTTATTTGTATGTATTTTAGGATGTATTTATCATAATTTATATTTTAGGCTTTTATTGGTTTTTGCAATATTTTTACTGTTGTTGAAATTTTGCATAGTTTGCATTTTTTCCATTTGTAAACTGCTTTGGGTTTTAAAAAGGAGAAAGGAGAAAGAAAGGAGAAATGAGTTAAAGTCCTGTGAAATAATTAGCCTTTGTAGGATAAATATTAAAGGTATCTGGGTTTTGCCCTGCAGTTATCCAAACAACATGAGGAGAAACATCTGTCTGTGGGTATGTCAAAAAAGGCAAGATAGGGCTGTGACCTATGATCAAAGCTCCACCCCTTTTAAAGATGCAGTCACCATCCTGATTTTTTTACTCCCTTGCAGATGCCCCTGAATTACTTATCATAAGTATTAGGGACCATATTTTCTTCATTTGGCTACCAAGATGCCTATCTCTATTCCTACCAGCATAGGGCTGCAAAGTATTCTGCTATTATTATGTTGAATTATTACTGAACAAGCAAAAACAAAAAGAACAACAACAAAACTGGGTAAATGATTCATGTTTGCAACATCTACAACAATTATGACTGTATTGTGTCACATGCTTTCCATACTTTTATACTTTGTTCCAAGATATGAATGAGATTTCTCAAATAGGTGACATGTCTTCAGGTGGAAATATACAGCATTAATACATTCTCAGACTCTACTGAGTTTTATAATATGTAAATGAAAGTTTATGAGAAGGAGCCAGGCTTGAAATTGATGGCTTTACAATATTAGCATAACTGAAAGCTGTTGTCAACACAGATACAAACAAGGGCTCTGTTGTCATAGGTCCAGTTTACCAAAATAAGTTGTATAAAATGGGCACATATAATTATCTTATACCCACTTGCATTCCAAGCTACTACACTGCTATTATAACCAAGGACAATAAATTAACATGAAACCACATATACCTCATTTTAATGGTTTAATATTTTAAGTAAGTTCTGCATTGCTCACATTACCTAGTAATTTACACTTGAGGCAAATAGTATGCTTTTATTTATAATTTAAATTCAGTGCATTAAATGCACTGGATGACATTTTAATGGGAGCTTTGATCACCTTGGTTGTTACCAGCAGAAGCCATTTTGCATTTAGCCAGACTGTTTCCAAAAACATTTGTAATACTGAGATCAATGCTCTAAGTTACTTGTTTCCTTTGGTTTTCATGGAGGGAGGGGTGGCAAGAAACAAACTTTCCTGGGAAACATAAAATGGCATAATCTAATGGAGAATGGGTAACTAGTTCATCTTTGGGAAACCCTGTTCTGACATCTCATTTGTGAGTTCTGATACTATGATTAAATTAGTTTTTTTATCCCAGACAACTGGACAATTTTTGTCATAGATACAAGAAATATTGCAACATTTGCTTAAAGGAACAAACTCTATCAGAAATTGCAGTTTAATCCAACAATATAAACCGTGAGGATTTAGCTGCTCTTTACAAAACTACAAGACTAAACCAGATCATTGGGAGGACGATTAAGGTTAAAATCTTATTCTTTTCCTCCAGTGATTACTATTTATTAATTTAATTTAATTTAATTTAATTTAATTTAATTTAATTTAATTTATAAACCACCTCTGTGTCAAAGATTTTAGGTGGTATGAGAACAACAGTGACAAGCCAATGCAACAAAGCAATAAGTACAATAGGGGCTTCTGAGGGAGGTATGGTGAACTGAAGATGGCTCTGTAAAAGTGGAGCCAACAACTGTGGCAAAGACCAAGGAACTGGTGAGTAAACTGGTACCCTGGAACCTCTCCAGATAAGGAGAGGATGGGAGTTTGCCTACATGTGCACCAGACAGTTGCTCCCCGTGAGGTCATCACAGGACAGCAGTTTTCTGTGGGTCTGAGTGCCACAAGACGATGGGATTAGCCATCTTGCTCGCTACCATGGTGGAGACTTTTAAAGGATACTAAGTTCACAAGCCTCACTTTCTAATCACTTTCAGAAATTATTCATTAACTACTTCTAAGCTATTAGACACCTTCAGAATGACAAGTTTGAAAACACCAGGTGGGCCTGCCTTTAATCCTAAATGAAAGAAAACTTTAATTATAACCTTACGAATTTAAAGAATCTGAAATAAACAGCACAAAGCTAAATAAGATTTTGATCTTAGAAAGTTGTAAGTGGACTAAGGCTCCAGATAAATTTAGAATATTGAAACTTTTTCAATAAGATTTTGGAATTAATTATAAAGTACAAACAGCTTTTTGTGGGAAATAGATCCTGTTTTGGTTTTTACAAGACATAACATAGATAAATAAGTTCATGAGTTCAAAAACTGGACACAGGAGGGAACTAAAGATTTTAGATGAGAGGAAAGATATACAGGCCTGCAAGATAGTTATGACAATAAAAATACTGAAGGAGATTTTTGAAGAATGGAATTAGAAAATAGTAGCCACAATATTAACAATGTCAATAATGATGTCTGCTTCTGTGGCTAGACTGTCCAAAATATGTTATTGAAGAAATGTCTGCTGTAGAACAAATTTTATCTGACAACATAAAAATGGTATCGAAAGTGGATTTACAGCTGACAGGCCAAGAGAGTGATATACATACAAAGCCAGAATTGAGAAGACAGCAACAGACAGCAAATGCCACCTCTGCAAAGAACTGAAGAAACAGCGGACCACCTGGTTAGATCCTGCAAGAAAGTCACACAGACTGACTACAAACAATGGCACGACAAAGTAGCAACCATGGCACATTGGAATATCTGCAAGAAATACCATTTGCCTGCAAGCAAAAACCAGTGGGACCACAAAACAGACAAAGTAATAGAAAATGAAGAAGCTAAAGTGCTCTGAGACTTTAGAATTCAAACAGACAAGCACCTGCCACACAACACCCCAGACTTAACAATTGTTGATAAGAAAGACAAAAAAGTCTGGATCCTGGACATTGCAATACCTGGAGACAGCAGAATAGAAGAGAAAACTAGAGAAAGTCACAAAATCAAAAAATCAAAAAATATAAATCACAAATAGAAGTAGAATGACTGTGGCAAAAGAAAGCAAAGATAGTACCAATAGTAATAGGTGCCTTGGGTGGAATCCCAAAACATCTGGGATGTTTAACACCATCGGCATTGACAAAATCACCATCAGTCAGCTGCAAAAGGCAGCTTTGCTTGGAACAGCTTACATCCTGTGACTATACCATTAACACCATCAAACAACATCTGCCTATGCCAGGTCCTTGGGAAGGACTCGATCGGTGGATAAAAATGCCAAATCCAGTCTAAACATCTGGCTGGCTGTGCAACCAACAATAATTACATTCACACCCAGTACCAGTAAATATAAGTCAAATATATAATATCCATACATTCAATATAGCTTACCAGCAATCAGATGCAAGTAACTGTTACCTACTGCAGCTTGAATATTTTTCAGAGGTAATTACTGACTATTGTTCTGACAACATTAAGTGCTCATTTAAGCTAATTATTTCCCATTCTTTTACAAATCTGGTTAGTTATTTGAACCAATTCTCCCCCATCTCTGCCCTTTTGGCTGCCCTGAACTCTGCTGCCCCTGCTGCCCCACAACCCTGCACCCAGCCCCACACTCTGCCCTGCACTCCCACCATCCTGCACTCTGTCACCCCTGCAGCCTCACCGCCGTGTTCCCCACCTCCCTGCCACCTCGCACTCCCTGAACTCCTGCCACCCTGCACTCCACCACCCCCGCTGCCCCCTGCCGTGCTCCCCCACCCTGCACTCTGGTCTGTAACCCCACCGCCCTACATTCTGCTACCTCTGCCACCCCACCACCCTGCACCCCACCACACCCCTCACCCTGCACCCTGCCACCCCTACCTCCCCCCCCCCACTGCCCTTCACCATCTTCTTCCTCCTCCTGCTGACAAGGCACACCCAGCCTGGCCCTTCACAATGCAGCTGCTGGCTGCATGAAGCCTTCCTGAGGTCAGCTGGGGCAGTGGAGTGCAGGGCAGCAGAGGCAGTAGAGTGCAGTACAGCAGGGGTGCAAGGCCGTGTGCACTGGGCCGGCAGAGTGCAGGGCGGCCAAAAGTGCATACGGGGGAGATAGGCAGGTGGGGTGACTTGAAGCTCACACTGAGGACATAAATGCTGGCAGGCTGCCAAGCACTCAAATTTTGATCATGTGACCGCAGGAGGGCTGCAACGGCCATAACTTTGAGGACCAGGCATCAGTACCATTTGTTCAACACCATTGTAACTTCAAACAGTCACTGAATAAATGGCCGTTAAGCAAGGACTACCTATGCAGCTCTCTTCATGATTCCATGGATTGGATGTAGGAGGAATGGCACAAGAATAAGCCTTGAGCCGATTGTCCAGTCCTACAGCCAGGCCCACCCCATTCCTTTTGCAGTGCCATATAGTTTCCTGCTGGATCGGATGTGCTAAAGAGGGAGGCAGGAAAACCAGAAGAATCAGTTGCATAGACTATCACTCCACAACAGAATCAGGAAAGCACAATCCAGTAGTGACTTAGAAAAGATACAGTATAGAAAGAATAGAGATTAACAAATGCAGCAGCACATTCCCCATCATTATAGTTTTCTGCCAGCTAAAGGGCGGGTGCATGGCATTTTAACTCATTAGTGGAAAAACTCTCTTAGCTTATAGGTACTCCTAAGAAATAGCATATATAGGGATTCATAGCTATCTTTCTTTCTTCCCATGCTTCTATTTTCCATTTTCCCAAAATCACAATAAAACTTCCACCATCAGTATTCATGACTACACTAAATTCACTTTAGCACGTAAAATTGCTGCTGCTGCTGCTTGTTTGTTTCTTATTTTGAATTTCCCCATTCTGCTGATAAACAGGTTCTATAATCTTGTATGATTGACTGTCCCTCTTCTTGAAGCTCACTATTTATTATTTGTTCAAACCCACAAGGTTTCTGCCTCTCTGAATTTTATCCAACACTCATGTCTACTGTACCTTTCAGTAAATAGTCATACTTAGTGGGAAAGGTGCAGACAGAAAAAGCACTTAGATGGAAGGTAAACATAAAATCCCTGAGATGAAAAGAATTCTGCTTCAGACATGCAGTAGGCGTTTTAATTATGGTGAAGAATATCAGTAATAATAACTGAAGTAAATGTCACAATCCTATTTGGAATCAGAGCCTTGCTGTTTCACAGTTGCTTCAATCTACTGCTTTCTTTTTCCATATTTTTGACTGCCTTCAGAGTCATAAAATATAGCAGTAAGTCTGTTTCTGGACCACAAAGACCATTGAATAGATATATTTGTACATGCAAGGTAGCTGGCTGAGTGGCTTTAGACCAGTTGCTTTCTCTCAGTGCTAGACTGGGAAGTTGAAAAACATCTATCTACCAAACCATGTTGGACCATAACCTTCAAGGAAGAGGCCTTCATCCTGCAGTGGCTTGATTTGGGGGAAGGGGAAGGAAGGGGGGAGAAGGAGGAGGAGGAAATGCATGTGAATTCATACTTGTAACAAATAGGTATTATAGGAATATCTCACTACCGAGCGACTCTGGGCAGTTTACAGTAAAAACAGAATAAATATTAATTAAAATAAATAAATATTAATTAATTAAAATATACTATAACAACAAACTTCCTATATAATACCATGAGTCTGGGGAACTCCACTGCCAGCCCTGAGACAGCCTCCAGCAGCTCAGGCAGGGAGGTTGCTATGCAGCAGGGAGGCTGGTACAGCAGCAACAATCCCAACTATTCTCGTAAGCCCAACTTCAGGAACAGGATCTCACAACCAGCCACTTATGGAGCAGCACCCCTGAAGGCCAACAGAGATTCTCGGATGACAACCACTACCCCTCCTTCTCTGCCCTGGGTCTTGGCTGGTGACAAACTGTAAACCCAGTGGGGCACATTTCCAAAAGGGGCACCCCCCTTCAGGGCCCAGCCAGGTCTCGGTGATACATGCCAGGTTGGCCCACTCCTCAATGATTAATAATAACAACAACAACAACAACAGTAGTTGGTCGCATAGACAGCTAGATGTTTAGACTGGATTTGGCATTTTTATCCACCTATCGAGTCCTTCCCAAGGACCTGGGATAGGCAGATGTTGTTGCTTGATGGTGTTAAAGGTATCGCTGCAGGACGTAAGCTGTTCCAAGTAAAGCTGCCTTTTGCAATTGACTGATGGTGATTTTGTCAATGCTGGTGCTCCAGTTGTTTTGAGATTGCATCCAAGGCACCTATTACTATTAGTATTATTATTATGTAATGTCTGCTTATTGGTGTGTCAAACATTTTTCAGAAATTCCCACACAATTGTTATAGCAAAATTAAATAGCATGGACTTTGGGATTTTCTCAAACATTATTTATTTGAACAGCTTTTCATTCCTTTCTCTTTTCCTTCTGTAGTCAATGCCTAATCCTCTTTTCTGTTACAATTATGTTAGTAAGACCTTCAAGCATTAAGCAGGAATGGATCACTTTGTTTTTAAATATGAAGAAAACCATGTTATAGCAAAGATATCAGCAAAGTAAACCGATCCAATACTAAAACTATTTGTGAATAAAGTGGCCCACCAGTCTTGTTCACAATAAATGAAAAAAAGACAAGAATGAAAAAAATACTTAAAGATTTACCAAATATCTTTTAAGTAGTCTCCCAGTCTGTAGCCACACAATAGATTACAATGCTTTCTGCAGTTTGAACACTGCTTTTGAATCCGAGGTGCCAAAAGATTTTCAGAAATTCACTGAAAAAAATTATGTAATTTGTTTCTGGGAAGCAGCAAGAGAAACTGGTTGGCTGATATTTGAAGTATTTTGCTCTTATTGATCAGACAGAAAGATTTTCTTAGCCGCTATCTCAAGATATGACCAAAAGGATAATCTGTGCAGAAAAAGTGAACTATACTGAAACAAAGGCCGGTGCTGAAGCACAAGATTATTTTCAGCAAAGTCAGGAAAAACAGAAGGGAACAGAATAACAGGATTATGAGGCAGCTTCTAAAACACTAATAATATAGTGGTACCTCGGTTCACGAACTTAATTCGTTCCGCGACTCTGGTTGCGACCCAAATCAAATTTCCCCATAAGGTTCAATGTAAATACGTTAATCCATTCTGACCCCTCCGAATTTGGTCACGACCCGATTTTTGGTCGCGTCCCAAATCAAATTTCCCCATAAGGTTCAATGTAATTACGGTTAATCCATTCTGAACCATATGGTTGTTTTTTTTTTAAACCGCAAAAATATGAAACAAAATACAGGGAGGGAAAATGGCCGTAGATCCTGTTTGTCACCCAATCTGGCGTTCGCGAAAGGAGGCAAAATTTTGCCAACGGAGCTATTTATGACCCGAATTGGTCGTGAACAGAAGCGTTTGTGAACCGAGGTACCACTGTATTACTGAAGATCTGTTGTTTCAGAAGTGAATGAAGAGGAGAGTGAGGAATCCAAAGTGTCAGTAAAAATGTTTTAATCTGCCCAATGCATTTCAGAAAATGTATTTCTCTTTCAAGGGCACTTCTGGAATGACTTTGAACTAATTGATTGGCATAGTTAGCCAGTCACAAATATTCCAGAACTGCCCAGTGAACATCACATACATATACAAAAGGGGAGAGACTTGGACAATAACACTTCTATTTTGTTTTGTTTGTTTTGACATACACAAACCCTGCAGATGCCACTGGCAGTATATCTGCAAGCACTTAGAAAAATAATATCATTACTAGAAACCAGCATTAGTTTGTCAAGGTTAACCTTATAACTTTTTGTAATAGACTGACCTACAAAAGGTAGACAAAGGGAATGCTGTAGATGTAATATATCTTGATTTTAGTAAATATTTGACAAGGTCTTTCATGATACCCTTGTTGGCAAGATAGATGAATATGAATTAGATAGTGCTGCTGTTTAATGGACTGAAACAGGCATTGTAACTGGCTGAGCCAATGGACTCTAGTGGTGCTTATCAATGGTTTTACATTATCCAGAAATATCAGTTGGGTTTTCCCAGGGTTCCATACTTGGCCCATTGTATACAATAACTTTATAAATGATCTACAGATGGAATGGAAGGGATTCTTATCAATTTGTAGATAACACCAAGCTAGGAGAATTTGCTAATATCTTAGAAGACAACATTATGTTTCAAATTGACCTCAGGAGATTTAAGCATCTAACTGTATTCAATTATGCCGTGTGTAAATGTCTGTATAAAAAAATCAAAAGCACAGGTACAAGAATGGGGGAGACATGGGTTGATAGCAATGTAAGAAAGATCTTGGCATATATTAGTAGATCATTAGTTGAATATGAAGAAGCAGTACAACGCAGCAGCTAAAGAGGCCAATGCATGGGCGGTACTGCAGTAATAATTCCTTTGCCTTCTGCACTGGTTAGACCACACTGCAGTATTTTCTCCAGTTTTCAGCATCACAGTTTAAAATTGACACTGTAAAGAACAAGGAAAAGGACCTTGACAGAAATATGTAAGAACTGTTACTTAGGTAAGAGGGACTGAAACATTTTTTAAGTCCACAGCAACGAGGTAACGTTCGGAAGCAGCTCAGGCAGACACCTCCCTAATTCTCTGGAGTACAAGAAGGAGGAGGAGGTACAGCACAATCAGACTTGTCAGATTCTGTTATTATAGCCAATCTCAATAAAAGAACTTTTAGTCTGTACCGATACATTCCTTAAAAGAAAAAAAAAAGAACCTAACAATGTGAAAGAGAGCTGTTCTCTATTGAAACTGAAAGCAAGACAAGTTTCAATGGATTGAATATTTTTTTTAAAAAAAAGAGCATTAAGGCTTAATATTAGAATATATATTAATGACACAGTTGTTAAGCAGTGGAAAAGACTGCCTAAAACAGTCATGGACTTCCCATCACTGGTGATTTCCCAGTGAATGCTGGATACATGCTGGGGATGATTTAATGAATTCCTGAACTATGCAGGAGGTTGACACGGATGGGCTATAAGGCTTCTAACATATATTGTAGGCTAGGTTCATTCTAATTGCATTTGAAGAAAAATATTTTGGGTGAAATTGGAATTTTTAAAAAGTCAGAAGTTCTCTCAGGGTCCATCTGTATAGAAAAATCAACTTAATCCATGGCTGGAAAGAGCCATTTAACCAAAATGTCATGAGTTTTTACAAAAATACTTATACAGAGAGATGACATTTTGAGGTCTGGAGAGATTCTCACATCATACTTCAATAATAATAATACAACAAAGCAATTTGATGTGCTACATTTATTTATATTCTTCATGCAAGAGAGAATCCAGTCAGAAAACGCTGTCAACTTGCTGCAGGGAAATAATGAAGTCCATATTATGGGGCATAAACATTAATAGTCAGATGGTTTATATGCAATAAGATACTTTTGACATTTCCGGAACTACTAGTTTTAACTCAGAATATTGATAGCACCATTTGATATCCTATGTTGTAATACAAATGGGGGAAAAAAAGCAAAATGAAAAGTAAGTATTTTGAAGAAACATTTATCTGATTATTTAAAAAAAATATAATTGGCTAGCCATTTCAGAATCTTGAGGGATGGGAGTGCATAAATCTTTTAAATATTTATACTTCTATAAATATTTATAGAATATTTATCTTTTAAATATTTATACTTCTATATTATAAATTATAATTATTACTATTATTCCATAAATAATAGAATCTTAGAGCAGCTTTGCGCACTTTTGATCATAAGTTTGTTGAGCTTTTGTATTTGCACATGCTCTCATATCCTGTTGATCTTGAGCTTTAGGTGCATTTAAAAATGCAGTGCTTCTGCTTCAGTGTGGGCTGTTTTGTTGAACACTGAAGTAAGTCACTTGATGCATGTACTTGTTAAGCTTTCAAAGGCATTCAAAAATGCCAGGATGGGAGATTCAGTGTAGATTTAGGGTTATAGTATAATTTTTCATGAATCAGCTTTGTGCTAGTAAATATTCAGAATATATACTTACTTGTTGGTTGTGGAGGCAGGGGCAATTCCAGGTGGGGTTGTTCTGTTCTATGCTTGAAACAAAACAAGTTTTCCATTTCATGCACACAACTAGGTTTTATTTATTGTTCATTTGTGCACCAGATGAGGAATGAAGGCTAGAAGACCCAGAACTCTAGGTCCTTTGTTGGATGTGAGCCCTGGAAGAGTCCCAAGATATTAAGCCTCATCTGCATGATATCATAATTTATTCATGTTGTCAATAAAGTTCTAATTGGTTGGTATCAAGGGATACATGGGGTAGTCCAATTCTGCTTATTTGAATTTTCCATGTATGTATTCATAAGTCTGTTCCATCTCAGTTCTTGGGGGGGGGGGGGAGGTTTCATCTATTTAAAAATGAGTAGATAATCATTTTACTATTTTTTTCCTCAAAATTTGCATTTCTATAAATATGTTTTCTCTTAAAGTATATGTATTAAAATATCCATTAAAATGTTATAGGCATTTTATTGTGTTTTGTAGACAAGAACTTTGCCTCAACATTTGCATTAGCCAAGGTAAGGGGATCAGATTGGTTCTTGGTCCTTAAGCATCCCATCTAGAGTCTCTTCAGGAAAATGACAGCTCATACCACATGGGGGTGGGGGGAATAAGGATTGTTCCTCACAGTATCAAAAGAAATTCACATGTATATCCTTCCCAACTATTTACCAGCATCGGGATCCCTGGCCTGCTGATGTTTTGTTTTGTTTTTTTCCCCCTTAGTTCCCCTATAACCTGAAGCTATATTCTCTTCTCATCGTGCTGTTTCCAGGCTTCAGAAGATTCAACGTAGTGCTGCAAAACAGCAAGCTCTCCTTTATGTTTGCAGCTAATCAAAACAATCTTCATGGCTACCATCTTAAGAGGCTTTAATAGGAGCTTAGTCAACCCCATGGCGAGTAAGGGTATCAACAGCTGTAAGTTGTGATGGCTACATATATTAATCAGCACAGAGGTATCTGAATACCAGTTGCAGGATCATGAGTGAGATACTGCTTCTGTTGCATAGGGCAAAAGCTAGCCTAATGAGAGTTCTATGTTTAATTATACTTTCCATGACCTTCCCCCTCTTTTGTCTTTTAACATTATGCTTTCTTTGTTTTAAATGCTCAGATTTATGTGCTCTCCAGGTACATCCACAAATATGTACAGTGCAACAGGTAAACCTTCATTCTGCCTCCTATGATAACCATGGGGAGAAGAAAAAGCTAGAGATTATTCTGTCAGTGTTCAAATATATGGGTTGTTTTGTAAGCCTCCACCCTGCTGTGGTTGTTTTGCCCATACAGCCTAAAAAATGTATCCCCAGTAAATCTGAATTAGTCATTTATTATTTATTTTCTTTCAGGCATTTTGACAAGTAATTATATAAGATGCTATAGTTTCAAAGAAAAAAAGTATTATTTGAAAACAATGGGGATAGGAATTGTGTGTTTGTTTTAATTTCCATTTTGCTTTGTCCTGAAAGATTCTCTGGGCAAATTCCGCAAAAGAATTAAGTAGTACACATACATATGAACTAGCTCAAGGCTACTGACAATCTGAACAAAATATCCAGCCTTTCCTGATCAGGTATCCTCCAAATGCGTTTGGACTGCAGTTCCCAGAATTCCTAGCCAATATTTGAATATATACAGTCTCATTAGGAGTTCTGGGGGTGCCAACATGAAGAAGTCTCAGTAATTTAAAGCTGGGAAATGAAGTTACATGTGTTTGACTTTAAGATGGTCATTCAATCCCAGTTAAATGCTGTGACTTTGAAAGCAGTCAAGGGCATGACTAATTCTTCCATTTTAATGAGAGCAGGAAACTTAGAGTCTGTTTTTTTTTTCTATATTTGTGTCACAGCAACATGTTAATTATTACAAAATGTTGTGTTCATCTTTCAAGTATTTTGCTAGCTCCTTGGCAGTAGCTGTATATTTATTCTTTGGATAATTTATTCTTCTGCAACAGACACCGCAGTCAAACCCTTGTCCTGCTAATTTAGTCTTGTATCGGTAAACTTTATTTACCATCCTATCTCACATTCTCCTACCAGCATCCTCTAAATAGTCTGGGGCAAACTCCTAACACAAAGCCTGCTTGTTTAGCTAACAAGCTTGCACAAAGAGAAAGTTTTCTTACCTAGCAGAATGAAATTCTCATCATTAGCTCAAGATTAGGGCTTCTGCTTGCTGCCAGCTTTTATCCTGACTACGTGGTGTATCCTATACCTCTCTCTGAGGAAATCCTGACAGCAAGATGTAAGAACAAGAGAACATCCTGGGGAAGCAGCTGTAGTTGACGTAACTCTGTTCCAGTGCTTTCCTGTAAATATGAGACCATGGCATTGAGATAGGTTGGCATCTTAAAACGTCTAGTACAATTCTCCAGAACTTTCAAGGCAAATGGAAAAACTGGTGTGCCAGAGAACTAGGCAGTGTTTGGAGATGAACAAACATTCTGTGTGCATTTGAGAGCAGAAATCTGACCTAAGCAATGATTAGTGAAGCAGGCTTTGTAGCTATAAAAAAAGGACTATAAAAAACTATAAAAAGCCTAGTTCCTAGTCGGCTACATCCATGTGCTCCATGTGTATACGTGCCTGGAAACAAAGGCAAAAGCAAGCAACCTGAGGTTTATTAGACAACAAGCAAGTCAAGTGATAGGAAAAGAGGGGACACCAAGTATATTCTTAACATTTTATCTATAACCCAGTAGGGTCATGAGGTGCTAAAGAATGAATCAGCACCACTGAAGTCACACTTCTAACAGGTAGCAAGATGGTGCAATTTTTCACAGACGTCATCAAGTTCAAATGACTCACTCTGGGGTGTTTTTCCTCATTATGAAGAGGTGAAAACAAAGGCAGCCGGTGCTGTGATTCTTCGAGTGGCAGAACATCTTAGACCACTGCTGGAAGTGGATGAAATGAAGTTCCAGTGCCCAATTTTCTTTCCCTTCTTCTCGCACATCCAGATCTACCTCTGATTAGTTTAAGAGACCCTCCAAAGCAGCTTTGAGGTGTTTGGTGGATGGGATGCCAGAATAATAAGAACCATTTCTCCCAGCAGTGGAACTGCACCATGGGTTTTCATCCAGTAGATAACTGATTGCTGCAGTTAACAGCATTGAAACTTTTGGATATGAACAATGGGAAAAATATCATTCTTCTCTTGTGGAGATCACAATACTTATGTGTTATTACTATTATTACAACATAGTAGAATTGCCAGGATTACTAAGTAAAATGTTCATGAAACATAATAAGCACTTAGAAAAATGGTAAATAACTCTGAGCTTTCTTGCAGTAATTATTGGCAGAAAGAAGCAGCAATTCTGCTATTTGCATTAACTAGAAAATAAGTAACAAAAATGTCCTATAAAAATACGGTTTCTCCTGTTATACACAATTAGGTTCCTTCCATGCAAGCAGAAAGTACTATTCATACTTGTACATATAAACCTTCTATGACTCTGATTTTGTCACGCAAAAACATAGATTTTCCAAGCTTTGTTTTTAAAGGAATTAGTGACAATTACTCTGGTTTGCAATTCCAAGCAAAATGAAACTATTTAAACTACAGCCATTACTGCCCAGAGGATCTTAAAAGTCTAGGCATGAAAAAATTTTCATGAAAAATTTTCTGAAACTCATCTGGATTTATATTCATCATATGATTTGACATGACATCAAGCACTTTAATATGCTCCATTTCTGAACTTCTATTCAGAGGTTTAAGACAACAGAAATATAGGGTAAAACTTACAATCTGTAAGAAACTCCTAACTGACATATTGTCGCTTGATAAGCAAAATTAGGTAAACTATTTCCTGCTTGCACTTGATATATTCTTTTTCCCTTTTTTGGTTTTCATGGTTGTCCTTATTTGCCTTTTGCTTAATATACACACGATGCATCGCGAGGGCTAAACTAGACTATAGTAGGCACCAATTTTCATTTTAACAAAGTACAGTGACTGATGTTAGCACTGAGCATTGCATTTTGGGGAATCTGTGAACTGTCAAGGATCACCGCTCAGAGTCACTTGTTGAGATGGGCAGCCGTACAAATTGAATTAATCAATCAGAGTTAAGTAGTTGCAAAATATAGATATATCTCCAATCTGCATTGTGCCAAGTAAGCATATCTGTGGGAAGACTGGACAGACTGGCAACAGTACCAACAGCAGAGTGCCTGGGATGGGAGGGGGTGTCCAGTATGAAACCATTGAGGTCCAATGGCATTATGCCAAGGACTTGACTAAAGCAAGCCACTGGCACTGCTCTCTTTTGTTCCGTGAAGGTTAGCCCTATATTAGCCTGTACAGATATTTAAAATATTTGCCTCTTGTCATCCCTATAGGAACATTACCTAAGCCAAGGGCATAGAATTTATTTATTTATTTTTGTTGGATTTCACCCCCACCCATCTCCCCCACAATAGGGGACTCTGGGCGACTTACAAAAAACATTAAAACTATAAATATATAAAAAATACATAATACATCTAGAACAATACTAAAAAAAGAAAATCCAAGAAGATGGGAAATCGGACCGGGGACAGCTGGCCACTATGGGGCTAGCCATCTCCCTACTTGAAGAATTCCAGTTCCCAACTCCTGTACATGAAATGTCTATGCCCTGCTGAGTCTCCTTGCACAAGCCTGTCCGCCCATATCTGTATTTCATCTGTTACGTCCATGCTTTCTGCCGGTCACCCAGCACAGAGACTGTTCCCAAGGCAATAATTTATGGATCTTGCATGGAGTAATGTGAACAATTTTAAGCCACTGTACTTCTAAGTATACTTCTTTAAATTTATAAATTACATATGTAATACAAATATGTATTCCTTCTTAATGTCTTCCCTATAGCAAAACTCTGTCCTGTCATTTATACTGTGTTTTCAGTTCTTTAAAAGGCCATTTCACAAGCTGATGTGAAATGTTGCCCCTAATGGAATAGCTGCTGCTTTTTTATCAGAAACAGAAAGCAAGAATTAGCAAACAACTCTGCTATTCTTCATAATAGGTGACATGTTACCAAGGACACCCTACACTATAGACCAGTGTTTCTCAACCGTGGCATCTTTAAGACCTGTGGACTTCAACTCCCAGAATTCTGGGAGTTGAAGTCCACCGGTCTTAAAGTTGCCAAGGTTGAGAAATGCTGCTATAGACAGAAGCGCTTGCCCTGATCACATGTTTGTTATGCAACAGAAATAAAATATTTGAGCTACAATGCAAGAGCCTATTTGTGCCTGCCTGAAAAGGGCATAAGGAAACAGCAACGGAGCCAACAGAAACTTTCTATGGTTTCAACTTTAGGTATTCTTATCAGACTTTTACCTTGATTATTTCCTAGATCACACTGACATCTGGTGGTCAAAGGCTGGGTGTTTCCAACTATTAAAATGAAGACACACAAATTGTAACATTCAGTACAATTCACTTACAGCATTGTTTATAAGATCTGTGATATTAGCAGTTCTGCAGTACTTGGAACCAACAAACTTATGTCAATTATTCATGACCATTACAATTTAATAAGGTCAACTAAGAGGATTCAGAGGACACTAACAAATGATAAAATGAGCATTTTTAAAAAATTCTGTTTAGAAGTTTCAGGGAAGTCCATAGGATCTAGTTATGCATATACAAGATGGGCAAAATGACACACTTTCCTTCCCAAAACTGCCACCTGGTGATCATATGGATTTTTATAGACCAGAACTGGTAGCGCAAGTTCATATGCATGCATATATTAACTTGCATGTGTTATGTGCATAAAAAACAGACCAAACAGTAATTTATTCAGAATTCAGAGAAATTACTCCACTGCTATTTCAAATGTCTTTTCATGTTTCAAAAAGTTAAAGAGAGAGAGAGAGAAAATAGAAAATACAGAATTAAAAAGAAAACTAAATCATTTATTTTATGTCTTGTTCTCATGCCATTGCCTTTGTCTCTTTCAAACACATGGATGAGATGTTCCAGTTTTAAAGTAATGATTCCGACACAATTCTGACAATTTTTCAGCTGGACACAATCAACCATGGTTAATCAATGATATGGCTGATGATACAGGCAGTCCTCAGGTAATTGACGAGATCTGCTCCTAAGTCTGTCTTTAAGATGAATTTGTGGTAAGTTGGAACAGGTACATACAGTAGTGTTAATGGCCATGCAATCCAACTTAAAATGGCAGACAGCGGGCAGACAGCATTCTCCTTCCTTGACCTGATGAACCACTGAAGCTGCGCAATGTTTTTATGAACGTCACAAAGGTAGTGCATGCATTTGTTATTACAAATCATTGTATTTACCTGAATTTTTTAATATAATAGGCTTTATGGCAGTCCGTAAGTATGAGTTGTCTGTAAGTCAGATGTTCTTAACCTGGGGACTGCCTGTTGTATAAGCAGTTGGGATCTGCCCATTTCCTATTGGTTGCTTCAGGCTGCCACAGGCATGGCCCTTCTCCTCCAATCATTGGGGACTGCCCTCCATGATCATTTTGGCATGGGCTGGAGGAAAGAGTAAGCTCTCAATTTTTAAAAATGTGTCTGCCTCGATAGTGCCAGGCTGCATTCTGAAATGCTGGGCAGATCTTCCAGTGGCTTCTTATATACACACATTTAGTGTTCTTTTGAAAGACTTATTTTTTAAACATGGATTTAGAGCTCTTGATGGACCATTAGTCCAGGAAAGAGGTCAACGGTGTGTTGCTTGTTCTGCCACCAGTGAATATATTTCAGTTTTGTTTTTTGCTACTTCTGCCAATGAGGCTTTCAAATGATCATACTTTTTACTGTTTGGATTACTTGAAGAAGGAGAATACTATAGTGTCTACTCCTATGCCATTGTGCCAACTTCACAAGATGCTTCCAGGTGTTGCCAGCCATAGCCATTCTCTACCAGCATTGGTCAAGGACAGAGCTCATTTTTTATTAATTGGTCCCTCTAACTTTGCTCACATCCCTCCTCTGTGCCTGTTATCTATTTTTGAAATGGGGTTAATGCCTTTTCAGAAGAGCACTAGATCCATGTAAAGAAATAGCCCAACTGACAGGCTCTTTCTGCCTTGTTAACCTAGGGCTAAATTAGTCGTTCTAAGTATTCGCCTATACTTGCTCATCCCCGCCCTACTGCACCACATCACATATTAAGGACAGTGATTGGTGGTTATTTGGCCTGGCAAGGGAAATCAAGCCAAGGGGATCCACCAATTACTTTCCTTAACTTGTCCCATATTAAAATAAATAAGGACAGTACCACTTGCTGGCCTTGTTGAGGCCTAACAAGGATTGGCAATGAGAGCAGAACAATTTATGCCATCACACTATTTTGCCAGTACACAAAGTGGAGAAAAACACATTTATATGGCCACTAGCTGTACCCATAGAAAGCACTTATACATCTGTTCTTTCTCAAAGTTTCATAAGCTTTTAAGCTTGGCTTTTTTTTTTTTTAAGTATAAAAAGTATTGAATTGAGGCATCTTGTTAATAACTAAGGAAAATAATAAAATGCATGTGAACAGAAAGAACATCTGAACTCTTCTGCAAAACATGGGAATCTGGGCAAGGCTAAGTAATATTTGCCGATATTATTTTGGAATAATGTTTTACTAAAAACTTATGCACATTAATAAAATGCCATATAGAAATACATAAAACCAAAAGCAAATTTCTTGTTGTTTCATGTATAATAACAACAAGATGTTTTGTGAGTGTATTTTAACTAGTGCACAGAAATATATAAAAGGATTGAGGCAAAATACGGCAACATTGATTTTCTGCTGTGTTTCTATTTATGTGCATGTCATCAGTACAGAATAGGTAGGGAAGATGAAATGAACAAACAAAAGCTGAAATTAGATATTCATATTCCATTTAATAATATGTATTTTTAAAAAAATTAAAGGCAGGGCTAACTGGAGGAACAATGAAGAAGCAGAATCGTAAGAAATGAATAAAATCAATCATATTTTGACTATTGCCATATGATCTATGTGAAGAATATTCAGGAGTTTCAGGGCATGAAGAATATAACTGCTTTTTTTGTCCTAACAGGAACCAAATGGCAATAAAATAATATATGTGCAGAATTTGAGTTTTGATGAATGATTACTTTTAATTTTATTTGATAAGCATACTATATAATAAATAGGAATGAAGCTCTGAATTTAGAAACGGTGCTGGACTTTCTCTAGGATAAAGTGATTATTTCAAACATTCTGTCACACACATACACGCACATACTCCAACCAGTCAGTGTAGAGGTAGGATCACCTTCTTTTTTTAGCTACTTAGCGATTCCTATTTTCTATGCATTTGAAAATCACCTAGGTTTCAGTCAATAATCGTGCTAAAATATGATGACCGATAAAGTTGCTTTTAATCCTTCTTGTTTTACTAAATGTCACATGCCCAGTTACTCCAGAAGAGTTGTAGAGATTTGAAAAGTAAATATTGTGGAAAAGCCTAAGTGCATCCTGCAATAATTTGACTAGCAATTATAGGACTATAGAATCAGAGTTGGAAGGAGCCATTTAGGGCACTGAGGACTCCAGTTCAGTACAGAATCCAAATTAAAGCATTCTCAACAGATGGCTATCTAGCCTCTGCTTGAACACGTACAATGAAGACAGGCCTGGTTCACCACTCCTATGGGTAATCAGTTTTACTGTTTCACTGTCCTAACCATTAAGGTGTTCTCTCTCTCTCTCTCTCTCTCTCTCTCTCATATCCAGCCAAATATTTCTTTCTTTAATTTAAATGGATTCTGCACAGTGGGACAGTAAAGAACAGGGCTTCTCCTTCGTCCATGGGACATCCTTTGAGGTATTAGGACAGGGGTTTCAAATCCCAAATCACTCTTATTTTTTCAAGATCCCTGAGCTCCTTCAATTTTTTTTCATGCAACTTTTTTGTTATTGTCCAAGATGCAGTGTCACTGCTGTACAAGGATCCTATGTCCTGCCTCCTTTCCAGAGGGTCTCTTTTTCTTTCCCCAAATGCTCAAAGCCTGATTCTTTCACAAAGTCCTAAAACTTTTTCTTAGATCTAGTAGTGCAAAACACTGTCTGTTTCTTGCTTCTATTTGCCTACTGGAGTTTTCTCCATTGTTTGTCTTCCTTATGGAGAGAACTGCTTCCTCTATCAGCTCCTGTTGTAATATTTCCTTTGCCTGATTTGAGAAATCTACACCCACCATCAAAAAACAGACCACTCACCACTCCAATTCTTTGACTTTTTCTTTAAGCACTATTACAAGCTACACATTAAATGCCAAGCAGAAACACCACAGTAATTGAGAATTATAATTGCAGATTCCTGTCTATTTATTTCTATTTTCATTTTTAAAGCACCACCAGTAGAAGGCTTTTATTTATTTGTGTTCCTTCTCAGACTCTCAAATTAGGAAGGCCTTACGTGCCAGGCTTCATTCTGCATTCAGTTGAAATTATCATCAGAAAGAAAATAATGATGCAGAAAAGACTATCCAGCTTGGGGAAGTGAAGAAATACTGATAAACCAAAAACAAGTAAGGCATTTTGCATTTACCGTAAGTCATAAATTAAATCAACAACGCTTCTTAAAATAACTAGAAAAGAAACATACTTGCTTTAAAAATAAATTTCTATTAACTAAAAGAAAAAATTATGATAATTTGGAACATTAAGGAAATGCTACTAATATTAAACTTGGTGCTGACATTTTATCTGTGAAATAAAGATGTGAACCAATATTCTTCACATACTCTGTTAGTTATAAAATGTTGGTGCAGAATCCTGTGAGTATTTATTTAGACATTATTTCCTCTGGGTTCAGTGGTACTGAAGGCTGAAATACTATATAATATTCCTGGAATTAAGTCTCACTACCATAAGATTTACTGGAGGTAATGTATGACATCACAATGATTAGTAGCCATTGATAGTCTGTTCTTCTAGGAATTTGTCTGGTCTTCTTTAAAAGCTAAGCAATTAAGAGCTTCCTAGATACACTGCACAGCTTTTTTTTTTTTAATATCCCACTATTCAGCTATATTAAATGTCCCTGTATTATGATGGAGAAAAAGTTTTTCCTAGTCCCAATATGTTTAATTTTATATATCTCTATCACACCCCCTGTTTATTTTCCTCTGAATTAAGATGCCCCACAATGTAACTTTTCCTCTTACAAGAGTTGCTCCACCCATTGATCATTTTGATTGGCCTTTTCTATACCATTTCTGAAGTTAGGGAGAAAAGAAATTGGATACAGTTTTTCAGGTACATGGTTTCTTTATCCCTTTCTTAATTTACAACACTTGTTCATTGTTATTGAACTATCCACCGTGGCTCCAAACCTCTTTTCCTGATCATTCGACAATAGCATATCCCTTAATATGTGCAGGGAGGATTTTTTAACCCCAAAATATGCATTTCTTTATACTGTGTATCTTTCATTGACACTGTGTATCTTTCATCTCTGGGTGAAATGGGTGGTGACTACATTTGAAATATAAATAAATAAATAAATTTCAATGTACAATTTCCCTTTGAGAGATTCCTTTGGTGCTGTCTAGTTTAATCACCCTGCATAATTTGAAGTCCTCAGCATATCTGGCCATTAGCCTGGCTCCAAATCTATCCTTTTCTTTTCTTTTCTTTTCTTTTCTTTTCTTTTCTTTTCTTTTCTTTTCTTTTCTTTTCTTTTCTTTTCTTTTCTTTTCTTTTCTTTTTCCACTTCAGTCAAGGCGACTCTTCATTAAAAATGTAAACATGTTTAAAAGTATCAGTTTCCATACAGATTCTTTGGGGACTTCTATTTACCGCTCCATGGTTAGAAATGGAAAAGCATGCCTGGAATACAGTCGACCCATAAAAAGCAGTCAGAACTTGAATCACATTGTTGCGGCTACCGTCTTGAGTTTTTGGGCATATTTTGTGCCCTACCCCCCCCCCCCAACTGAAACCTTGGAGGACCATTGTCAGGGTGACTTTTCTCCATAGCATTTAGCAGGAGTTTAATTCAAACTTTTCCCCCCCCTTTTTTTACCGATATCTCTGCCTGACAGATACATTTCTGTTCAAATGTGCATATAGTTTTTATACATTCCTGTTATTATCACTTGTTGGCTTTAACTATTATACAAAATGGCTTAAGAAGGAAAGGGCACATTTTATACATTACAGCTTAATAATGGCAACAGTGATGGAGTAGTGTTCACAAACTACGTATGAAGGATCATTAATGGTGAAAGACAGTGAAAATGTATCTTTGCATTAGACAAAGTGACAAAGTCATTCTCTGTAATTTACAGGAGCCCGGTAGCATAGCACTGCTGATAGCAACATAAGCTTTTCTTTGTTATCACACTAATGCATCCTGAAGTTATATTACATTGCTCAGCAAACACAAAATTGAGGTTCATGACTCAAATGTGTATTGCCCAAATCTTGGTAATGTTGAGAGTGCTTAGGACATCCAGACACCTAATATACATTATTTTATAGGTGTATATGGCACAATTCCTAAAAACAAATCTTTAGTGTAAAAATGTAGATAAATTTTAAAAAATGGTAGCAATTCTGAACACCATTAATCCAGAGTCTTGAATTCAGCTAGGTGCAATATGCCTATGGAAGCATGCACACAAAGCATTGTAGAACTTGCAGGTATCTCATCATAAGTTAATATGTGTGTTTGCCTGAGATGGTAATTCCTGAGCAAGACTCAGATCTGAATTTCTAAGTATTCAGAGGAATCTTCTTCATATGCAAGAGGGTGCACAATACTTCTGTACCTTGGGTCAAAATCTGAATTAGTGAAGAATTCTCAGCTTTTCTCCTACCTATTCCAGCAATCCAATCCTTGCTCTTCCCAAAGTCTTCTCTTATAGTCTGCTGTCCTCTGGCCACACTTCCCTCACTTAACCAATCTCAGAAGTGATATCAGTGAGGAAGAGATGATAGATGCTAATCCCATTACTCTTTTGCTGTCTATAGTAGCACATCAAAGGTTTGAGAATCATGTGAGGTATCATTTGCCCACAAACTGCTACATCTTTCAACAGGGATTATGCAGGCATTCACAAATGAAACTTATTCAGTCTTTGAAGTCCAATAAGGTTCCTGGGGAAGATCTCCTACCCCCTGAATTATTCAAATGTCATATTAATTGGTGGGCTCCCTTACTTGCAGGTTTATTTACTCATATAAACAATTCCTGCCAAATTCCAGCTGGTTGGAAGCTCTCTATTGTGGTCCCCACTTACAAAAAGGGTGATAAGGGTGATCCCTCAAATTATAGATCGATTAGTCTAATTGGCATTGTAGCAAATTGTATGCCAAATATCTTTTATACAAGACTGAGGACTGGGTAACTGAAAAGGACTCACTCTCCAAAGAACAAACTGGATTTAGGTCTGATTGCTCCATCATTGATAACTGTTTTATCTTATGTCATCTAATAGAAAAATATACAGCCAAAGGGGGCCAACTGTTTACAACTTTTATAGATCTCAGCGCAGCATTTGATTCAATAAATAGGGACCTTCTTTGGAAGAAACTTATAGACCTGAGCATGGACCCCAGACTCCTCTTTTTAATTAAGGCATTATATTCAAACTCATGCCAAAGGGTACGCACAGGAGCGCATAGTTCACTAACAGGGATAATTCGTACCAACAAGGGGGTCATACAAGGATGTATACTGGTTCCCATCTTATTTAACCAAAGTCCCTTCATTCAAGCAATATAGGCGTATGCCTAAAATTAAAAATAAATATCCAAATATTCTGCTTTACGCAGATGACATGGTAGTCATGCCACACATCCAGGTAGGGATGAGAAGACTGCTGCATAGATTTAGTTTATACTGTGAATTCAACTACCTGAACATCAATAAATCTAAGACCAAGGTAGTTGTTTTCGGGAAGAGGTGGACTAGATATAATTGGAGCCTGGATAGGGAACATACAGATCAGGCTAAGTCCTATTTATACCTAAGACTTGTTTTTACAGAAACATACTCCTGGCTCCCACATTTTAAGAGGAATTCTTTAAGGGCTACAGCTTGTGCCAATGCCATAAGGCAGCTCACCAACCACAGCTACCCAGGTTCTCTAATTCCAATCATAAAGGCATATAACAGCAAAACAGTCCCAATAATTACATATTGTGCAGAAGTATGGGGATATATAACAGTCCCCTTATTGGACAGATACAGTCCACTTTCTCGAAATGCATCTTGGGGGTGGACAAATCTACTCCAACTCCAGCTGTAAGGGCAGAGCTGGGTATACCCCCTATACAAAGCCATTTAGTAATTAAAGTATTCAGCTATCGGTTGAAGATCTTATCTGTGGACCCGGATAGACTACATAAGCTCTGTTTTGAAGAGCAATTGTGTAATATGCCTTCTTGTGCTTGGGTTGTCCAGCTTTCAAATACCATATCACAATATGGATTCTCCATCCAATTCCCAGTCCAATCAGATCTGAAGACCAAGAAAAGTTTCAAACAAAGGGTCATAGATGTGGCTGCTAAAGAGAATATTGCGTCTCTTAAACAAGTTAAGTCCTTGAAGTGGCTGGCTCAGCACAAATTAGCCTCCCAGCTAGAAAAGTATTTAACAGTTTATATGCCCCAACATCTTAGAAGAGCTTTTTTAAGAGCTTGTTTGGAACAACTAGACTCCATGGTAAGATATGGAAGGTCCCATGGAGTTCCATCTGAAGAAAGACTGTGTATCTGTGGTGCACCAGCTGTTGAAGACACTGCACATAACCTCTTTGATTGCAACTATATTCAACATAAAGGACTGTTTGCTTAGATTCCTACTTAAAAACTAAAAAACACTGGGGTACCCAGGAGAAATTGTCTTACTTTTTGCAGGGGATGAACCTGCATATCACTAGTAAGACTGCACTCTTCATATTAAAAGAGATTTTGAAGAGGACGGGCTATTTAGATCAGATTGGGGTTAACTGCAGGGGTGATGACTTATTATGTTCTATTTATATATTTATATGTATGTATGTATGTATGTATGTATGTATATTTACTTGTATACTTGTACTGGTTTTATACTTTTGATATGGTCAGATGACTAAATCAATAATGTTTCTGTTCTGTTCTGAGTTACATACAAAAATACAAATGAAACTATTACATCCAAATATAATGCCTTAATTTAGGAATCATGGCAGATGACATACGTATCTAAAATATAAATTCATAAAAATATTATAAGTGTTGAAAAAGTTATCAAAAAGTTCCATCCATAATCACAAGAACACACCCTATCAATTTTATAGGTTAGGGATAAAGCTGGATATTTCTTGATTAATGTGAGAGTGACTGTGAGCCACTAGCACAGATAACTAGAGAAATGATTTGGAATATTCAGGATTAAAATGTCTATAAATAAAGACTTTCAACTAAAACTGCATTCCAGTTCAGCCTTTTCAAACACAAAAAACAAAACCCTGCCAGGAGGCATGATTACCGAGCAGAAGAGAGACAGAGAGTGAAATCCAAAAACCACAGGATTATTTGATTCTATCAAAATCAAATTTATCTCCCTTCAGTGCTACAAAATTTTGCCAGAACATTTGAATAATGAGGGATATGGTTGGATTGAGACAGAGAGGGGCAATAGACCAACTAATTAGCCAACTAATCCAGCCCTACGTCTTGAATGGTAACACAACTCAACGCAAATGGGCTGCCCAAGTTATACAATGAAGAGGCAAAGAATAGAAATCTGTCTCTGTTAAAATGCTGTTAAAGAAAATAAATAAAAACAGATTTCCTGTTGAATCCTCAGGTTCTGTTCATAACCTTTTCTTCATCAGACAGAGATGAAGAAACAAACAGTTTGCCATCTGTATCCATAGTTAATGTATGAACCATCTGGCAACTCCCTTGAAGTGCACAGAACATACGTCTCATGTAGCTTTCCAGAGTGCACAATAACAACTCTCAAAGCTGGCAGTTGAAAAGAATAATCCCTATAGACGTGACCCCTGCCCTTCTCAGTGGATTAGATGATTACATGGTTACAGTCAATTGGCTTTGGTCTAGGAACATCAGCCCTATATAGACCCTGGAATAATTTTCTTCACTAATTTGTTTTAGCTGTTACGTGGCTGCCTGTGAAAAAATCTGTCATTGCTTCCCTGTCAGGATGATTTGGACTGCAAGCACTGTAATAACTGAGATGTTGCTGTTGAAAGGAAATTGGACTATTTCATGCATTGAAATAGTGAAGTCATTTTTTATAAGCACATGTGAGACGAATTCAGTCATATACAAATGTGCAATAAAGCTTTTTTAAAACATTAATTGGCAAGCTTCAGCAATCCTGTATCACAGAAGGTTGCTTCTGAAAGCCATATTATCAGAAGACGTTTCCAATATTGCAGACGAAAATTACTTTTTAAAGGACAAACACACACATACACACACACACACAGATTATGTTATGTTATTATATTGTGTTACATAACACAGCCCTCCAATGCACACTATGATTTCAAATAGCAATACATTCAGCAATATCACAACCACCAAGAATCTAGAAACCCTATATTGCAAGCGATAATTGTAGGTGAGGATAATAAAATGCATGTGTTTGTATATGAATGGTAATGGTGGCCGTATCATACTATCAGGAAAGACAGCAGAGTTCATTGGTGGCTAGAGCACATGCCATAGGTACCAGATACAATGGGATGCCCCTGGGATATATTCAAAAGGCAGAGTGTGAGGGAGGTGAGAGTAAGATTATTAACTTACAAGCAGAGTTCTGTCTTTTGTGGTGGTAAATGGTACCCCGCCACACACATGCACATGAGCCATATTCACTACCAAATCTATGAGATGCCCCACCCCCTCCCCAATACATCAGAATTGCATGAAGTGCCCTTGTAAGAAAACATTCATAGCAAACTGAAGTGACCCTGAGTGCAACAAGGGGAAGACTCAGTCAGGAACCTGTGGCCCAGTAAACCAAATTGTTTCTATTTACTGACATATCTCAGCTAGCATGCCAGCCTAGTAGGAAGGGATAAATAATAAGGTCACCCAGGTGGGTTTATCAAAAACATTCCAACATCACGCTGAAATTTACACTGTGTCTGCCTTTTTCCTTTGTCTTGTCTTTGTAATGTAGTAAGCCAAAGGTATATAACTTGTGGTTCTGCTTTTGATCAGGGCTGCTCAACAAGCTGGCAATGCTTTGCTGAGAGTCTAGTGTACACTGTATTGTTTGCACGCCTAATAAAATTATGTTGCATCTTCAAAATAATTTGGTTGCTTTAGGTGAGCCAGGTTTGGAGCACAACGCTTTTTTGAGGAAGTCAGAGATTCGCTTCCCTCGTGTTTGCTGAGGGAAGCGAATGTTACATTAAAAGGGAGAAGTGTGGAAGGAAAACTGGAAAATCTCTGCCTCCTTAACACCTCCTTAATTCAAACATGCATTTTCCATAGATCACACAGCTACCTTGCAAGCCTAGGAAAAGTCACAGTTTCTTTAAGAAGCTGCTGATAATACAGTGAGCTTATCCACACCTGAGCTGATATACCTTTCCCACATTGGATCTAAATAGCTGTACTCCTCTACAAGTGACCCATTTATTTCTTTTCACCTGGAGGAATCTAAAAACAAACCAAATTAGTGAGTTCAAGCAATCTAGCCGCAGCTAAGGTAAGACCAGTTGATTAGATGTTACAATACATATCTGGAGATTTTCTGTAGCTCTCATTAATAATGGCCTTCCCTTATGTGTTATTAGTTCCTTATTCTGCAGTATATAAAATAATATATCCAACGTACTATCTCTGGGCAAGATCTGGTTATCTTTTCCCCCATGCATTCTTAGTATTTATCATTATGAACTTTTTTGCCTAACAAAAAGTACTTAAATGTATACAAGCAGTACACCAGGAGAATTCTTCAGTAGTTTCTTACTTTATTTTGAAGTATATAGGCTAGGCATTAAGAGGTAGATCTGTGTCCTTATCAAAGTCAAGTTCATGTCCTAGATTTGATTGAATTAAGACAGAGTCAGGCAGATTGCAGTTCTCCAATTATTTGGATTTCAGCTTCCCGTGAGTTTCTGTCAGCATGGCAAGGAATCTAAGGCGTCTGGAAGGCAGTACCTTCCACATACTATATGTATATATAGTACTATATGTACTATATTAGTGTCTTTTAATTTCTCTTCCACATTAGTGTGCTAGCCACCGCTATACCTTCATCAACATCATCATTAATCATTTCATAGAAAATGATAATTACTATTTAAAACTCTAGACATAGTTACTTTATACTAAGACTGAAAATAAATTATCACCTAATCTTGCCTAATTACATTTCAAAGGGGGAAAACATGAATAATTGTAATGAGAAAGATAATGGCTTCCATCTTTGGTCATTGGCCATGCTGGTCTGAAGGAGGTTAAATAAGCAAAACTTATTGGAGAGAGAAAGCCTTCTCATGCCTGCCAAGCTCCTCCTAGAAAACATCTTTCTCATCTATTTGAAGCATTCCTTTTGGGCAAGAAAACTCAAGAGCACAAGTATGGAAGGGGAAATCACAATGGACAGCGTACATGCAAAAAGAATTTGGGTCTATTGGTGGTTCACAAGCTGTACATGAGGCAACAATGTGATGCAGTTTCAGAAAAAGGAAATGCTATCCTAAGCTGCATCAGCAGAAATTACATGCTTGGATTCCATCAAGAATATTGTATCCAGTTTAAATCTATCACATTTTAAGAAGATATTTGACACGTGGAGGGTAATCAGGAACTCAGCCAACATGAAAAGAGACTCAGAAGGAAAAACTTGTAAGGAATGGTTGAAGGCATAAGATATATTTTGCTGGGGAACAGAGAACGGTGGAGAGACATAATAGCTGTCTTCAAGTATGTGAAGAGCTGTCATATAGAAGACAGAATCATTCAGAGTTGTTCCAGAAGGCAGGAACAAATAGGTTTAAACAAGTGGACTTAAATTACAAGTAGATTCCAGGAAATTTCAGAAAAATGTCCTAATGGTAATAGCTGTTCAACATTCAATAACGTTACAACATTCCTGACAGATGGCTGTCCGGCCTCTGTTTAAATACCTCCAGGAAAGAAGAGTCCACCAACTCCCAAAGCAGTCTATTCCACTGTTGAACAGTGGAACAGACTGCTTTGGGAGTTGGTGGACTCTTCTTTCCTGGAGGTATTTAAACAGAGGCCAGACAGCCATCTGTCAGGAATGTTGTAACAGTTAACTCCTGCACTGGGGAAGAGGTTAGACTAGATGATATCCACGTTGACAGTTTTATATATTATATTGTCAACCAGGAAGAGAAATATGAAAATAAAATCACTCTGTAACTTGACAGAGCAACAACAGTTTTCAAAACGTTCTTCCAATAATTAAATAGCTCTTAGATAGAAGGAGTCATTGTTTGAGTGTTTGGACTCAGTTGTGAGCATCCCAGTTTTATTAAGCCATCTAGCTTTGTTCTTATTTCTGTCTTTCCCTTGGATATGTCCTTGCTTTTCAGAACTGCCTCCATTTGGAACTTGGAAAAGAAGAAAATGTTTTGACATCTGTCTTTGACAATTAAAACAGATTGGCATGAGATGATATATGTGGTGTGCAAGTTGATGCATTTTGTATGTAATGCATTTTTAGTTTATACACTCAGTGAGAAATCAAGAGCAACTAAGCTAGTTTTACTGAATCAGTATATTGTAAATACAAACTAAGCCTCATTTGAAGGGCAAACAATTTAGGAAGGCTGAATTTATGGATAGAGCAGATTTGCTGGAGAGGAAGGCATATACCGGAACTGCAAGGGAAAGGCTACTAGTCGTTTTCATTCTAGTATTACATACGATTCATTGTGATTGCACTATAATACACACGAACCACTCTGTTAATACAGATAACATAGTATTTTTTAAAATTTATTTAGTGTGTGTCCTTTGTTTCTTCTTCTTCCTCCTCCTTCTCCTGCTCCTCCTGCTCCTGCTCCTCTCTGTTAATTTTTATTCAGAGTCCTTCAGTGATCATGGTTTTCCTTTGCATTTCTTCAAATTCTAATCTAGCCTAATTCTTTCCTGCTATATTACATTTCTCTATAGTATAATAGTCTTTTCTCTCTTGAGAGCTATATAGTATAATATGAAAAAAGTTATTAAAAAAGAGCATTCCCTTGACAAATTTGGAATAACCAGTATGTTCATTCGGTAATACACTCTGCTCCCATTTTGAAAAAAAATGCTTGATAGTATAATGATGATAAACATGCATAAGAGATATGTAATACCTTTCAACATGCCTTCCTTGACAGTGCCTACTAGACTCTTTAGTGTAGTGGCTATTTAACTGTGAGGTTATGTGTTATTGAGATAAAACGTGTTTCCTTTAAATCAAGCTCAGCTTCTGCTGACTTCATCAATAAGTTCATTCAAGATTTTTTGACTTCCTATTTACCCAACATCCTGGTATTCCTTTGTCTCTCCTCTAAGTACAAGTCAGGCCTAACCCTGGTTAGTTTCTAACCCAGGTAGGTCTAGCACCTGCTAAGGTGCACTTTTAAAGCATTGGAGTGTTGTTTGTGCTGGAATGGGTTAAAGGCTGTAATATGTGAATGGTGGAGGAAGTGTACTTTTTGCTCAGAGTTTATTGGTACTTGGACATCAGCATCTGCCTCAGAATTGTAGTCAGAGAGAAATGGCAACAAGCATTTTTGATATTATTATAAGTAAACCTACTTAAAACTGAGTTTAAAGCTATGGCCAATATGCAGTAACAAAAATCAGGCATATCAAACACTGTTATTGTATTGAGCTGTATCCTGAAACAAGAAGTAGGTTTCCACATCATTATTAGATATAGGTAACCAGCATGATATATGTTGGAGGCAGAAGGAAGCGACCACAGTAATCTCAAAGACAAAGAGCAGGCAGACGGACAGATTAAGAAGAATGCAGAGTAAATTCTGAACTATCAACACTCTACTGGTCAGTAGGTCATGAAATGCCAGAGCTATTGGTTCTGGACCTAGAACAGCATAGTGGTTAATGTATTAAACTAGGCCCAGGTTTCAATCTGTTCTCAGATATGGATACTGATTTGGGTCATTTGGACCAGTCACTCCTGTTGAGCCCAGTCTACTTTACACAGTTGTTAATGTGTGAGAAAAATTATATAATCACTCCCTCCTACAATTTGGAGACTTACTGGTGTGTGGGTGTGTGTGAATGTATTCACACACACACATACACCAGTTCAAGTTCTGGAGTAGAGGTGGGATATAAACAAAATAAATAACAGTGTGGGTTGTTTGTTTTTGGCTTAGCATGTGCAATAATGTCAGCCAATTCTGAATTATTCAATTCACATAGTTAAACAAGCCATAGTGCACCATGGTGTCTGAACAAGATTATTGTTAACTGATTTCAGACTTTGGACTACTTACTGTCACAATATCCAAATCTCTATCATACTTCACTTCACAGAATGGATAGCATCTCTTTCTGCAGGTTCTTTCAAGAATTATTTGTAAGGGTGATATTCAATAGCAAAATAAGCATGACTGACAGGTCAAATTCTCAGAGTCCTGCTCTTTGCATACCGTCCTCCCATAATATGCTCTGAAGATTTCGAGACCTTCTGATGCAGAGTGGAGGGCATAGGAAAGGAGAGAAAGAAAAGAATTTTTGCACAGAAGTCTACTGACTTACAGTAGATCCAACTCAACTTCTTAACATCTACAATAATGCTTAAAATGTCATCAGAATTTTGCTTAGGTATAATGTACTTTTCTTTAATGTAAAGTTTGACTCATTTAAAAGTCTACACTTGCAGTTATAAATGTAACAGTTTTCAGTTTCAAAAGTGCCAGATGTTACTGTTGGAAAAGCACTGTAGATTTATTTTAACTGCCCTTTGAAGTGGTCAATTTGGGTATGAAACAGTTTTATATCCAGGAGGCGTTCTCAACTTGTGAGACACATATGTCTTGTTACAAAATGCAGCACCACAGACAGCCATAACAATAAAAGTCAGTTTCTAACTTGACAATATACCATAGTATTCAGAAAGATTATAAAATAAATCAATACTGAAAGTCTTAAATGTGCTCTAACCACCTAACCATTTGCTGACAATTTCCAATTTCCCACTCCAGTTAATTCTAGAGAACACACACACAGAGAAGGAAGAAATCCACAACTTTTTACCTCCATGGTATGATTGTAACCCTGTTCATCTTTTGAAGCAGTTATAAATAATCCAGCCAGTAACTTAACACAATAAGGCACTCAGTATTCAAAAAGCATCTTGGTGTCCTACTGAGAATATTCCATTTGGATATTCAGGGCAGAATACTTAACACTGAATTTTCTTGACAACATTGATCAAAGAAAACTAGTGAAAACTATTCTGTAATCTCAACCATCTGCCAGAAACATTTTTTGGCTCCCTCAAGCAATGCCATGTAGCAGGAGGGTACAATAGATAATATGGGGCAGTAGGTCTATTTCATCAGCTCTAATGAACATAATTTCTCTTAGGCTCTTCCTCAACTTAGTCTCAACTTCTGGGGACCACGAATAGAAAGCACTGCTTTCCTGTGGTCTACAAAGGCCTCCCAATGGAGAACAGACTCATCCCCTACCTGTTGGTTTTCAGGAAAATGCTAAGGACCAAATTATTTCAGAGGGCATTCTCTTAACAAATATTGGACCACGTTTTATCCTCTAGACTCTCTTTTTGTTGTCATTCTGTGTTTATTGGGTGCTTTATGATATCACTGTTTGTTTTAACTATACCATGAATGGCTTAACTGTTGTTACACTATATAAATTGTAAGCTGTGGAGAGGCATCAGATTACAATGGATGGATGGATGGATGGATGGATGGATGGATGGATGGATGGATGGGTGGATGGAGCAGCTCCATGGCATTTTCCCATAGCTACATCCCAATGCTGATATATGAATTGCCATTTGATTTGTCTAAGCAATTGGCAGCATTCAACCAACTTTGATTGACCTCAGAAAGTTGAGCATAAAATCACCAGGAATCCCAGAGTTACAGGTTAGATTGGGTAGTTAAAAAAAAAAAAAAAAATCCTGGATGAAGGCAGTGGTAAACATTTTCATATTGTTGGCAAATAAAGTACTGTACATGTATAGTATGTATCCAGGGAATCATTAGAAGTTGATCTTTACTTGAGGGAGTTTTTACAGATTGTTAAAACAAATTGGTGATTTTTTTCTTCTTCTTTTCATCTCTTTTTCCTTTGGGATCATGTTCATAAGAAACAAGCAAAACATGTCTTAATCTTATTGGTTATACATATGCTACTCTGGAAGCCTTTTAATTAGACTGTCATAAAAATGCTTTAAATATATAGAATTTTTAATTGAATTGCACAATAGAAAGCAAAAAGGATTATCCAGAAGCCAATAGTGTGTAACCAGCTTCCTAATTCATGTTCTGATCTCATGATGCTGAGCATATCATCTCTACAAGCAGCAGCTAATATAATTAAGCTTAGTTTGAGAAATCAGGTTCTGGGACTGGCTTCCCTGGCAAGATACCCGCACTCTTTCACATACAAGGAAAGGCTACAACATTCAAGGCTTTCTAACTTAGAGGGAGGGGAGTAAGAGAAGATATGTAGAAGACACATACATTCATCCATGATGTGGAAAACATAGACATATTTTTTTTCTCTCAAAATGTTGAAATTCAGGTTCATCTATTATTAAAAATAAATGCAGGGAGGCTCCAGACTGATAAAAGGAAGTGCTCCTTTAGATAATGTTCTCATCAGATGTGGTGATAGATTTTAGATGGTTTTAAAAGACAAATGTATGAGGATCAGATCAGACTATCAATGTTTACCAGATTTGATGGCTATATCTTAGTTCCTAAATTGCAGAGAACAGTATATTTTAAATGCCAGCTGCTAAGATCAGCAGCTGAAGAGAGCTATCAACTTCCCATCCAGCTTCCAAACTCCCAATTGTGCATCTGGTTGGCTACTGCATGGTACAGAATGCTGGATTAGATGGTCTTTAGTTTGCTCCTGGCCTCCATACCTCACCCAAGCCTTTTTTTCCAAACCCCTTGTACAGAATCAGCTAAGAGTTATAGGTATTGCTGAGGAGCTGGGCAAAGAAAATCACCGAGGAAGCCAAGAAACAGCAAACAAGGACTACCTCTCTGTCCCCTTCAGCCTGGGGGGTTTACACTGCTTGGGACATTTAAGGCTGTGGTTTGCCATCGTGCTTACTTCTGTTCCTCGGTTTCTCTCTCTCTCTCTCTCTCTCTCTCTCACACACACACACACACACACGCCTACTTTTCTACCATGGCTTGTCCGATAAACTATTCCATGGGATTGTAACATATGCAGCAATACTTTGGCCAATACAGTCGAGTCTTGGATGTCTTGTTCTCCTTCTTTAACTTGCTATCAAGAAAATTCACACAACATTCCTTCTCTTGATGTGTATGTTGGTGCAATATTTGTGGAAGTTTGAGCATCAGGGTCAGCTTTAGCTAGATGCATTTTTTTATAGTTGTTTCTAGATTATTTAGAACAGCATTATGTTCTCTATGTTTCTCTTCTTGATCTAGCAATTTTTTTCCTAAGCTCCTAAACTTCCTTTTGTAATTGTTCAATTTGTTTTATCCTGTATGTATATAATACAAGCTAGACTGTATGATGTAGTGAAAATTAATGTATCACACCTAGGAGTTATATTTGAAAGGAAAAATAAAGTGAATGATTGCAAATGTTACATAAATGGCCAAAAAAAATCTTAAGCAAATAAATTAATACGTGTATCTTGGTAGAATGTTTACTAAAGATGGAAAAATGGGTGGAGACATTTTATGATGTGCAAATGCTGGTAGGTAAGTAGTAGATAGTATGTGGTCTGTTGTGAGGAATCCATGTAGAAAGAAATAAAAATGACTGTGTATAAAGAGTGTGTCTCTGCCTAGTCTGTTAAATGGAAATGAGAATTGGATATGTTAGGATAAACATGAAAGTAAGTGGAATGTCATGGGAATGAGATATTTAAAAATGTGTAGTAAAAGAAGAATATCATGTCCCATATATCTGCTCACAACCAAGAAGGCTAGATTTTCACAGGAGCTTATTAACCAGATTTAGTGAAGGGGTAAAAGGGTATTGGTTACATAAATGAAAAAAGGTATTAGTTACAGAATCTTGCACCCTGGATATGTCCACTTTAGCACTCCTTTTACCAGTAAGTTGATTTGGGTTAGGATTTGATCTTCTTGCTGGCTGTTTCATGAAGCAGCAAAGAAACTGATAGTCACTTCACTGATATTAGAGGAATGTGCAGCTGTTCTGGCCCTATAATATTTTGCAAACTCCCATTCTCTTCTCATGCTTCAAGAAGTCATTACTAAGAAAGAGAGCTGAGAATGAACGAGTGATTAATTAAAATGGTTTGAATACCAAAAGGCTACCAGTATAAAAAGGTATTTTGAATAGTTTGATCAAACAGAGTGAAAGAATGAGTAATGATTCACAATACATATATACTGTATGAAGAAGCGATGAATTGAGAGGGAGAAGACCAAGAAAGTCACAGGTAGATGAAATGGATGACCACCTCCAAAACAGAGAGGTGAAAAGACAAAAATGTGGTGGAAGAAAGGACAGAAAGTTATGGAGTAGTATAGTTTTGGTAAAAACTTGTTTCAGCTATGGTTTCTTTTCTTTTTCTTGTAACATATATTTAATATCTTTTATTTCTTCTTTACTGTTTTTCTGAGCTTTGCTTAATGCTGCCAACAGATATATAGATATATGTGTATTTATGTGGAACTTGAACCAATATGAAAAAGTTTTAATTCTAATCTTATAATGATACAGTAAGGTAATCCGATAAGTGCTTCCAAAGAGTCACAATTTGTTCCTTATTTACTCCATACAGGAAAGTTCTCATATTATTCTAGTTTACATATATTGTCTAGATGATGATGATGATGATGATGATGATGATGATGCTATTACAACTCATAGAGAAACACTGCATTGTTTTTTTGGTTTTTTTTTTTTTTTTTTTGCTTGCAGGTCCCAGGGAGATAGACCAATTTTATATATTCCTGAACTCAAGGATTACATAATGAAAGCTAAATAATATTTCAAAAGGGGTTTTGGACAGTGGGTTCTTCTATGAAGGTATTAGAATATTGGATAATGTCCAAAATATATTTTTTATTCTACTTTAGAGTTTGCCATAAACTTCAAAGAAGCCTAGAGTATGCAGTCAGGCCTTTGAAATGTAAAGATAATGAGAGATAATTATAAGTACAGAGTAATAAAAAGTAATGATAGCATTGTACAACACCTAGGGCTTTTCCTAAGAGCATCTAATTTAAAGAAATAAATAAATAAGTTACAGCAGTCATGCTAAATTTTCCAAAAGTACAGAGTATTGAAACTGAAGTAGGTTTGACAAGCTCAACTGAACCATAATAAATGTGACAACTTACACGTTTTGTTGTTCTACTGTAAAATTCTTGCTGTTCCACAGAAGGAAAACTAGTTTACCACGTGGTTACAAGTATGTTGTGATGAGTTGCCAGTTTTGGTCATCTATATCCAATGAGGTTGTAGAGAATATATCTAATGCATGGAAGGAGAATTAAACAACACTTGGGGCCTGCTTCTAATACATGTGCTGTTCCAAGCTTTTATCTATGCCAGCTGTGCATTGTGTGGAATGTGTCAACAGGAGGAGCCCACACTTTTAAGTTCTCTGCACCAATGGGAAAGTTATATGTTCCCCCCCCCCCCCAGCATGGAGAACACTTAGTCCTTTTCAGTGATTTTCATTCATCACTGACAATTTCTTTCTTTCAGCTACTCTGATTACTTTTAAGATTTCTGCTTCCTTGAGTTTATGAGATGTTTCCAGGTGATTTCATTGAGTGAGAATGAAAATATGTAATCCAGAATCTTCAGTTATTTGCTAGTTACTTATATAAAAGTAAACTCTCCAAGTTGAGATTGACTCCTGGTAATTTGATCCATGTAGTTTTCTTGACAACATGAAGTGATTTGCTAATGCTTTTTTTTTTAAATGTTTTTGCAATTTCCCAGGCTACTCTATAATCCTGGCATTTCCTGCTCAACTCCCATTCAAGAATTAATCAGGTCTAATACTTAACTTTTTGTGTTATAACTGCTTCTACAATCATTTTCCCCTTTATTAGGGAATAATGTAATTGGAAAGAAAAAGTAGAGGGCGTATTTTTGGTGTCTCTTTAGGCATCAAAAGAAGACTATTAAATGATAGACAAAGAAGCAGATGCTTAGGTTGCTAGTAATAAGAACACTTTTGCAAAAAAAAAAAATGTTTACAACTTTTTGGTTGAGAAATCCATATCTGCCAAGCTCCTCAACAACTTATACACCAATCAATAAACTACAATCATTCTAACGTAGGCAGCAATGAAAAGAGAAACTTTCAGTGAATGACTTTCTAAATGAGCTGACATATTGATTATATGTCTGCACTGCATTGCCAAGACAACCTAGCAGTTGCAGACATAGTTAATATTTAATTTCCACATATTTTACAAATACTATTTTGACAGACAAGATCAAAATGAAAAGGAAAATGCCATCTAGTGAACCTTTGAATTTGCAAATGTTTTGGGAAAAGATTACTGGAAAGAATTTTTATTTTCACAATAGTCTAGTTAGACTGCTCATTGTTTTATCCATTAGGATCACAGCTAACTTGTTATGGCAATTATGTGTTTCCTAACTGGCTTTAGAGTCGTTTAAAAAAAATTGTAGCAGCAGTTCATCCCAAATTCAGGGCAAATCTATGGCTATGACACCCTTGTCTATATTGCATTGGAGCACAGAACATGGAATTTGCCCGTTATATGTTCATCCTTATTTATTTATTTATTTATAAGATTTGTATGGCTAGCCACCTTAAACAACCCTGGGCAGCTCAGAATGATGTTATGGTAAGAAGCAATACCCTCTCAGTGTCGTGTGCCCTTCCCCTGCCCAGCCCTCATCCATAGCCCTCCCTTCTGTTAAGAACAGGATTAATATAGTATTTTTCTTAACAGTTCTGAAATATTCATTAATAAAATATTATGAGTGGCATTCTCCAACCTGATGTCCTCAAGAAGTAGTGGACACCAATTCCCAGTGTTCTCAATGGCTGATCATTCTGAAACTTAACATCTAATACATCTGAAAAGCACCACACTGGGGCAACCTGATCAAGACAGTAAGGTGCTTCATAGTCCTTTTATACTGTACTCTGTGAATGTTCAGAATCAGAAAATGCCCATAGAAAATGAATCAATATCCACACTTTTCAATCTAAAAAAAGCCTCATAAGAACATTTATCTCATGGTGTTCCCTTTTGCAGTTTAACTGTATCATGGAAACTAGAGAGTCTGTGGATCACTGGAGAGAGATTGCACATTGAATGGCAGGAAATTCACACAAACCCCTTGACCAATAAGTTCAAGGACACCAAATTCTACTCAAGAGAATTTCCCTGACTTTTTTTGGAAACTTTTCAAAGGCATTTTTTTTTAATTGAAATGCATGGTTATTTTAAAATGCTGGATAACTTTTTGGTGCAGCACTAGATACTCATCTCAAAATAACATCCATGAAGTCTATATACCTCACTGATTCCACCTGGATGAGGTTTGCAGCATGGATTTCTTCATGTGTAAAAATAGCTTGTTTAAACTTCAAATCAGAATAACTGTTTGCTTCAAAAGAAATACTCTGGTTTATAGTATTTAAGTTTATAGTATTGGTTGACAATTGGTTTATAGTATTGTGTTGACAATTAAAAAAAACTTTTCGTATCGCTACCGCCCTCTTACTTGTAAATCCCTGGCACTAACTGTGGAAAAAGATCTAGGAGACAATGCACTGAACTGGTCACTTTGCAGCAATCAATTTAAATTGCTTCCTATTTCAGAGTGTGCACCATCTCTGCATGTTTTCTTTTTTATTTAGTAATTTTATTAAGAGTTATAATTACAATAGTAAAAACTAATACAAACTGAAAAAAACCTAAAAAAATAAAAAGAAGAAATAGAAGGTGCAGGAAAAAAGAGGAAAAATAGAGGAAAAAGAAAAAAATAATATAGTAAAGAAAAAGAAGTATATAAAGAAGTGACTTCCCACCTTCATCACAACACGTATAAACAATTTTAGTAACTTATCACCTCCTCTTAAAATACAACAAATGATCTCTTCTTCCCATATCCATTTCTTATCTATAAACAAACCCATAAAACCTTGTCATTTCAGTCCTGATGTCAGCAAAAGTGCATTAAGGGTTACCAGAAATAACATAGGAAGACTCCACCAAGGACTTCACAACATATCTATTTTAGCCTTAATCAAATAAACCAACTTTATAATCCTTCTGTTTACTTCTAACAATCTTGATCTTTAGTCCCCTCAAATAATGATGTAGAACTTGACTTCTTTTTATTTTTTCTTTGTCTGTTCTCACAAAATTCTTCAAACTTTAACAAGCTTCTTTTGTAAATCCAAAATAGGAAAATTATACTATATTGGATTTACAAATTATATCTGTATCTTTTGGTTTGTTATTTGTATATCCTTGTTTAATTAAGACATCTGCCGGTTTCTTTTGTATGTTCAGTGTAACATCTTTTTCCATGACATTCTTGTAGCTTGTCATTTTTAAATCCACTTTCAACTCAGCCTTGATCTTGTCAAGTAGAATTTGTTCCTCTTCCATAATATCCTTTAGACACATTGTATCTATAGAGGCAGACACTTTTGAGATTGACTTCTGGGTCCATTGTTTAAAAATATCCTTCAGTATGTCCAATGTTAAAATATTTTGCTTCATTCTGTAGTTGTAAGTCAAATTTGAGTGTTCTTTTCCTTTAATTGTAATCTTTAGTTCCTTCTAGTTCCCTCTAGTGTCCAATTTTTAAAGTCGTTTAAAGTTTTATTATGATTTTTAAAAATTCAGAACAAATGCATTTTCCCATGGGAAGGATTCTTTATAATTAATTCCAAAATCTTATTTCAAATTTATCTGGACCCTTAATCCATTTGTAACTTTCTAAGATCAAAGCTTTAATCACTCTTTTCCTGTTTATTCCAAATAAATAAATAAATAATAAAATCTCTTAAACTTGTAATTAAGACTTCTTCAGACTCCTTCTGAGCTAAGGATTGAAGGAAACTCGCCCAGTGCTGTAAAACTTGTCGATCCAAAGATTCCTAATAGCTGAAAAGAGTTACCAAGCAATTTCTAGAAGTGATTAAAAAGGAAGTATGCAAACTTAGTGGCACCTATCATGGTTTGAGCAAGATGGTTATTACCTCATCTCCCAGAGCTCTAAATCCTCTGGAGACCCCTCTCTTGTGGTCTCCTCATGAGAAGCAACTGTCTGGAGCACTTGTGGGCAATCTCAAGTCCTCTCCTTTTCTGGTCTACTCGCTGGCTCTTCATTCTGCTATAGTAATCAGCTCCGCTTTTCACAAAGCCATCTTCAGTCTGCCATTTCTTCTCTGGAAGTCCTCTGCATGTCTTATTTTGAAGTGATCCCTTTCAAATATATATTGCTTGTAAGGAGTTATCAAAATGCTGAATTATTTCCATTAAAGGTTTCTCTTTCTTTAAAAATAAACAAGAAAAAAATGATATGAAGCAAACATGTATTCCCTCTTTGAGCAAACTATTAAAGGAAAATGTATCAGGTGTGTGTAGTTAAGATCTACTAAGCACAGATAAGAATGACACTATAAATACTGTATCTGTGGTTATTTCATCAATTCCTGTAGCTTTCTGACTTGATAATGGCCAGTATCTAATCTAATCTAATTTAGTATTCTAGTACTACAGATTCTAGGGGATCTGTAGGGAAATAGGGGATATTTTCTAAGGTAGCTTGGAAGTTCACGTCTTTACCATACAGCATTTTAATATACTCCTTCCATCTTTGTTTGATCTTCTTTAAATTGGTTATTATCTGTCCATTGGCATTCTTAACTTACCAGTTCAACGTTGGAAATTTCTGCTGAGTTCAGAGATCTTTTGAAAGACTTTCCTTGTTTTTCCACGTCTGTTTCCATCTTCTATGTCTTTATAGATTTTGTTGTAATACTTCTTCTTGTCTCTTCTAACAGCTGTCTGAAATTCTTTATTAAATTCCTTCCTTAATAAAGTTACAGTTTTGTGGTCTTTGATTGGGTGTCTTATGATCTCTAATGTTCTCCACCTTCACTCTAAAGAAGCCTCAATAGGTTTGATTGGACTAGTATCCCTTAGCACATGGTTTCAATCTTGGTAGTTAACATTGCACTCAAAAGCATGTCACAGTTGAATCAGAAATTTAATCTTGCAAAGTTCACGTGGAGGATTGCTGTTTGATTCTGAATATGTTTATCACAGCCTTCTACAAGCTTTTGCTCTCCAGATGTGTTAGGACAAAAAGCTCCCAGAATGTCCAGTCAGGCTCAGAAAATTTGCTCTGTCACATTGAGTGTTATGTTTGCATTCAGTATTATTTGATCTTAAACTGTGCATGATGTATCAATTTGTGTTTAGCTCTTTGACAATTATCCCCATTTTCTACTCTAGCTCTGCTCTTTTTGGAAATTTTTAAGAAATTGTCACTTTTTAGGGTTTTGTGTTGCAATCTTCCTCACCTGGGGTTTTAATATCATACCACAAAGATAAAAAAATCCTGATAATCCAAACACAAATCATATATGTGCAAGGAGCCACTAAATAGATGTATTCTTTTGGAGGCACTGATAATAATGATCTGATTTGATGAACAAACACATAAGACTATAAAAAAAGCTTTTCTTAATCCAATCAAATATAAGTCTATTGCAGCATCCTGTTTCCTATATATTTCAATCACAAGTGGGGCGAATGCAGGTAGCTTCCACTGTTATTCCACAACCTGCATATTGCTTTTGAATGCTCAAAATAGCATATTGATATCTTTACTGGCTTTTAATGGCTTCTAATGGCTATATCTCCTGCCAATTTGTCTGATCCTCTTTTAAAGCAAGCTAAGCGAGTTGCCATCACTACAGCAAAGTCTATAACTTAATTGTATACTTTCTGAAGAAAAAATACAATTCATTTTGTCTGTCACAAGCTGCTGCTTCATTACATTCATTACATTATCATTACATGATCCTTTCTAGCATTTATAAGAGAGAGGGAAAACATATATTAATCTACTTAATCCACATTCTGTACAATTCTGTCATGTTTTGCCCTCTGTCTTTTTTTAATTAGAAAAGCCCACAAATGTTGCAAGTTTACCTTGTAGCAAAAGTGATCCAGCCTCTTAATCATTTTGTCCACCATTTCTGCTTTTTTAAAAAACAATTTTATTTTTTCAATTAGTGGGTCCTTCTACATTAGTACTCTTATGTGGCAACATCTTATATTTGTATAAAGGCAATATGATACAATTCATTTTGAATCGAAGTATATGTATTTTTCTTTCTCACAGCTACTAAACTCTAGCAATCTTGCTTTAGTGACCAAATTAGCCTTCAGGAAACAGTGATCTATTCTGTACAGGCTTTCAGTGATGTAATAGTATTCTTTCTATCCAATGCTAGGTATAATTCTGTTTTGGTGTATAAGGAACCTAGCTTATTAAAACGAATAGGAGATATTCTGTGGTTAGGTCAGTGCTCAGGTACTCATTTTCTTCTTTGAAGCACTATGAGTAATAATTTTTACTGGAGATCATTGTCTTTGATTCCTCTGTTTCAGTAGGCTGTTTATTTTTATTTATTTATTTATTATTGAGAAGAAGGGAAAAAACACATAGAAATGCTTTTAACAAAAACACTTTCACTTTTACAATTACAATTCTATATATACTTATTTAATGCAAATATTATTCAAGTAGTATATATTTCTAATACATTGATGTATCATGTTTTTTTAATCTCCTGTATTTTGTATAAATGAGTCCCATATTTCATTATACTTGTCCATATAAAGTCTACGTCTATGGGCAATCTGTTCATAAGTGGCAAGTGCAATCAGGTCTTCAATCCATTGGCTAAATGGGGCCATACACTTATCTTTCCAATACTGCAATATCAGTCAGCCATAGCAAGGGCACGGAGAATCCATTTACGTTGTCCCGTTGTCAAGTTCCATGTACTAGGTATATAGTTCATAATATTATCCTCTGAAAATGTTAGCTTTTGTCATACAATCATATTTATATAGTCCACTACTTTTTCCCAAAACTTGGTAGGTATAGGATATTGTAAAAACAAGGCAGTATTGTTTTAAAGAAGCATTACCTTATCACACCTCCAACATAATGCTGTTTTTGACAATCCTTTTCTATACAGATGTAATGGAGTCCAATAAATTCTAAATATTATTTTTTGTGGGCTGTTTATTTCTGAAGTCATAGGGAAGAGTTTTTTATTGGTAATGGCCTCATAATAATGGAACTACCTTCCTAGAGAGGTATGTATGATTTCTAGTTTGCCAGTTTTTAAAGGCCTAGAAGATCTTTTTATTACAACATGCCTTTACTAATGTTTGATTAAGATATTGTGACTAGTTCAAAATCAGTCAGTGAACTTCTATGATATCTTAAAGGTAGATTTCAACCAGGGCGGAATCTATCTTCCTAGTTCAACATTTGCCACTATAGCTCAATGGTGCACCTAGGACTACATATGTTTCAGAATGATAGTGACAAGTAATATATTTATTTCTTATGTTTTTGTTCTTCACCAATTGTTTCTGCAACCATTCTGGAAAAAGTGCAGAGTAAAGTTATCCTATGTCTTGATTCCCTAGGTCTAATTTATGTACGCTATAATCTCATGACTGAGTGCCAAATTCACTGGAATGTTATCCTTTGATGTGGCTGGGGCAACTGAGAATAAAGAAGACATCAGTTCTTTATTCTCTTCAGGGGGAAAGCTTTCATTTGTCCCTTTCCTTTGTAGTTGTATCCATCACCATTAAAGGAAACGCAATCCTCTGACTGAGTATAGGATTTTATCCCACCCCTTCCCAAAGCTCTACCAAATTACCACACCATACCAGACCTCACCTCTAGTGCAATAATGGTAAAAGCCTGCAAAAATAAACTATGCCAGCATTCTAGTCACTTAGTATATGGATTACAGTGAAGATATTACACTTTCCTTTGAAGCAGAAAGTCACATGAATTGCACATGATCATTAGTTAAATTCACAGTTTATCAAATTCACCTAATTATACTGGAAGTTAAATCATGCATCTTGTGATTGGAATTAAAGAAACCATTCCATAATATATCTTTTAGTAGGTGATAGATGCTTCAGGACATTTGTTTCTCTTAATTAGGCTATTTAAAGGACTGTGCAAGATTTGCTGGCTGAAAGGAGAAAAAGAAAATTGGCTATAAAACAATTAAATATCCTTTAATTATTGTTTTAACTTTCCAACACTTTGAATCTAAAGATGTATGTAATGATTATATGCCAGTCATTCATTTCATATCTACTGGTTGAAACTTACCTCATTTTAACTCACTCTGCTACATTAAAAATGCATCTTAAAATTAAGACAATGGGAAATACACCTTTATTAAGAAGGAATTTCTATTATATATGTCTGCTAAAATAAACTAAGAACTTATATAATATAATGTGGATCTAGGCCATAATCAAGCAGAGGCAAGGTTTTCCTATCTGAAGTACCTGAGTTAAAATTTAAAAAGGAGAGAGAGTAAAAATAATGGGTTGGCTTAGCCTGTGGGATCACCCCACCATTAGAAGAGAGAAGATGGCTTTTGATAATTACCCTCTACCTTCCAGCTGCTTACACTCTTTGAAAATCTACTCCAAGAGGTTGGAGCACATAAAAGCACATGATGGCAAGAGGAAGTGAGAACTGGTAATGTCATCTCTTCTGCTTTCTGCCCCTGAGATCCCTTCACTGATCCAAAAGTCTTTCAAGGTTGGAAAGAGCTCTTCCATTCAGGGAAGACAAAATATGTTTCCAGGTTCTAATGGTATCAATCAAAAGACCTTGAGTTCTACTTGTTGGGGGTCACAAGATGTCCTTAATTAAAAATCAACCCACTTTATCCTAATATTCTCACTTGCTTCCATCTGTAAACTGTATGTCAGAAATCAAGGGGAAATGCCAGAGAATTAGGGATTCAAATAAAAACAGGGGGGCAGGAACAATGCACTGGAATGTATCTTACTTTCAAAACAGAGGCAAAAGGAGGGAAAACATCTTTCTGCTGGTTTCTGAACAGCTAGATTATTTTGCTGCTTGCAACATGTAGCCATCAAGTCACAGCCTGCCACTGCAGAAGCCCTAGGACTATTTACTCATTTTTCCATCACCATCTTCATATATAGTATATATTTAAAAAGATGGAAAATAAGAAAATGAAATGCATGGAAGAAAAATATAGCTGGATTCACATATCACCTTAAGTCATGGCTTGTTTAATCATTGCTTATCTAATAATTATATGGGTTCATACAGCACTCTGAGCTATAAATGCTTATTTATAAAGCACATCTGGCCCTACACAACACACTAAACCAATCCAAACAATCTATATAAAGGTTTAGCACAGGGGTTTTCAAACTTTTTCAGGCTGTAGAACCTGTTCATATTTTTTTTAATTAAAATCCTGGAACCCCTGCTGTTTACACACAGAGAGTGATGAGTTGTAATTAGCACAAATGTCCCCTGGGACATTTCAGGCTTCTGAATGTCAGCTGACAAGCCCCACCCTTTCTGTTGTACCTTAGGAAAATTGTATTTGGCCTCCACCTCCACCTGTTTAGTCTCTCACAGAACCCTGTGGAAAGTAGTCTGAAAAATCCTGGCTTAGTGCAATTGGCAATTCAGTCAATATCTGAAACCTCTGTACAATTCCATACCCAGGGATGTGTCTGGTAGGGTAGCTATTGAAATACATTTAAAAAGGAAAAAAAATATGAAAGGAAGGACAGTGATGAGGATGAATTTTTTTAACCACTAAATACACCTACAACTAAAAAACATCTATAACAATCTATAGTAATGCTAGAGATGCATTCACGAAATTTATATAGACTCTTCTAATCTCTATAACACCTTTATCTCACATACATACATGACTTCCTCTGTTTTTCCCCCTCTCTGTCACTTATATACGTACAGGTGTTGGCCAACAAATGTTGGCTTTTTTACTACAGGTCACAGCAGCAGCAGCTGTCTTGTTAAGACAGTTTTTAAATTTGCACCAGCAGCAGCCAAGTAAAAGAAATAAGGCTTGGATATCTGCTTTAGGGCTCAGCTGTTTGTCACACTAATTTCCTTCCCACCCAGACTGTTCTGCTTCATCACCATGCAGACCCTTGGAAATCAACCAAGTTAGTCTAATGCCTGCATGGGTTGCTACTGCCTCCAAGTTTCATTACACAATGATTGATGAGCACCATATTTAGGGTTCAAAAATGCCAATGACTACCAGATGGCAGGAGAGTCATAGAAAACTCTACCCCTCTGGTGCCATGCGTGGTTCTCCTGATCCTTGCAGCTCAGCTACTATAGCCCTAGGGCAGTGTTGTCCAAACTTGGCCACTTTAAGATGAGTGGACTTCAGCTCCCAGAATTCCCCAGCCAGCCATATTGAAGTCCACTCATCTTAAAGTGGCCAAGTTTGGACAACACTGCCCTGGGGGAAATGAGACAGAAGCAGAACAGATGAAAAAAGAGGTCAAAGAGTGAGTTTTCCAGAGATTGAAGATAGAAAAACTGTCCACTGTCCATCATAACTGGGTATGCCTGGACACCCCATGTCTCATAAATGCCTGACCTGGAAGGAATGAAAGTCTGGATTTAAGCAATGTTTTGCTAAAGCAAAAGGTGTTTTTAACTATTCAGTTCTGAAAACAGAATTGTAGCAGTTGTTCTGGGCACATTGCTTTCAGTTTGCTTAAAAGGGGGGGGGGGAGCTAAAAAAAGGGGGAATGTAAGTCTGTCCTAAGGAAAGATTTTTGTTTAAATCAAGCAATAGTGTTTTTTTTCTAACAATACCAGAAATATAGAAAAATAAAATAGAAAAAGCGCACGTGTTTAATTTCTCTACCATAAAGTCACTGAGGTTTGCTGGAATGACATAGCACGTTACAGGACAAATTGGGCCAACTCAGAGCTAAACATCCCAAGTAGTTCTCATATGTGACTTTGGCATCTTTAAGTCTACCAACATTGAGAGTTATCATGTGTATCTCAATCCACCATTTCAACCTGTGAACATTTAGATCAAATAACTTTTACTTTCTATTATAAATAGCAACTATTGGAAAGGAGGGGGAAGAGGACTATAATGAAGGGAAAAACATTTAACATTCTACCACTGAGCCATAATACTGAGAAAAAATCCCCCCACACACAATGGAACCATTGTCAGAAGAGAGAAGTTCTGACTGGAACTTCTGATCCTTCAGGGAGAAAGTACCCCAACCAAGAGGATATTTCCACAATCCTGCTGTTATTAGTATTGCTGATCTGTGTATAATTTAGTGGCCTCTAGTATTATTTATTCACCCTCATCAGTTCCATTATTAAGCACATCCAGGACTGACAGCAACACTTAGTTTATGTCTGTCCCTATTAAAATACTGCTCCTATCATCTGTACCTGACCAGACTGCCTCAATCTACTTAATTACCATTGTAATTGTAATTGTAAATGTACCAATTACAGCAGCCAGCCCCGAAGGTCACCAACCTCAAGAAAAGAATACTATGCAGGTAGCATCTTTCATTAATACTGGCATGTGATCCATGGTATCTAGTCAACAAATATTGGCAGGGATGACCCCAAGCAGAAAACCTTCCTCCATCTTATTTTTACTGGACTTAGAATAGGTAGAGTTTTACATATATGACCTTTTTGTTTAAAACCTAGCCTAGAGGTTTTTGACAAGGCAACAGTATCTGGCTATTACTTTTACTAACATTAAGAAGCTGTTTAAGTGTTTATCTACAATGTCATTCACCTACTCCTTGCTTTAACTAGAGTGGAAACATTGGTTACATTCATCTTTTCAGGAATATTAAAACTGGGGCATTAAATATATATTTTCTCAATACACAAGTGACAATAAATCACTAGGGAAACTTTTTAAATCCATTTTCTCCTTCTAAACTCTCATCTTTAATAACAGCCTGTTCTATTCATGTTGGCTGGGGAATTCTGGGAGTTGAAGTCCACACATCTTAAAGTTACTGCAGTTGAGAAACACTGTTCTGGAGCTTTCTTTCAGCATATTCAGCTCTTGTAAGTTAATAGCGCAGATACAACTAGCTTTGATTCATTGTCAAACATTGCCACCAGGTGGCTTAATAATAGAAATTACTATTAAGAGTTACTGGTGACAGAAAATATTACTTTTGGAAGTTGTAAAAGCTATTAATAAACACACTTAGCCACAACGCTATTAAGAAAATATGTGGTTTGGAACAGAGGATTAGCCTATATTAAAAAAACTTTATGTTTTCAACAATGTGAAACAAAACAATCAAATTTTCCTGTCTGATATGCATACTCATTATTCAAACATATGAGATGCTTTAGTCCTCTGTTCTCTGCCTTAAGTTGAGAAGATTAGGAAGAAAGTTGTGGCTGATGTAAACAACTATTCCAGAATATTAAATGGAAAGCACAGAATTGGGAATGCAGAATTCTATAATTCAAAAATCTTTTCCAGAAGTGAAAATCATAACAGAGGCATGTGCTTATCTGTATTATCCTAGCAGGCAGATTTCAAATGCAATTATGTGATGAAATATGAAGCAAAATTCATTAGGCAATGGTCCTGTGGATCAAACTATATGGGATTTTTCAGAGAGTAGTTTGGTTTATACCCAGTTACCTCTTGTTTAGAAATAGACAAAAACAATTTTAATCCATTTGGCCTAAATTTAGAGTACACTCTACGTTTGAGGTCAAAGGCCTCACTTGACATTTCCTTGTTATTCCAGGTTCAACAAAGAATAAATTAAGTGGGATCAGAACAAAATATGAACTGAATTTAATTTAATTTGAACGTAAATATAATTTGTGATATATATCAAATTTAAGTATGGCTAAGTATAGACCCAGAAGACAGCCCTTCTTTGTCATGGCACCGCCCTTGGAACAATACCCTTGCTCATCTTTAAATGCCATTTTAAAAAATTGGATTTTTCCACAGGCCTTGGATTAGATGGAGGGATGGGTGCCATGAATGGTGAGGAATATAAACATAGAGTTTTTGCTGTCTAAACAGTTACCATTTTCATTGAGATGGTTGTTCTGTATTATATTGTTGTTTTAATTTTAAAAAGCCACCTAGAGGCATCTGCAATGGGGCTGTCTACAAGTTTAATCAATCAATCAATCAAATGATTACTCCCCACCCATCCACTCTTATTTACTTGCACATTACGTTAAAATTACAATGTTGTGGCAAAGTTTGGAGAGGGGCTCTTGGGGAATAAGAAGGGCTAATTAAACTCTGGGAATATGACTCAATGTTAAAAAAAAAAACCCTACATATTTTTGAAGTAAATCTGACAAAGAAACTTGGAAATCATTTTTGGATTATAATTCTTGTTGTTGTTGTTGTTTAGTCGTTAAGTCGTGTCCGACTCTTCGTGACCCCATGAACCATATCGCGCCAGGCCTTCCTGTCCTTCACTGCCTCCCTGAGTTTGCTCAGTTTCATGCTCATTGCTTCAGTGATGCTATCTAACCATCTCATCCTCTGCCGTCCTCTTCTCCTTTTGCCTTCAATCTTTCCCAGCATCAGGGTCTTCTCCAAAGAGATCTCTCTTCGCATTAGGTGACCAAAATATCTGAGCTTGAGCTTCATTATCGATCCTTCCAATGAGCAATCAGGGTTGATTTCCTTTAAGATTGACTGGTTTGACCTCCTAGCAGTCCAGGGGACTCTCAAGAGTCTTCTCCAGCACCACAGTTCAAAGGCATCAATTCTTCGGCGCTCGGCCTTTTTTATGGTCCAGCTCTCACAGCCATACATTACTACTGGAAAAACCATGGCTTTGACTATGCGGATCTTTGTCGGCAAGGTGACGTCTCTGCTTTTTAATATGCTATCTAGGCTTGCCATAGCTTTCCTCCCAAGGAGCAAGCGTCTTTTAATTTCATGGCTGCAGTCTCCGTCTGCGGTGATCTTGGAGCCCAAATAAATGAAGTCTGTTACTGCTTCCATTTCTACCCCTTCTATTTGCCAGGAATTGATGGGTCCAGATGCCATGATCTTAGTTTTTTTAATGTTGAGTTTCAAGCCAGCTTTTGCACTCTCCTCTTTCACCCTCATCAAGAGGCTCTTTAGTTCTTCTTCACTTTCTGCCATTAGGGTGGTATCGTCCGCATATCTGAGGTTGTTGATGATTCTCCCTGCAATCTTAATTCCGGCTTGTGATTCTTCCAGCCTGGCATTTCTCATGATGTACTCTGCATATAGGTTAAATAAGCAGGGTGACAGTATACAGCCTTGTCGTACACCTTTCCCTATTTTGAACCAATCGGTTGTTCCATGACCGGTTCTGACTGTTGCTTCTTGGCCCGCATACAGATTTCTCAGGAGACAGGTAAGGTGGTCTGGTACTCCCATCTCTTTAAGAATTTGCCACAGTTTGTTGTGATCCACACAATCAAAGGCTTTTGCATAGTCAATGAAGCAGAAGTAGATATTTTTCTGGAACTCTCGTGCTTTCTCCATGATCCAGCGAATGTTGGCGATTTGATCTCTAGTTCCTCTGCCTCTTCGAAACCCAGCTTGTACATCCGGTAGTTCTCGGTTCACGTACTGCTGAAGCCTAGCTTGTAGGATTTTGAGCATAACCTTGCTAGCATGTGAAATGAGTGCAATTGTGCGATAGTTTGAGCATTCTTTGGTGTTGCCCTTCTTTGGAATTGGAACATAAACTGACCTTTTCCAATCCCGTGGCCACTGTTGCGTTTTCCAAACTTGCTGGCATATTGAGTGCAGCACTTTAACACCATCATCTTTTAGTATTTTAAATAACTCAGCTGGAATACTGTCATCTCCACTAGCTTTGTTGTTAGCAATGCTTCCTAAGGCCCACTTGACTTCACTCTCTAGGATGTCTGGCTCAAGGTCAGTGATCACACCAGCGTGGACATCAGGGACATTAAGATCTTTCTTGTATAGTTCTTCTGTGTATTCTTGCCACCTCTTCTTAATCTCTTCTGCTTCTGTTAGGTCCCTGCCTTTTTGTCCTTTATCATGCCCATCTTTGCACTAAACGTTCCTTTCATATCTCCAATTTTCTTGTAGAGATCTCTAGTCTTCCCCATTCTATTGTTTTCCTCAATTTCTTTGCATTGTTCATTTAAGAAGGCCTTCTTATCTCTCCTTGCTATTCTCTGGAAATCTGCATTCAGTTGCTTATATCTTTCCCTTTCACCCTTGCTTTTCGCATTCCTTCTTTCCACAGCTATTTGTAAAGCCTCATCAGACAGCCATTTTGCTTTCTTGCATTTCTTTTTCTTTGGGATGGTTTTAGTTGCTGCCTCCTGTACAATGTTACGGACCTCTGTCCATAGTTCTTCAGGCATTCTGTCTACCAAATCTAATCCTCTAAATCTATTCATCACCTTCACTGTGTACTCACAAGGAATATGATCTAAGTCATACCTGAGTGGTCTAGTGGTTTTCCCTACATTCTTCAATTTAAGCCTAAATTTTGCAGTAAGAAGCTCATGATCTGAGCCACAGTCAGCTCCTGGTCTTGTTTTTGCTGTCTGTATAGAGCTTCTCCATCTTTGGCTGCAAAGTATATAATCAATCTGGTTTCGGTATTGACCATCTGGTGATGTCCATGTGTAGAGTCGTCTCTTGTGTTGTTGGAAAAGAGTGTTTGCTATGACTAGCTTGTTCTCTTGACAGAACTCTATTAGCCTTTGCCCTGCTTCATTTTGTACTCCAAGGCCAAACTTGCCTGTTATTCCGATTACTCCTTGACTTCCTACTTTAGCATTCCAATCCCCTATGATGAAAAGGACATCTTTTTGGTGCTAGTTCTAGAAGGTGTTGTAGGTCTTCATAGAAGCGGTCAACTTCAGCTTCTTCAGCATCAGTGGTTGGGGCATAGACTTGGATGACTGTGATATTGAATGGTTTGCCTTGGATACGCACTGAGATCATTCTGTCGTTTTTGAGGTTGTACCCCATTACTGCCTTTCCCACTCTCTTATTGACTATGAGTGCAACTCCATTTCTTCTAAGGGTTTCTTGCCCACAGTAGTAGATATAATGGTCACCCGAATTAAATTCACCCATTCCCGTCCATTTCAGTTCGCTGATTCCCAAGATGTCGATGTTCAGTCTTGTCATCTCATGTTTGACCACATCCAGCTTGCCTTGGTTCATAGATCTTACATTCCAGGTACCTATATAATATTGTTCTTTACAGCATCGGACCTTCTTTTCGCTTCCAGATACATCCACAGCTGAACGTCCTTTCGGCTTTGGCCCAGCCGCTTCACTCTTTCTGGAGCTACTTGGAATTGCCCTCCGCTCTTCCCCAGTAGCATATTGGACACCTTCCGACCTGAGGGGCTCATCTTCCGGCGTCATATCTTTTAGCCTTTTAACATTGTCCATGGGGTTTTCTTGGCAAGGATACTGGAGTGGGTTGCCATTTCCTTCTCCAGTGGACCACATTTTGTCAGAACTCTCTGTCATGACCTGTCCGTCTTGGGTGGCCCTGCACAGTATAGCTCATGGCTTCACTGAGTTACGCAAGCCCCTTCGCCACGACAAGGCAGTGATCCATGAAGGGGATTATAATTCTACATGTGTGTTTGTACCACACTGAAATTTGAGTTTCTTTTAGAGTAAGGTCCTCAATTGCTTGGATAGAAATTACTGTAATTCTTAATCTCATTTTATGCTTTATAACATGCTGATTATTGCTGTTGAAAATCATATGAGATCATATCAATTGACAAAATACTTGAATTTTAACAATTATTTGTAGTTTTTTTAAATGCTGTCGTATATTCATTTGTTAAAAACTAATTGATAAAATATTTTTTTAAATTAACCTAATTCTAAGTTGCTTGTAAATTCCTTGTTAAGCTACCTTGTGCTTCATTTTACCTTTTTTCCTCTCTTCTTTGGGTATGTGTCTGTAGGTCTTTTAGTGCTTGGTAATATTCTTCTAGGATTCAGAATTGGTTTGCTTTTAAGATATACGCAAACATGCACTGGAATATAGACTTACGTCTACTGTCACACATCCAAGTAATGCTACATGAGATGACCTGCCATCATTCTCAGCAATCCAATTATTATGGCCTTAGGACTTATCACAGAGTAAGATGTGTTTAACCACATCCATCTTTTGATTCTAGATGTAATTCATCTTGGTCTTTCTCATTCTCTGATAAAGTCAGAGAACAGAAATGGAGCTACAAAAATCTCATGTTCCTTAAGATAAAATCAGAAAGTTTCTGTTGGAGTGAGATATGTTTAACTGCACCCATCTCTCATTTCTGAGACATAGAATGCCTTGGTTCATTCTCTTCCTTTTATTTCATCTGAGAACAAAAATTGAGGTGTGAGATTCTCATATAGTTTCACATTTAGCTTGTGCAGTGAGCCAGACAGTTCTTGGAATAAGCAATAACAATTTATTTCAAGAAAAATGCATAAATGACTAGAACAGCAGGAGCAGTAAAAGCTAGAGAAAAGGTTCACTAGTAGCAGTAGAAAGCTTTATCTGCTGTTGCTGTAACAGAAGAGAAATTCCTGAACCTCATAGAAACTACAGTATCTGGAGCTTGTAGTAAAGGCAGGGGTGCCTCTGCCACCTCCGTGAAGGCCTGTGGTCCGTTGATTTTAGTATTTACTCCAGGCAGTTCAAAGTCATAAAAAATACAATAAAACCACATTTGTCTCCTAAAAACATCAAGTCCTCCTATTAAAACAAATTAAATTTAATATTCACATTAAAAACCAAAACCAGAACAAATAAAAACCTCCAAAACAGTTTGAGCCATCAATGTTTCAAGAGATGAAATACAGTAAGCACATTATACCTCCAAAGCCCAGCAGAACAATATAGATTCTGCTGTTTTAGTTTTAGCTGAACAATATTGTTTTAGGACAATAAAGTGGTTGCGGGGGGGGGAATGGCAGTCCAGGGCTTCAAGGGAAAACTATTCCACAAGAATGGGGCAGGAGCAGCCACTGAGAAGATGTGTCTTCTAAATCCTACTCCCTTTCTGAGTTGAATGCACAGGATGGACAGATTCAGTCTGAAGAGATAGTTTTGAAGGTAAATAGGAGCCAAGCCTGCGAAGAGAGGGCTCTTTGGAAAAGACCCTGATGCTGGGAAAGATTGAAGGTAAAAGGAGAAGAGGATGGCAGAGGATGAGATGGTTAGATAGCATCACTGAAGCAATGAGCATGAAAATGAGCAAACTCAGGGAGGCAGTGAAGGACAGAAAGGCCTGGCGCGATATGGTTCATGGGGTCACGAAGAGTCGGACATGACTTAACAACTGAATAACAACAACAACAAGGAGCCAAGCCATTTGGGGCTTTATGGATTAAACTAGCACTTTGAAATGTACTCAAGAATCTATTGCATGCCAGGGAACTGGTTCCACATGACTGAAGCAGCTGTCACCTACTTCATTTGCAGACCCTGGTAGTCTTTAAAGTCATTGCATTGGACTTTCCGGCAGCTGCTGGAAAAGCAAGTAGAGGCCATGGCCAAGATATTCTTCCCCAGCTTTGGGTGGTACTAGATATAACTGTTCTAGGAACGAGATGCTCTAGCTATAATCATGCCTCCACCATCTCATACTTTATCTATTGTAGCCCACTCTAACTGGGGTGTCTCTGAACCGCGTTCACAATCTTCAGTTGGAACAGAATGTAGTGACTTCTGTGCTAACAGGTGAAAGCTGACTCAGCAGTAACACTGCTTCTTCACAGTCTCTGCACTGGTCACCCATATGTTTCCAGATCCAATTCAAAGTGCTAGTTATCATCTACAAAGTCCTCGATCGTTCAAATCCTAGTTATCTTTGGGACCCCCTGTCCATGTAGAATGCACACATCCTATGCATTTGAATTGTGAAAGCATGCTGTATAATCCCACTCCCCAACCAAACGAAAGAGGTGGGGATCAGGGAACTTGCTTTTCTGTAGCTACAGCAGCCTTACAGAAAACTCTGTCCCCTGATGTAGGAATATTCCCCTTTCTGTTAACATTCAGATGAGAGGTAAAAAAGCAGCCTTCCTTTCTCTAGTCTTTTGGATTATAATTTATAGGGAAATTGCTGTTAAAATATGATACCAACTTGGCAGATGATGATGATCCAAAAAATTCCTTGGTCATGTCCTTTTTCTGCTAATCAATAGACTTGAGTCCAGGAGAACCATCAAATCTCTGGTTACTGACTGGTTAGTTTTTCACACTGGAAAGCAAACCATAAGGGAATAGCCAGTCAGCAGCTACTCAACTGCTTAATGCTGAAGCATCTCCTGAAACTTCTTCATAATCTGTGGCAGATTCAAGAATTCCTCTCACACCTCAGCCACTCCTCAGAAGTAGGTAGTGGTAGTTCCTATCATCAATTAAATATAGGAAATAAATGTACTGTACATTGTTAAAAGTAAATATATAAAGGAGATAACAAATATTAGGGTTTTTTTAAATTTGGAAGTTCTTTATAATCTCAGGTTCAATACATTAAATGTATTTTGGGATTTGCATTTAATATTTAGGACTTCTTTAAAATGCCCTCCCCCCCCCCCAAAAAAAATCAGAGGACTGATATTTAACTGCAGCCAGTGAAGAGGGAGGCAGGTAACATTTCTTTCCTATGCTGCAGTTCAAGAAAAATATCAAATACTTCCTTTAAGGGAAAAAATGGCTTCAGTCCAACTTCATAGCAGTAAATCTTGGTTCTCCAGACATCTGAATCCTTATTCAGGATTATGTTTACTCAGCAGAAAACTCTCAGACACAACTCAGATTAGACTCTGTTGCAGACAAGAACAAAGTCCTCAGAGCAAAGTCAACCCTTTATATAGGTCCATGCTCTGGAGGTTAAACTCTGAACATCTTCCTCCCACTTTTCCAAGTTAACTGGTACCAGGTACAGTAGTTGGTTTTTTTTTTTCTAGCCTCAGAACCACTGCTTTGCTACCATACCAGATTTAGGCCTTATAGTTTAGGGTTAGGGACACAACTGCACTGGTTTATGATTTCCAGAAATGAAGTTATTAGGCTTGTGCAAGGCAGGAGTGAGTCACCTCAACAAATTCACCATGCAGGAAAGGCAACATACTCTGTTTCACTGAGGTATAAAACAACATGCTTTTCTTTGAAAAGATGCCCTGCAAAGATACACACACACACACACACACAGAAGGCAATTTCTTCCACTGAAGTAAAAAAAAAAACATGGCTGTTGTGCCTTGCTGTTCAGAAGCAGGAAGATATAATGCAGTGCAAAGCTGCTTCAAATGCATGCTTCACATATAGCTCCATTGAAGCATGCCACTCCTTTAAAGATTTGCATAGCCCTAATAGCTAGGTTAGTCTTTTGCAGCAAAAAGAACATCTCCCTATAGTCTACCATATTAGATATTGTATAAGCCTTCATGAATCTCCACATCATCAAACACACGATGATTTACTTGATAGTTAATTGATTAGTCTTTAAAATGCCACAAAAGCTTTATAATCTATAATTTCGCATTATGTGTGAACCAGGTATTGATGGTGAATTCAACAATCTATAGTTAAAACAAGCTATGGCTTGAATCCATAACTTCAGTAGCCCACCAGCATAAGCATTATGTAAGCATTGTGTTCAGAAAATGGTGCATAAAAGGGTTTTCTGTTATACATAAAATGAAGTAATGTAACTCTCCCACATCTTTCAGCAACAAGAAAGTTTATACATTTGTTTCTAGTACCTAAATCTTTATTCATTTTTATTTTAATCAATTTTATAAATCAATTGAGGGAATAAATTAAATTAACACAGTATTAACTCATGATGGTAATTTTGTATTAATATTAATTATGCTTTAACTGACATATTTGGAAACACTGAAAATCAATATGATATTCAGTGCCTTACTATCATAGCATCAATTTATGGACAATTAAATTATGTAATGTTGAGAACAACTCTTGTTTTATCAAATTCTGGTTTCAGAATTCATCATGCAAGTCAGTCTCAATTGGTTTGCTTTTGTTGCTAGGTGTCTGTAAATAATAAAAGTTGTCAGCAGAATCTTTTTTTCTTTTTAATTCAGTCTGTGAAGGAGCTTTTCCTGTGGGATAGTGAAAAGTTTTATATTTTTTACTAAACAGCAGAAAATGTCAGAATAACCTTATCTGATGTAAGAAACCTACTTACACAACAATAATAATAGTGCAACTTAAATATACTTCACACAGCATATTATCTGTGCTTATGGATGGTCATAACTTGGATGGCTTTATTTCATTTATTTATTTCACACATTTATATGGTTTTTAAAAACAACTGGATAAATTCATGAAAGGCAGTTCTGTCAAGGGCTATTAGTCTTGTGATTCAGTGGTCCCTCCTGGTTGGGTGCAGAAGATGGATGTATCTCTACCTACTGTTGCAAGCCCCTGAGAGGCACCAGGGCCAGCCTCTGTGAGAGACAAAATACTGGACTGGGACGGTCCTCAGCTGATCCAGCAGGCTTATTCTTATATTCTTGAGTTACATTCCTATCAATATACAAATTGAAATGTGTTTCTAGAACTGAAATTTGAAATCTAAAATTGACCAAAAACTGCAGGTTTATACCTATCACCTCAGGAATAAGCCTCAGGCAACTCAATAGAATTTATGCATTGAGTTTATTTACACAGGACAGGCTGTTTTTTTTTTGTTGTTTTTTTTTTTTGTCAAGCTGAGCTTAAAATTCCTCCCTCCATTTCCCATTTCATTTTCCACAAAGATATAATTCAGAGGTTCCCAAAGTTTCTTGGTTTACGGCACCTTTAGTGTCTCAAAATTTTTTTCATACCGACTCAAGGTCAAAACTGTGAACTACCTCGAGCTAGTACTTCACATGGTGTCCAACATATGTTGAGTATCACTGTGTGTCCCTCAAATTTAAAATATCCCAAGGTGCCCCTGTGAGTTCGCAGGGGCACCCTGGGAACCTGCAGTGCACAGTTTGGGAATTGCAGGTAGAGGCTAATTCAGCAAATTCAGAAATGGAACAAACTTCTGTTAGGATGTCTGGGACTGAGATTAGATTTTCCATAGAGAGAGAACAATGCCCAGGGACTAGGAAATCAGACACTGGATTTTCTTTTATAAGTCATGTGGCAATATCCACAACCCTTCCCTCTCTAATAAAAGTCTTTTAAGATTGAAGCAGTTTAAAAAGTGTACGTATACATGTATGCATACAAGAATGAATGAATGAATGAATGAATGAATGAATGAATGAATGAATACATTTCTGACAGTGAGATAAGGGGAAGGTCAAAAAGAAGATAAGGACAAATCGGAGTAAATATTTGGTCCTGCTTGCCTTGCCCACCCCTCTTATCAAGTTCCTAATCTAATTAAAAAAAAATTAGGCCAATTCTGAAATACTTTCTTCCCACTGTATGCAATGGGGGAGAAAAAAAGTAAGAATGGCCAACCTGATGGTCTGTTAACACAGTTAATTTTTCATCTGAACTCCACTCCTACAGAATGTAGCAAATGTTTTAAACAATTTCAAAATGGTAATTAAATCTACAGAGTAAGCTGATTTTTTTTTTTTTTACTGTTTATCAACTACATGGGAAGAATATATTCCATATATTTCCATATATTGATGGGGAATGAAGAAATATTTTTAAATGGGGGGCATTTTCATTTAATTTTTCTAAACTCTCTTCTGTGCCTGAATTCTGACATGATGGCATTGCAAAAAATTATTTTTCTTCAGTATTTAACAGCTTTGGACAACTGATACTTGCTCTGTTTCCTCTTCTCCATGTGGGAAATAGCTGCAAATTGCTTTTTAAAACTTCCTGGAGTGCCTTTTAGTGGCTGCTGCAATTTAAATGTCCTACAAACTGATGACTTTGTAGCCACTGCCACTAGGTAAAGCTACAATTTGTGATTCACCAATTTTATTAATGCTCAGAGGACATTTTGCCAATTGTCCTGAGCCACTTTTTCTTGGTTACCTTTTGTTTGTTTGTCTGTTTGTTTGGTGCCTTTGAGTCAGTCTCGACTCCTGCTGACTGCCTGGACTAGTCCCTGCAGTTTTTTTGGCAAGGTTTTTCGAAAGTGGTTTGCCATTGCCTCCTTCCTAGGGCTAAGAGAGAGTGACTGGCCCAAGATCACCCAGCTGGCTTTGTGCCTAAGGCAGGACGAGAACTCGTGGTCTCCCAGTTACCTTTGGTGCAATACTATTCTTAACATTCTAAGATGCAATTTTTTATTCTGTCATAAATCTGTTGCAGGATAAGATTATACCCCTATCTATCCAGTCCCTCACAGGGTTTGCAATACATAACTGTGATGGAATGGAATTATGAAGGCCAGGCTCAGGGAGATAAACATTTTCTTAGCTCGCCAGAGGAGCGTGGGAGCTACAAGAGGATGAGACTGGCACCTCCCTGAGGAATTCACACTGTTGTGGCTGGCTGACTTGGGAGCTGGGGTTTCAGTCTGGGAAGATTCTTGCTAGAGGTTGTAGCTAATAAACATTGCTGGACTGAATTTACATGGTCTCTTGGAGTTCCTTGGGCTAGGCCTGACAATAACATACATGAAGTGAGGGTCAACTGAAAAGGAAAAGAGAGTGGGAATATCTCCTGCATAAACTTCAATGAATGAGTCTGAATTATACAAGTGTACAACATGATACTGTACAACACCACATTACTACCCCATTAATTTTACATATCGCTTCTACAGGATACATTCCCAGAGACAGTGCCAACTAATTCCTCAATAAATGAGATCAGTAAATATAACCCACATCCTGCTGCAGTGAGTAACAAAATGACCCTTGATCATAATAGATTTGGATTGCACACTATAAGACTCAGCTCTCTCCCGCTGTTCTATCTGTAGAGAATAATCGAAAACTGCAAATAGAAATAAATTGCATGAAATCCTGTGTGGTTTCTAGGTGCTTTCACAATAACTATAAAGGCAGCACCTGCCACATTCATTCAAAACTGACTGTCAGAAAGCGTGATATGGGATTTGCTTAAAATTATATCTAAGTAATATCCTATTGAATGTGTCAGTTGCTTGCTTCCATTTTTCATCTTTCAGACAACATTATAGAAGATATTTCTTTCTTGAAGAACATGTATTTTTTTCCTAAATTGTCAAGTTTATGCATTTTTGCCATGCATTAAAAAAAATAGTCACTATATGTTTGAATGTATTGCCTTCATTAGATGAGTAGCTCTTTGTAAAGAATTAGCATATCATCTATTCCTTTGTGTTGCATAATGAGGTCTATGACATGTAAAGAATACTCCATTTTTGCCTGTGGAGGCACTCCTGGTGCTCTCATGCCATAGCTTGAAATTTGCTGCCAGCACAATTGAAGGAGGTAAAAATCCAGCAACTCAGTGCTTGAAAAAAAAAAGTTTCTTTCCTGTGCCACACCTCTCCTTCAGGAGTGATGCATGGTCACACGTGTGGCTCCTACGCTTTCTTTTTTCTTGGAGAACCAGGCTCCCTACAATGCCCCCAATGTTTAGTCTGCAAATTGTATACAAAAACAGGTGAAACAGCAGGGAAGAAAAGTGGGTTGCAATAATTTTCCTTTGGGAACAGCAAGTTCCTCACAAACAGTGAGTTGTGTGGATCAGAGGTCCAGGTTTAAAATCAGTGAATATTCTGTTTCAATTTATAATCCCACCAGGTCATTCAGAATCCTCACTTTGTTATTGTATGTTGAGCTTAACTGTCTTATTTATGAAGTTTCAAAATTGTAGGAGTTGAACAGGGAGAGGCCAACTGTAGACAGGCAGAAGATTTTAAAGTGGTGGAAAGAAAAAGTTTTCCAGTCTGGGAAAATCAATGGTGTGAAGTTTGTGAAATTTTATGTAGGCAACAAAATCCTACACAAAAAGATATCAAGCCACGATTTGGCTAACTGATGGTTGAACAAGCATTCTTGTCTTGGAAACATCTGATTCATTCTGAAAGCCAGAAGCACATGAGAAACTAGGATCCCAAGAAAACTGCTGTGCAACATTTCAAGGGCACACCTTTTCTATTGTTCAGAAAGTAGAGGTTTCAACTAGAGATGACATAGTATCATTTCTTATATCTCCTTACAAGATTTGGCAACCATGAAGTCCTAGAAGGAAAGGGTGATGTGTGAGGCAGGAGAAAGGATAAATTTATCAGTAGGATTAGGAAGTTCACAGAACACACTCTAACAAAAGGTAAGGGAACATAAGTAATATGGCTTTTATTGTTGTTGTTGTTGTTCAGTCGTTAAGTCATGTCCGACTCTTTGTGACCCCATGAACCATATTGCACCAGGCCTTCCTGTCCTTCACTGCCTCCTTGAGTTTGCTCAGTTTCATGCTCAGGCTTTTATTGTATTTTATACTATTTTTATTATATTTTAATTAATATTTGTTGTTTTTATTGTAAACCACCCAGAGTCACCTACTGGTGAGATGGGTGGTGTCCAGATTTGAAACAGAAATAAATAAATAAATAATACAGTCTATATAAACAGACTGTGAGTAGTACGGAAATGGGTGGAAGAGACACAGAAACTATTATCATACAAAACTATTTAGAAATTTGGAAAGTGCTTTTGCATTATGGCAAGCAGAAAGTCAGCCACTGAAATGTCTACCAACACATTTCAGGAGTCTTCAGGAAAAGTTGGCTTCATTCTCCTGAGAATGTAATCAGCCACAAAAGAAAGCCAAACAAACAGAAGCTGAACTTTCCAATTACAACACCCACAGTAGAAGACACTACTTTACCATCACACCTTTCCACTTCAGGTGACATCAACACCAGGTGTCACTGTGTTACAATAAAAGGGCAAGGGGTCAATGAAGAGTGTAGAATTTGTACTGTACTGAGTATATAAAAAGTACTACTTGAGGAAAAGTTGGGGGTTAATTAAAAAAGCAAGCCTAAATAAGGGGAAGAGTTCATTGGTCAATTATTTCCAAAAGCCTCACATCTAATGTCATCTAGAACAGGAAGGGACACCTTTCTCTGTAATTCATAAAATAACTATTTCCCTATTAAGTTTAATGGGAAGATTACCTATGCAAATGAAAAGCAAAAAGGTACAGCTGAAATCTAATTCTGGGGGTTCACGGGGAATAAAGGATAATAATAATAATTAAATTATTATTTCTTAAATTAAATTATTAAATAATTTTTAAAAATACTGTTATTGCACAGCTGTTTTTCTTCTGCCCTTACAAGGCCCTCATTTGAATCTTATGTTTCTGGTTTTGATATAAAGTTAATAATCTCTGATAGTTTTTGGTTTTCCTTTTAATTTTTTTAGCCTATGTATTTTTATTTTCGGGGGGTGGTGGTGGTGGTGGTGGGTTTGTTGTTGATACATCTGTTTTTTACAGATAATTGTGAAGATTTTATTTAAAGTGTTTATTTTTTTATCAATTCCATACCCATCTTTTTTTAAAGAAGCCTTTAAGTTATCAAAAAAGGAAAAGAAAAAAAATTATCTAAGAAGTGGGGAGGGTGAATCTTTGATTAGCATGGATACCTCTTTTTAAGTTGGGCATTTTAGGTTCAACAAATTTCTGCTAAAAGTTTTGTCTAAGTATAACATAAAAATATAATCAATACCTCAAGCAGGGGGATAGCCAAATCCCACATCTTGGGCCCAAATTAGTGACTGGTACACATAATTTTCCTGCTATTTTTAATTCATTGGAAGTCGATGTACCATGATTTACCTAAGCTTACTGTAGCAGTTTACAGGTGAGCAGAATTTGAATTCAAGCTTCCCAGATATAAATCAAATTTGTATTTGTCATACAGCTTTCAAATGAGATGGCAACTCTGTCTTGACAATGCAAATGTTAGAAAACTCTTCAGGCGATCAAAAACAGACTGGTATGAGGTACTAGCCAACACATCCTATGTGTTTTATGGAATGGTACATTCCCATCACATGACAAAAATCACCATCATTTTATTTTATTTTATTGCAGCTCCAGGTATTTTTTTAATGTGCAACTCTGTGCAACCAAGATTAATTTGGTTCTAAAATAAACTTCTACTTTCTCTTCTTCTGCCCTTGCTTAGAAAATAATTTCTGAACTTTCAGTAGTATGCTGTGAGTTATTAGAACTGACATGCAATTTCATTCGTTTCTGCAGTCTCTCTGTATCAATCTGCTATAAACAGCCAGAAGTGGAGATACTCAAAGTGAGGCTATGAATGTCAGTGTGTAGAAGAAGGCTTTTGAAATGCAATTTCTCTCATCTGGGTCTCTACCTTGACCTGTGCTGTCCAAATCCTAATTGCTGCCTTCTTGTCATTGTGATCCAGACTTAAAGCAAAATTATAAGTGTCATTTTATTTTAGGAATCTGTTCCTAAGACTGCTTTGCAGGACCAATCTTTAATCTTCACTCTCACTCTTGTCTGTGAAGGATCTGTTGAACAGATGACCCTACTGGACTCCTGAAACCATTTATGATTTTTATCCAAAATTTGTCAGCCTTTTCTTGAATGAGGTACCAAAGCTAAATGGTATATATTATAATGCTTAGATTAGATTATGTTGTTCTTTTGAGCTCTCCCTATTGGTCTTGTTGGTTGTTCTTTTTCTTTGTTTGCTTTTTCCCAAATAAATATACTATTTTTTAATATATATATATATATATATCCCAGAGCAGCCTTTCCTAACTCAGCATCCTCCAGATGTGTTTGACTATAACTTCCATTCTTGTGTGCCAAACGCCATGCTGGCTGAGATTGATAGGAGATCACCCAATTCATCTGAATGCACCAATTAAGGGATAGCTAACACAGATGAACATGAAGCTGGAAACATTAGTTCAGGTTCTCTCCATACCAAATGGTCATGTCATAAATTCCAAGTTCCTAGAATTAACTGACTAACCATAAAATATCCACTGCTTCCACCAGCAATTAGATCATTTCACACCAAGAAGAAGCAACTATGTACAAGAGAAAGCATGAACTCCAAGTATATTCTTTCAGACCACTGCTAGCTTATAAAACATTACTGTGTTACAAACAAGGTGGCATCTACTTTATTTTTGCAACTCAGAATCAGTAACTTTGAACTGCAGTAACATTTAAACATTTAGTAAATATGATCTCATAATCTAGACAGAATTTGCTGTGGCAATTTTAACTAGATGTGCATTCATTAGAAACCCATCTACTAGAAATCATTGAGTTCCCATTATTTTTAAATGTTGGCATACATGAAATACTGTATATAACTTATATACACTTATATATATATATATATATAAGTTATATATATAACTTATATATACTTATATATATATATAACTTATATATACTTATAACTTATATAGTGGGATAAAAGAAGGAAAAAGGCTTTGTTCTGAAGAGGCATATTGCACACATTTGGCATTAGATTTCCTTTCCCAGTTTCCAAGATGGCTCCATCTGATGTTAAGAAGCTTCAAAAGAGGCTAAGCAAATAAGGTTTTATATCTAAAAATTCCTAAATCTTTCTTGCCTTATCCACAAATGCATGGAATATTTAAGCCAGCACAAGAAATGGTTTAAATTATTCTAAATTTCTCTATTTTTTAAATTAAAAGTACCATGGCAGAAAAAGCAAACCATAATCCATTCTTATTTGTACTTGCTAGGAAGTTGCTAGCAAACAGTGATATTCTCAGAAACTCCTGCATTTGGAGTTTTCTAAGACAGGGCATTCACTCACAACAACAGCAACAACAACAACAACAAAAACTTTGAAAAACAGAACAAAAAGTTTAAAAATGTACATTAAAATTAATATTAAAACTACTAATATTTATAAACCAAAACATATTCTCACTGCTAGTAAATCAAGGGCTTTTTTTTCCTGATTGTCCTACCCATAATTAATTAGAAGATTTATCTGTGGATAGAGATGAGAGGAATGAATTTTCTTCTATGATGAAATATCTTTTCTCTTGCTGCTGGGCCAGCCTGCAGTCTCACATTTCATGTACAAACTAGACTGCAGGAAATGCTATGAGGTTTGCACTCTGTCTGTCTAAAGTATTCTAGTCAAGACAAAATCAGGTCTAAAGACAGGAATCGGATAAAACAATTTAATAAATAAATCAATAAATATTAATACAAATAATATACACAATTATATTATATTGGTTTTAAAATGGTCCCTTTCCATTTGGAGTTGAGACACTAACAGCTTGTCCATACAATCTTGAAAAACTATTGCAGTTAGTGGTTCATTTTTTTAACTTGGCCTGTCTTTCACTAATTACTAGAATTGTTTAAAAGAACCAAGATCTTCATTTATTTTGTTAGCGACTGAGATGGACAGCTAGAATGAACATACCTGAAAATGAAAATACAAAAAGTCTTTTGGTACAGCTATGTTTGGTTTTCCTGTTATTCCCCACTATTTCTTGCATGCCACACCAGATGTTCATTGCTATTGGGGTGAATGAATTACACTGAAGCAATCAGCTAGGCTACCACAGTCTACAAAAGTCGGAAAACACAGATACTGTACAGTTGCCTACAGTTCAATTACTTTTGACCAGGGACTGTGAAAGCCATTCTAAAACCTTTAGCTTTTTCCCCTGCAAAATACTTTGTGGTTGATTTGGTGGCAGATCTTTTCAGATCATTATCTTGCTGAATATCCAGTCACTTTTCAGCATGAATTTCTTCGCTGACTGTGGGACATTAGTGGAACAGCGGACAGTCTCAAGTGTGTTAGCTTTCTGGAAGGCTATAAACAACTGGCTTTTCCTTCAGGTGTTATAGACAGGTACAGCATTGCCTATTCAACAATGTTCCCCATGGGTACGTTGTCCAAAAAAGTCATCACCTAAAGCAGTGTTTCTCAAACTTGGCAACTTTAAGATGTGTGAACTTCAGCTCCCAGAATTCCCCAGCCAGCATTCTCAGAGTTGAAGTTCACACATCTTACAGTTGCCAAGTTTGAGAAACACTGATATAAAGCATGCAAAAGAAAACTTGATAGCCTGGCACATTTTGTAGCAATTGCTTTGCACTGATGAATATGGAAACATCAGCAAATAACTCATAAGTATGCATTCAAATTTGCAGAGTTGTTGTGGTTTAACTTTTATCATATAGCTAGTTGCTCTTCACTTACAGTTTCCTTGAAATATACAATCTGATGAAGGGTTTCTAAACTTTCATATGCAACTCTCTACATCTGTGCAAGCCAAATGCAGGTTTAAAACAAAGACCTAACCCTCAAAACTATTTCTTCAGATTCAGAAAAAAAAAATCCTAACTCAATACATTTGTATGATAAATTAAAGCACACAGTCCAAGGTTCTCACCAATGTTAAACACAGCCTTCAGCCTTTTCCCTTCCCCTAATTACAGAAACCTTAATGCCTGTCAGGTAAAATGAAATGAACATTATTGTTCTAAAAGAATGAATAAATCACATGGGCTTTTAAGTGTGAAGGCAAAGTATTTAAATACCTTTACAACGGGATAGACTTAGTGTTTTGCAGTAAAACTATCAAGAATCTTGTGACAATTTAAAGACTAACCAGTTTATTACTATGCAATAATAAAGTTTGTGCACTAATAAATTGGGTAGTCTTTAAGGTACCATATATTAAAATATCGTTCTGCTAAATAAGACTGGGCATGAAAAACAACCATGTGCATTTCCATAATGCACTAATAAAGTGCCTTTCACCAAGAAACAGATTTCAACAGGAAGGATGTGGAATTTATCAGCCCATTTTCTCTACACAGAACCATGTTGGAAGCATTTTCCTTTCTGCTATCACTGAATTTATACCTAGTGTATAACCTCAGTATAATATCCCAATTGGATTCTAACAGTATTTTAAACAATAGAGTCCATTGGAGTTAGGCAGCTAATAAATTCAAACAAATAAATATTCACTTAGCTGAAAAGTGTGTTTTGAACATACTTCTTGTTAAATTGTTGTTGTTAGTAATATGCCTCTAATTTACCACCTTTCTTCATGGAGAGCTTAGAGCAGAGTACAGAACAATTACAATAAAAATTAACAAAACAATAAAAAAGCAGCATTTGATTATTTGCAAATGCTCATGTGACCAGTTACATTTTGAGACAATAACTCAAACTAGATAGCATCAGCCATACTTTCCTGAGGAGAGTTCCATGATTGGACCCTTGGAACTGAAAAAGCCCTATTCCAGATAATCAAACTGTGCACCACAGTAACAGACCGGATGCAAATAGGGTTATTTTGGCTAATTTTGCTGCCACTGATCCTGGGGGAAGTGGCATTTTAAATACTTGGATTCTAAGCTACTTAGGGCCTTACAGATTAGTAGCAACATTTTGAAATGGCCTGGTAACTTACTGAAGCCAGTGAAATTCTTTAAGGATTGGTGTTGCATGATTCTACTCTATACAACAATTTGATAGCTTCATTTTATATCAGCTGCAGTTTCTAGTCTGGGTTTTGAATAGCACTATATGGAACACATGACTATGCATTATAAAAGTTATTATTTGCACTAATACTGAATTCCTCTTTTAGAAACCGGTTATGTTAAAGCCACAGTTTAGCCCCCTATAAAAGAGGTATTACTTTATTTTTCTACAAACCTACAAACCTATGGTTATCTTGATTAATGGCTAAAGGATAGGACACAAGACTACAGTATTTATGTTCTGAGCCTGAGACACCAGTCTGCCTCCAGAATTATTACATCTTTTACTTGGTTTGAGGCCATTGCTGAAGCAATCTTATGTCTTTTGTATTTCTGAACCTGGAAGTATAGGCATGGTGATACCTCTGACAGAAACCTCTGTTACCTGCTAGACATGGAAAGATGTGAACAAGAGTATTTCAGACAATTAATTACACTCTGGAAAATGACACCGTTCATACTGAAAGACATTTGCTTTTTTTTATAATAAAAAGGGAAGTGGTATACCTATACAGCACTCCGGATATTTAAAAGTATGCATTTTCAAATGTGGTTCACCACTTCCCTTTTTGAAAATGGTGATCTGCTTGTTTTGTACTCAGAAGAAAGGTTCGTGGTCAGTCTGTCAGACGCTAAAGAACCTGTGAGTTCGAGGCCTCCCTTAGGCATGAAAGCTAGCAGGGTGACTTTGGGCCGGTCGTTCTCAGCCCAGCCACTGCACACGGTGGTTGTTGTGGGGAAAATAGGAGGCCGGAGTATTAGGTATGTTTGCCACCTTGAGTTATATATTCTAACCAGATCTGTTCAGCACTGCACTTACCTACATAAGCACCCATAGACTTATTTGTAATTAGACATGTATTTCACTGTCAGTGTTCAACACTGAATTCTAATTATTAAGAACTAGCCTACTATAAATCTTTAAAATATATATATTTATTGTAAAAGCTATTGTCTTGATGATTCAGTTATGAAATAACTAACTCAGTTATGTATTGGGTTAAGAATTACCACGTCTGGTTTGTAGAAGTTGAGTTGAAGGACCCTAAAGGCGTTTTCTTTTTCTCTATACTATTCATACTCACATTGTATCTTTCATCAGCTTAGAATATTTCCAGATGGTCAGCTGCCCTTTAACTAAATCATCCAAGTTTGCAATGGAGACAAAGCACGGCTTGAGTTGACTATCTTTTAAGGTTATCAGAGCTTTACTAGAATTGGCATGCTTACTTCTTCACAGATCTAGAGTACTTACTGAGAATTAAGGGCCAACCAAGGCTTTCTCTTATTAGTCAGCTAGACATCAATGAGTGTCTTGTCTATCTCCTCAGTTTCAGAGCAACACACATTTCTTCCCCCCACCACCACAATTACAACAACAAAGAAACCCCCAAGCAAACAGGTGTTTGAGTGCTTCTCACAGCAGCAAGCTGCCAAAAGTCTTATATGGTAATACTGCAACTGCATTTTTTAATACTTTTAGTATTTGCTTTTCCAATCAACCAATATCCTTTGTGCCAGCTTCCAAAGGATGGTAAACCCAGTCTGCCATTATTAGTCAGCTTTATTTTGTATGTTTGTGCATAGATAATAAGGAGAGACAGCTATTTTATGCCCAATTCCCCAGCTGAGAGAGGAAAAAACTATTGTAGAGCACTTTGCAAATGTTTCAGAAAGTTAGCATCCTGAGTAATAAATGATGATGATGTTGATGCTAGTAAAGGATGGCTTTTCTAACTTCCACCATTCCCAGGCAGTATTGCCTTGCATTACATCTCCCATTATCTGAACTAGTGATGAAGAAGAGTGATGCCAATATTGCAGGAATCAACAACATGGCTGCTTCATCCACAGTTTTCCTTATCTATTGAGAAGTCTGTTTCACAGCTAAAAATGTAGCATAAATTAATTTGCAAAATATGCAAATATTGCTTTCTTTTAGAAAGGCATGTTCTACAGAGCTAAAAGAACTGAAGCTCTGAGTTTGCTACATCAATATTGTAACCAGACACTGGTTGATGTGTAATTATGGAATGTACATTCTGCAACAGCGCAAGCACTAATTAGCTATCTACAGTATTTTTACTGGGCCAATATTACACTACAAATTCTATTTCCATTTTCTATAGAAAGGATAGTTTTTGACAACAATAAACAAACAAATAAAAACACATTTAAAGAAAATTATGAGATGTTAAGGTCAAAGGCAAGGTTTTGGGTGCCAAATTCCAAAACCAAAAGGGGAGATGACCTTCGAACTTGGAGTTTGTTCATACTGCATGTACAGAATCATATGGGATTGCTTTGAACAATGTGTCCATTTGACACACACTTCCTCAAACTGTTTAAAACTAACTTTTCAACATATACGTATATAGAGAGAGATTGAGGTCATGGTCTAGTACTTGTGCTTCTTAGAAAACTCAAAATATTTCTACTTTCAGGCTGAATATTTTCACTCAATCTAGCAGCAGCAATTACTGTACATTATTTCTACCTCTTTAAGTGTAGGCATGAATCAAATAAGCTATTTTTCTCTCCGTCTCCTGCTGTGAAGTCTGAAGCTGCTAAAAGTTTCTAAACAACCTCAGACTTATCTATGCTGCAGTTAACTCTGAAGTGCTTATTCGTCTTAAAAAGAGAATTTTAACATTGTGAGTAGATGAGCGCTTTCCATGCAAAAATCCTTTTAGAAGCATATTTCATTGGACTGCATGGATAACAGGAGGCAGCGGTGAATCAATGAATATTTAAATTTGTGGTGGGCTGTGGGGACGGGAATCTTCTGAAAATTGATTGTTTCTATATCCATTTGCTAGTTCACTTTGGTGTCAAAAGCAAATCATCTGGGAATACTGATTTTCCTGCCTGCAATCTTGCATACTGTCATACAAACTTTCATGGAATCTAGATAGTCTACTTAATAATGATTACAATCAGAGTTTTCTGGAAGTAGGAATGATTGGAAACCCACTTTTAAAATGCCTTTTAATAATGCTGTTCCTTTATTGCACAAGCTATGGATTATGGCATAACTAAAGAAAACAGCTATATAAACTTTATATCCCTACCCCCGCCCCCCCAAGTCATGCTGGGCTGACTCATCATAGCTGGGGATGTTCTTGGGATATCACCAGATGAAGTACACAGAAATCAAATTTATTATATTAATGGTAAAAGGAGATAGAAGAGTTCAGTTATAAAGCAAAGATGTGGCCAGGAACTAACTGTGGAACAGATCATGAATTGCTCATGTGCAAGTTCCAAAGTGGAAGAAGAAAGCCAATCAGTTTCCATAATATGAGATTGAGCATATGTCCATCATTTTCAAGGAGAATAACAGGAATCACGTGGAAGTCTTGTACCTCATTGATCAGGAACCAGAGGAACTGTGGAGTGAACCAAAGGAAGGCTGAATTTGAAAACAGATTGTCAAAGTTCAAGAAAGGGAAGGAAACAAACTGGATGTCAGGACAAACTGGAAACTTCCAAGAAGAGAAGCCAAATCGAAGAAAGACAAAAATCTCAGGAGAGAAGTTAACGAAGAGTTTCAGAGAGCTGTTAGAAGAGACAAGAAGCAGTATTACAACAATATCTTTAAAGACTGAAGATGGAAACAGACACAGAAAAACAAAAAAAGCCTCCCCAAAGACCTCTGAACTCAGGAGGTTCCAACCTTGAATTAATATGGTAAAGGATATCACTGGACTTACAGTAATTGATTCAAAGAAAATCAAAGATGGAAGACGTGTACTGAATTAGATGGATGGATCGATCATGTGCCATCAAGCCATGTCAACTGTTACAGACCACATAGATAGATTTTCTCCATGACCTTGTTGCCAGTTATCCTCCTTTCTCTCCACCTTTCCCAGCATTACAGACTTCTCCAATGAGCTAGGTCTTGCATAATGTATCTGAAGTATGACAATTTGAGCCTGATCACTTGTTCCTCAAGTGAGAACTCTGGATTGATGTGTTCAGGTATCCATTTGTTTGTTTTCTTGGCTGTCCATGGTATTCTCAGGAGTCTTCTCCAGTACCAAAGTTCAAAAGTGTCAATACTGTTTGCATCCTGCTTCTTCAAAGTCCAACTTTTGCTTCCATAGGATATTACAGGGAATACCATGGCTTGCACTATTCTGACCCTGGTAGGTATAGACACATCACTGCATCTGAATATCTTTTCCAATGCCTTCATGGCTGCTCTACTGAGTGCTAGATAGTGGTGTATTTCTTGACTGCTTGTTCCTTGATGTTGATGGATGATCCTAAAAGGCAGAAACTATCTACCACTTCAAAATCTTCACTGTCAATTCAAAGGCTGGTTGTTGTAACTGTTGACATTAGTTTGGTCTTCTTTATATTTAATTTTAGTCCCATTTTTCAGTGTGGTCCTTGACTTTTATTACTAGAGCTTGCAGATCCTTTGCATTTTTGGCTATCAGAGTAGTGTCATCAGTGCAGGTTATTGATATTTCTTCCTCCAATTTTAAAAACAAGTTCATCTTCTAATCCAGCTTCCTTCAAAAAATATTCCATGTGTAAGGTGAATAAATATGGGGAGAATATACACCCTTGTCTCATTCCTTTGCCAATATGGAGCTAGTCTGTTTTGCCTTGTTCTGTCTGTACTGTGACTTCCTGACCTGTATATAGGTTTTGCATGAGGACAATGAGATGTTCTAGGATTCCCACTTTTTAAGCACGTTCCACAGTTTAACAGTGATAAACACAATTGAAGGCCTTTCTATAATCAATGAGGCATACACTGACTTTTTTTTTTTTTTTTTGGTATTCTTTGGCTTTCTCAGTTATCCAACATGCATAATGTCTCATGTGCCTTGAACTTTTCTAAAGCCAGATTGAACATTGGGCATCTTTTTTTTTCTGGTAAGGCTCTAATCTGCATTGGATAATCCTAAACATTTTTTTTTTTTGCTAGTGTGTGAAATTAAGGATATTGTGTGATAGTTTACATACTGTTATCTCTCTCTCTCTCTCTCTCCCCCCACCCCTCTCTTGTCTTCCAATCTGTCAGCCACTATGTTATTCTCCAGATTTGCTGGCATAGCTTAGTTAGAACTTTTACTGATTTTTTTCTGTTATTTGCGACATTTCTGTAAGCATTTCATCAGTTTTTGTAGCCTTCCAGTTTGGTGAGAACCAGAGTGCTGATTTAACTTCATTTAAGAAGAGGACAGCCAGCCACCAGGTGGATGGACTCAGCATTGATGGGTGCACCTTTGGAAGATCTGAAGGATCAGACTCGGGACAGATCATCTTTAAGGAAATCTATCTTTGTGGCTGCTAAGAGTTGACACCTACTTGATGTCATCTAATCAATCAAACAAACAAACAATCAAAAGCAGCAAAGATCATTCATTTGATCAGTTAATCTAAGTTTCCTTTGTTCAAGTGGATGTACTCCTGCTTGCCATCTATTAAATATGAATGATTATACATAAGAAGCCATATCTTATAGAAGGCTTAAACTATATTTCAGCATACTTTAATACTTCACAATACATCACCACAAATAGCTTTTGAATGAACAGTTGGCTACAGTGGTTAGTAAATGTTATTCTCAACCCTTTTGAGCTTTTTTTTCTAATCCAACATTTATATGTCCTGCTACCCCATTTTAGCCCTTGACCTTGTACCTGTTGCTCTTCCTGAATGTTGGGCCAGTAAGATAATATGTTGACCCTTCATTTCTTTGCCCCAAGCAAAGCCACCAGAACAGTCCCAGAACAGTCTGGTTCGATTAACTATGGAACTGTGGGATGCAGCTCAGCAAGTTTTGTGAATCATCTACTTCTGTGGCCCCTGGTCAACAGCTTTAGGCTTTAGGCTCAGAACTAATGACATGACAGCCTTTGACTTTGCTAATTTACCCTCTTTCATAGAGGAGAAAGCCGAGACTGCAGTTCTCCACCTTCAGTCATCTCTGTTGTCATCAATTAACATGGCCACTTCTGCCTCTGTCACTGCAAATATCTGCAGTAGTGAAGCTTGATTTGGCTCCATTATATTTTTAATCTTTTATCTCATTTTACAGATTAAAACAATTCTAACTCAGAATTTCCCTAGTAGGCTTTATATATGTAGTATTCCTTAATGTACATAATTCTAGTAATCCTTCAGTGTCTCTTTTTAAACCTAGATTTTTCAACATTCCCCAATAGTTTATATATACATTATATTCATGATTTTATTTTAACACTAATATGCTTTTGTTGTATGCAGCTTTCCAAAGATGCAGTGCATCTTTTGTAAAGGAATATTGCCTTTTGTGGAATTTTGGATCAGAGCTCATTTTGACAGTTGTATGCTTTCACTTCTATAGAAACCCAAGGCAATTTTTACAGCCTTATATTTTTACTGGTGTTGCTACTATCTCATCTTCTTCCCTATTTTAATTTGAAGTACTACAGAATAATTTATCTGTCTTTTTGTACATCTATCTATCTATCTTGAGTAAGTTGCCCAGGTGGCCACCAATTTGGTGGGAATCTGATTCAGTTTCTGACTCAGCCCCTCTGCAGGAAAACTAGGTGGCTAAATCACAGGTTCCTGACTTCGAGTTGCTGATATTATGCAGTAATTCACAAACAGGCAGACTTGGCATGTCTTCCTGAGGATGACAATATTGCCCTCTTAGAGGCTTATATTGGGGTGATAAGGGAGGCAAAATACTTCCAATTCCAATGGCCATATACATTAAATAAATAAATAAATAAATAGCCTATATCAATAAAGTAGAGTTCTAGAATATCTTGTGGTGTCTGTTTCCTGACCTGGCCTATCTCAACAGCTGATATGTGGGCTCTGTCTTGTCTCCTGATTGGTTTCTAGGTAAAGTTTAAAGTGCTGATTTAAACCTACAAGTCCCTTCATCGTTTTCACCTAGATATCACTAGGACCACATTCCCCAGATAGAATTATCTCAACCAATACAATCACCTTGATAGAAGCTGCTGCTACTGGTCCACTTCTGAGAAATTTCTGGGGTTGTTACCTAGAGATGATGCTTTTCTGTTTTAGCATCAACCCCCTAGAAAAGCCCCCCCTCCCCCATCTGCATCAGGGTTGCTGCCTCCCTGACAACATTCAGGAAAAACAAACAAACATGGAGTCCTTCCATAGGGTTTTTCCTTAATGTATCACACTATTAGGTCTGGGGTTTTTGCTTTGTTTCATGTCTTAAATGTTTAAATATTTTGTTTTTAAACTTACTGTAGGTTTCTTAGTGCTATGTTTGTTTGAGTCTTGTTATCATGAATAATTAAGTCAATTTGTTAAAATTGGCAGTATACAAGTTTTATATATCTATATCTATTCAATTTAAAGGCTGCCCAGTTCCACAAGACTTTGGGTGGCTTACAATGTATCGATATCTAACTTATTACATTTGCACTCTAATCTTCTCTCATGGCAATCAAAGAAGTTTTTAGCCTTCAGATAATATGCTTGAATTTGGGAAACTGTATTGATCTATTATTGTATAACCATAAATATTTTCGGAGCCCTACAACAGAACTTTGGAGTATATATTGGCACTGGCTGGGTTTTAAAGGATAATGGTATTATATATCCTTTAATTCCTATTCACTCTGTAACAGCTCTTGATTTTTTAAAAATGTTCCCTGAAGCATTAAGGAGAGACAATAGATACCACAAAGCATTGACAATGATTTACAACAAATCTGCCTCTCACGATGTGAAAAGTAGGAGCACTTTAATTTTAATTCATACCTGGAAATAGAATCTGAATAAAGATATGTCACAGTAGAATGGGAATTTAAATATGAATGGACAAGTCAATGTAGATTATTTTATCCCTATCCCCTATGGTTTATGTTTATACACTGAAATATGGACTTTTTGATGGAGATCTGAACTCAACAAGAGATACACAGAATGCTTAAACAATGCCACTAATTAAATAGCAGAAAGTCCCATTAAAAAAAAAAAAGTATCATGCTCCTAACATAGTCAGGGGTGTCTGCAAAATATGTCAAAAAAATCAAGCTTGCAGCTATGGCAGTTCGATCAAAGCTCTGTATGTTTTTTACATGCATTGTGCTCCACATAAAAAACAGGCAGAGCTTCAGTCACCCCATTGTGGCTGCCATCTTGATTGTTTTGACCATGTACTATGAACAACTCTTAACAGAGTTGTCTTAGACAGAATATAACTTAGTCCAGCTATTAATTAATAGTAACAGAATTCATTATTATCTGTGGTGAAAAAATAATAAAATAAAGCTGGACCCCTTCCCCTTGCCTCTCCCACTGCAAACTCTTTCCCCATTTCCCTCTGCCGCTTCTTACCAATTCCAATACCAATACTTTAATGGCCAAGTATAAAACATACACAAGGAATTTATCTTCGGTGATAACAGCAAAATCAACGGTGCGTTTGGATAAGAGCAAAAAAAAAATCACATGGTATTCACATTCAAAGCAATGGCATGAGGGAAAAAACTATTCTGATGTTTGGATGTTTTAACATAAGGAGCTCTATGGCGCCGTCCTGAAGGAAGAAGTTGGAACAGATTGTACCCAGGATGAGAAGAGTCTGCAGATATCCTTCTTGCCCCTCACCCCACTTGCACCTGTAAAACAGGACCAGTCCCAGGCTACAGCATGACCAAGAATGACCATGCTTCCACTGCTGAAACAGCCCTTTTAAACGCTATCCCACTAAAACAGTGAGAGGGCCATCACCTGTCTACTTAAGCATTTATCCAGGGGGCAGCCTCAGTGAGGAAGCCTTTGTTGGCCAGGTGAGAAACAGCAGGCATCCCATTCTTATTAAGCTCGAGCACCTGCTTTTCTTAACCTTCCATTCTCCTTGACAATGGGTTCTTGACTCGGCTGCCTTGTTACAAAAGTGTGGTTTTTCTTTCACTATAGAACAGGGGTTCTCAAAGTACGGCTCGCGGGCCAGATACGGTCTGCCAGGGTCATTTATCCAGCCCGCTCACCTGATTGGCTGCTGCTGCTGTCTGTCAGAAGTGGAAGTGTCGGGAGCTGCAGGCGATGCACAAGGAGGGAGATCACAGAGCCAGACTATTATACATGACAGGTATGCTGGGTCCGGCGGCTCTACTCCTCTCATGTTTTTTTCAAACTATAGTCCGGCCCCCCAACATTCTGAGGGACCGTGAACTGGCCCCCTGTTTAAAAAGTTTGAGGACCCCTGCTATAGAAGAATACTTGTCCCCCGTTTAACACCCATCCAAAACTTGCCCGCCAATCAGATCCCAAGAATTTCCCGCCTCTCAACCCCAAAGTGTATAAGAATCTCTGCCTTTCTATTGTTCAGGGTCCTCTTTCTTGGAAAGCAGACACCCAATGATCATTGCAGTAAGCATGGTTCTTCTCCTCAGCATTGTGATCCTTTCTTTGGCAAAAAAATTCCATGACATATCTTTATTAATAAAGATAGGCTTATTAAAAAATTAAGGAAAAGTCTCACTTTTACTTACTTACACCTTGAAGAGAAAGAAGCAGAGGAGAGGAGAGGAGAGGAGAGGAGAGGAGAGGAGAGGAGAGGAGAGGAGAGGAGAGGAGAGGAGAGGAGAGGAGAGGAGACTTTCCTTTATTTATCTCTCCCCATTTGCCCTAGTGGTCAAAATAGGATGATAGATCTTTAAAAAAAAAAAAAGCAGTTTCCAACACCTTTCATAATGACAAGATGATTGTATTTCCATCCTCCTATTTTCTTCTTCTAAGAAAATGTGAATCAAAGGAGAGGCATTGGATCTTGCGAAGATTATTGTCCTTGACAAAACATTTCCTTCATAGAGAAAACATGTCTATGATGAGCATGCCAAGAGCAAAAATTGCTATCAATGTTATAATTTTTTTTCTCTGCTCTTTCATAATGTTGTCGTTATGATGAGGTGAAATGCCATTCCCCTTTTTTCCAGACAGAAATAAAACCTTCTCATGGCTTTTTAATATATACAATTCAGTGAGGCTTAATTTTAAGTGAAATTTATTACTTAAATTTCCTTTCCACCTACTTTATCTACAGAAATACTCAGCATGTATTGGCGTACCCTTTTCAAGAAATTAGCTAATGTCAATGGGCTTCGAAAAACAACATAATGAAAATGCCCATATTTTGTGGGCATCTGCATGAAGGCAAGGGAGGAGACAATGACGAAACACATGTGCCGAAACCTCTGTACTTGTATCAGAAGTTGGGACACAAGCATGTAATCATGGCATTTGCATGTAGAAGTCAGACTGGTTTGCTGAAGACATCACTAATTGTATTTGTTCCATCTTCTATATTTGTATACATACTGAGTAAATCAATATTATTCAATGTGTAGCATGTCATCTAGTTTAAAGAATGTGAGTAGGCTTTCATGAATTAAAACTGATAGTCATTTAAGTTAATCAAGTCAAGAAAAGACATCTCTAGTTTCAAATTCTCCATTTGATACAGGAGCATAATATACTGAATGTCACTTCCCATAATGCTTACTGAGAATAAGGTAATTTCCTTTTGATTTCATCCACTTTTAAACCCATGATCATTGCCTTGAAATTTCCAGGTGAACGTTTCTTAACAGCAAAGCAACATGTGCTGTAGAACAGATGACTCTTGCTTTTAAGCCACTGTTTAATTCATGACTGTGCTATTACTCTTGTCAATTTACATTTCCTCAGAGCAACCTATTTTATTAACAATAGAAAAATCTTTTAACCTATTTCATCTTTATGCAGCCAAGTTCTCCTGCTTGACATTCTCTGATGTCCTTTAGACAGATGATTCAATTCACATACTTTGTCAGCTTTCCTCAACATGGTGCCTTTCAGTTGTGTCATACTACAAGCCCCACAGCCCCCACTGATTCCATATGCAGGTGGCTGTGATGGTAGCTGTAGTTCAACTCATTTGAAAGCCATCAGGTTGAAAAAGGTTGCCATAAGGTAGTGCAGTTTTACAAACAGCATTTGCCAGATATTTTATTGAATAATACAGCTTAGATCAGGCCTGCACAACATGTGACCTGCTGGCATTTTTTGAAAACCCAATAAATCTACTGCTCCCAAACGTCATCATGGCCATCACAAAGGACATGCTGCCAAGTGCCTCCAAAGCCTCCAGGGTCTCACTGACACTACCAGCTCCATCACTGCTGCTGCGCGCTGGCCACTGAATAGCTGATCAGTGTGCCACCTATTCATCTGTGGCCTGCAATTATTTTTAATTTATCAACGTGGCCCTTTACCTGATATGAATTGTGCAGGCCTGACTTAGATTATGGTCTCACAGAAGACATTTCTTTTACTTCTCTTTATACCAAGGGTGCCTAACTTCAGACCTTGGGCCACATCTGGTTCCCTCAAAGTTTTGGAAGCTCTCTTGAGAGCCCTTCCCAAAGTTGCCAGTGAACTGATTTTTTTTTTAATGTCATAGAAGGGGGAAAGGATTAATAACATAGGAATAAATTATGTTGACTATATTCAATTACTTTGATATATTTTAAATTAATTTAAATCAAATTTAGTTTTTGCCTTGGCCCAATCATTTGGAATGAGATCCCTTGCATGCCTTGGACCAAAAAAGTTGCTTCCTTCTATCTACCTCAACAGGAAATGAAGCAAATCCTTACCGAAAATCTCATACACAAAGCAGCTGCTGAGCAACAAAGTAGATTTGCACTCAGAGCCACGTTTTAACACAGCTTTAACCCAAACCCTTCCACTCTCATTTCTTCTTCTTATGATAATGTATAAATACGTTATAAGTACAGATTGTTGTTTATATTAGAGAAAGATACTATTGATAGGATATCTACTGTACAGTATACCCATTGGCAGGGCCAGCCAAAGGCATTTTGCTACCTAAGGAGAGGTGCCAATGCCAGGCTTCTCTCCTACCCTCTAAGTGCTTAGAATCCAAGGCTAGTCCTGCTGCTTTTGTATTCCAAGAAGAAGGCCACCTCTTTCCCTCATTAGCAGTAAAAATACAACAATAACAAATAATTAGCAATGTAGTATCCTTTTATGTGATCCAATTTATTGCCTTAGGTAGCTGTTCAGTGTGCCTAAGGAAAGAATTTGAGCACTGTGCTATGCTACACTGGTATAGTATTAAAGTTTTGGACTATGACTAGATAGGTCTAGGCTCAAATCCACTCTCAGCCATGGAAATTCATTGGGTGATTTTGAGCCAGCTGTCTTAATCCAACCTCACAGGGTTATTGTGGGGAAAAAAATTGCAGTCGAGATTGGCATTTGCACCACTCTGAGCTCCTAGAGGAAAAGGCACATAAATCTCATGAAAGAATGGTAGACTAGCTAGGCTCATCAGCCAACGAAGTATGCTTTCTGGAGCCAAAAGGTTCTCATTACTGTGTAGAGTGGTATTTATTTCCGCAGAGTTTGAATAAAAGAATTTATCAGTGAACTGTTTGTTAAATGAAGAGAGGGGGGATCTGGACTAAGAATCGATTTGTCTCCACTATTCCTGGAATTCATTTATTTTTATTGGCAAAAAAGCATTGAATAGTTGAAATGAGAATGTAGTTAAATATTAAAATGGCTGAAACATCCCAGGAGGCTCAGAAGAGTGTATTCGCTAAAGCACATACTCTAAACCAAGCTGAAAGCATGGATAGAATAGGACTCTTTAATAAGACTATAGGTTTATACAATTGGCATTTCCCCATTATGCTTAGGAGAAACAAATGAACATAAATATTTGTATTGGCAATAAGTGAGAATGAATGAAGGGATGGTAGAATTGCCTAAAAATGCAGACCAGAAGACTAAAAGCCAAGAAAATGCTGTTCCGGACAGGACAGGACAGTACAAGGGGAGTTGACCTAGCTCTACCATGCGCCTGAAGTAGAAGAAGAAACAATGGACATGGAAGAAAATATACAAAAGGAGCAGGCAAGGAAGTAGAATGATTTCAGGAATAAAAAAGATACACGTTCTGCACACACAAAGCATAAACAAACAAGCAAAAAAAAAATGATAGATGAAACTTCTAATAGAATGAACATAAAGTGGATGTAAGGAAAGATGTAGAAGCTGCCTCTAACAAAGTGAAAAGAATGATGTTACCGAGTGCCATTGAATTGATTGAAGTTGCTCTAAAGAGGATACCAAGTATCAGGAAGGACGCTTGATGGAATAATGAAATGAAAAAGGCTGTGGATGTGGAAAAAATGATCCATGCAAAAAAATGAAGATGGGAGTACATATTATTCGTTTGTTTTTTATTTTTATCCTACTTTTATTTTTGATCAACTTAGAATGCAGCCAAAGAAAGTAACGAATGGTCAAGATTAAAACAGGCCAAAGAAAAATAGAGCAATTTGATGGGATTTTGAAGTAGGTGAAGAGGTGTAAACAAGGTGCCTCCAGCAGAGTGAATAGAATTAGACATTACAGCCTTGTATTTAATGTTTTAAAATAGTGATTTTTAAAATAATAGGCTCTTTTTAAAACTAGGAGCCTGATGTGCATCAAAGGAAGTTTCTCAGACATACTGATGCTTCAGGCATAATGTTGCCTACCTGTTTCTTTCAAGCTGTCTGATTTATCCTGGAAGCAGACCCATGAAACAGCGGAAAATGCTAAATAGCATTTGTGTTTGGCTACAAGGGATTATTTGGGCTAAGTTAGGAAAATACATCAAAGGAAAACATGGCTTTAAGAGATTATTTTGAGGTAAAGTTAGGAACCTGTAGAGTATCTGAGGAAAAAATGGCTTTGAGTTTGTTTACATTCTCCTGCATGCTAGGAATTGTAGCAGCATATTTCACTTTCAAGTTGTACATTTAAACACTGTATCTTGGGATATGTGAAGCTTCGAAGAGGTGCTTTGCTTCGATGAAACTTCAAGCAAAGCAGCTAGCTCAGTGTTTCTCAACCTTGGCAACTTTAAAATGTGTGGACTTCAATTCCCAGAATTCCCCAGCCAGCCAGCCAAGGTTGAGAAACACTGAGCTAGAATAAAGCAAAGTGGCCATGCTGGTTCACATCTGTGCTGACTGGATAAATGGGACTTGTCACTCAAATAAATTTAAACCAACGTACCTCCTCTGAAGGGATTCTTGGGGGGTGAGTGTACTCAGTCATTTTATTTGGGTCATTGATGGAGAGAATCCAGCAGCTTTCAACTGTATACTGAAAGAGAGGGGATTGGGATTGCTGGAAAGATGTATCAGAGTGAAGCTCTGAGTCTTTAGCAGAGCATATCTTTCAGCAACCAGAGTAACTAGTTTAAATAACAAGAACATTGGATAAAGAAGGCTAGAGCTAATAATAGAAGAATTACCTGATTAACTCCAAGGAGCCAAATAGCTAGCCTGAACAGGAAAATAATTCCTGAAAGTTAATTTAAGACATGTTCCTAAACAAATTTGATCCTGATAAATTCTCACAAAGTCAAGTCTTTGTCTTTTATTGTTGCTTTTTTTAGTGGTTTTTTGTTGTTGTTGTTTTGTTTTTAATTTGCATTGTGTAGTATTTTCAAGCATATAGTTTTTCTTTAATGGTTTAAAATGAAATGTATAAGTTTTGTTCTCATTTGTATTGCTTAAAAAATTCAGTAAAATGACTTTTAAAAAACAAAGAGTCATACCTGAGCATCTTTCAAAAGATTATCTGATAACAATATTTGTAAGAAGTAAAGATAGATATTCAAGTTGAAATACTATTTTATCAAGAAAAATCTTGTTATTTTTTTTCAGTATGGAGAAATACAAATTTTATTTGATCTGTTTAAACTGAACAGTGTTGTTTTTTATTCTTGTTTATAAACTTTACACCTTAGATTGAGCTATTTATATTCTCCTCATGTTCCATTAAGGTAGAACTGGTGAAGTGTTAAAATATGGGTGTGAGTTTGGAATGACTATGCCACTTCAGTTGAGATACGTGTGAAGACTGCATAAGACTACCTGATAATTGGAAGAATGCCACGATTATTGCTTACACAAAGGGAAATGTAACTATAATGACTGTAAAAACTATGGAAGGATCAATATGTCAACTGCACTTGGGAGAGTGTTTGACATAATTCTGACTGAAAGGATAAAAGAGGTGGCAATGAGCAAAATTTATGTCCAAAATAACTACGAGGTAAGTTGAACTGAGAGAGAATGACTGGCCTATAGTCAAACAGTAGCCTTGGTGACAAAACACACTTAAACTAGTCAGATACTAACTCAGTCAAATTTCTTCACCCTTGGTTCTGGCAGCTCACAATCACAGTAATTGGGTCAAATTTCACCAATTTTGACTCTTGAGTCGCACCACTCCCCATTTATTTTTCCTTTGGATCTGCTTAGTATCTCATGAGTCTTTGTTTAAGAGTGGTACTGGCAAGGCTTCATTATATCACTGATGCTTTCCCCATTAGTCTGGCAAGAAGTAGAAGGCAAACTTGACTACCACAGCCAGTTGATATTTGGGAGATGTGTTCTTGGCTCCCAGGCAGTGAATTATATAATACTTTCCTTTTGGAGCAGCTTTTTTTTTTTTTTTTTGAGGGGGGAGGGACTACATAGACAAAATGGGCTTAATTGGCTGGCTATTAGATATGCTAAACCATGGCTAACTGTGTGGAATTAATTTAATGCTAGGCTTAAGTGGGTCTGTCTGAAGCTAACTTTAACCCCTGTGAGTCAATTGATTGGATCAATTGATTCCTTTTTGGTATTTCTAAATAAACTAATTATCCAACCTATCCACTGACAGTTACGCATGCTGTACAAGTAGGAGCATGAGTTTCCATGACTGAATGAGGAACTGAGCTTGGATCACCCCAGTCCAAGTCTAATATTTTAATATTTGGTGTTTGCAGATTAAACATCACCAGTCTGAAAAATGCTAAGTCTTAACATCTTAATGATGTTTAACATCTTAAAGATGTTAAAATATGAAATGTCTTTTTCTTTCATTTCTGATGGACCTTTTTTTATCTAAAGACTAGAGAAAGTGAAACTTAAGCCTGTGCAAGTATCAAGAGTTATGTAGCCATGCTCAACGTACACGTTATTACATTACCAATTGTCACCTCATTTGTTTGAGTGTAGAGAGACATAGACTGTGAATTAAATGCCAGAGGCTCCACTCATTTTCATTTTCTTTAATCAAGAATTCATATGACTTATGCCATCCTCATGATTACAAGGAGGAAAGCAGACTGATATTTGATCAAAAGGGCATGATCTGCAGCTACATGATGAAATATAATGATATATCTAGTATGTGTCAATAATTGTGATGGATTGTGAGAGTGACCTTGGAAGACAGGGGGAAGAGATGCCGCCTGGGGAATGACCAGATAAAAGAGAAAGGAATCCACAACAGAGTAATGGCCAGAAAAAGAAACTTAGGAAGGACCCACCCTGACTACTCAGGTGGTAAATAGGGAGGGTGGGAGTTTTGCACTTTCAGACTTACAAGATTCTGTTAATGTAGCCTTACAGTAAAGTAGAATTAGCTCATCTAGTTGCGTTTTTTGTCTGGTTTACCTGAGAGGACTCACAATAATATTAACTCCTGGTCTATGGGCACTCCAGGAGTAAAAACAAAAAAGAATCCCCTTGCTACTCCTCCATGCTATGTGTGTTGTATCTTACCCCAAAAAATATTGGTATAAGACAAAAGATTCTTATTGAAATGTTATTCTCCCTGCATATAAATTCATACTGAAAACTCTGATTATAATACAATTCTATATTTTGCAAATAGATGCCTTTTTGAAATGTTAAAACCATGCTTTTAGAGCCCCTTTGTCTGGGGAAGGAGATAATGTAATAAATCAAACACTGGAAGCAGGATGAATCCAGCATATAGTACTGTTCATATAAACAGGAAACATCTAGTCAGGCATTTTGTATTAGCATAGTTAAAATTATGTTACAGACTGGTTTATGCTAGTGAAATCTACTGGAAAGCTGTAAGCTATGAATTCTGACTGGTGTAGAAGGCAGAGTGAGCCAAGGGTTAGCCCCAGTGGAGAAACAGTTCCTAAATAGCATGGAAGTATAACATTCCAAATTGTAAAATGGAAATTTCAGCTGCACTGCAGCTGAACTGGATGAAAATTAGCTTAGTTGCCCAAGGAAGATATCATCATGGAAGCACAGCAATGTGAGGAAGGGTGGGGTTCACTAATCTTCTTTGGGTCAAGAGAGGGACACATTTGGAAATTTAAAATATGTGTCTTTCAAATAGCAGTTGTGGATTACCAGAATGTTCTAGTAAGTGTTTGTTTATTAGGAGACAAACTGATGAGATTACTCCTTGCTGCTCCCTCTAGCCACAAAGATATTCTCTAACACCTCAATTTATCCTTGTATTTTTTCCCCCCCTGGGAAGATGGCATATATTCCATCAGGCTAAATCCATCCACTATTTTTATTTTGTAAGATGGTGCTGGAAATTGGGGAATTTCTTTGCAGAAAACCTACATCCTGATTAATCTTTTACATTAAAAGGATCATCATCAACCACCTCCACAACAAAGGTGGGCACATTAATAACATCCTTGGGAATTAAGATGTCACACAAATTAGTTTCATTTGTTGGCTTCAATATATATAAAAATAACAAAACCAGTGATGTTAAAACTGTGATTGACCATTTGTGTTTGGCGTTATTTACCAGCCACAGTACATATACAATCTAGCCTCAGACCATGGACTTATAGAAAGCTGAGACTTAAACCATTGCCTCTATCGCAGTCCCAACTAGCGTGTTTCTCTTTCTATGACTTCAGTTGCTTTGGAAAGAAAAAACTTCAATTGACCGTGATTCAACTTTCCTTCCAAGACAAATGGCTGCTGCTAGGAAGGAGGGAATCCATAGTGGAACAAAGAGTTAAATGCATGGTTTCATAACTACAATTGTTTTCACCTCCCCTGATACTTTTCGGTAAATGAATGCCTAAGTGTGACTGCCAAAGGGCAATCAGATGTTCAGTAGGGAATAATCACACACACAGAATTCTAAATAAAATCAATACAGACAATCTAGGTAAACTATTTACTTCCTTGAATAAGTTTTGGGGTTTTATCAGATGTTTAGAGTTTTTGCAGAGATAATGGCTGAAGAAAGATAATCTGGGCTTCCTGCTTGGATATGGACAGGCAAAGCCTCATTGCTCTATCTTGCTGCTGCTTCTCCTTTTATAAAATTCTAAGGTTTATAAAATGTGAAGATGTCAATGCCAACCTCTTTAGGGAAACTGACAATAGCTTTGCAGAATTAAGGAAAATGCTCCATCTCTATTATGGGTCTAGTCAGTAAATCAGACATTATCTTGTGTCCAAGCAACGCTTCATTGAATTATGAATGTGCAGTGTAATTTATACCAATTGCTTTTGTATAAATGATATTACATGGGAGAGGCTTTTTCAGAAACAAAAGTGAAATTCCATTTATTTAGGCCACTCAGCATGGGGTCAACTTACCATATGCTTGACAAGCCCCACATAGCTGGCAAAACCAAGGAAACAAATACGACAGATTTAAGTAAGGTATTTTAATGCTAGTCTGGGTAAATACAGAATTTTGAAGACTGTAACAGGCATTTCACAGCCTTATTTATGGTGAGTTAAGACTAAATCTCTTTGAAATGTTTTTCCATCTTGGCTGAGTTGCCATTTATAACATAATCTATCAACTGACTTGTTTGCTGCTTTCCCAGACTCCCTACTACAGTATCTATCACAATGCTTTAGGAAGCCTTGTTATGTCATACCCCAAACTATGATGATGATAGTTATTTGTAGCAATTACTGGGATATAAATTTTGTTCTTTTTATCTTCTCGATTCAGTTGTTATTCAAATAAATGTTAGGTGAAGATTGGCAACTGAATCACCCGAAAATGTTGTTTTTGCTTTTGTATTACCTTGTAATATTTGATCATAATGATGGTACTGAGTGAGAAATTTTTAAAATTCTCCCCAACTCTTTTCTGACTCTAAGAGACTTACCTTGCACTATGTCTGGAGATAAGCTTGGAATTTGGAAATGGTACATCAGATTTTAAAAATCTGGCTATTCAGTAAAGGCCAGGTTTTTGTGCTTCTATTTTGGGAAGAATGTGCATTCATAAGCACATTGCACAACCTTTGTTTTCCAGTGGGAGAGGAAGTTTCCCAATATGTCCTCATCACCCAACTCATACATTGCAAACTCTAGCAATGTAAGCGATGTAGATGAAACCCAGTAAGTTGAAGTGTGATAAAGCTCTGAGTATTTTAAGATATTGTTAGGCTTGCAAAATTTTCCATTGGAGTAATTTTGTGGGAGGACTTTATATCAAACAAATACATATTACAAGCACATATATGGCCTTGGGGGCATTTCTGCACAATGGAGCCACAACCAGTGACAATTTAGCACAAATGTATCTGCTGGCTTCTTTTCCAGAGTCTGTCTCATGCCAACCAATGATTATTTTTAATCAGTAGGAACCAAACAGTAAACTCAGTAGTGACCAGAAATGTCCTCACACACCATGTTCACATAAAACAATTAATAGAAAATAACCTATGAATTATGGCTTGCAGCCTGCTACTGTACCCCCTGCCAAAAACGAAAAGAATGTGATTTGCTTCTTTCCCCTCCTCCCTCCTAATCCATTCTCCTTTTGTGTGGTATTTTTATACTGGAAACTCCTTGCAATTAGGGTTACTGATCCACAAAATAAACCCAACCATCACATGGCAGCAACCTGTTAGAAGGTTCTGTATCTTCTTGCTACCATCTGGTGACTGTCTGGATTTATGCAGCTGAAACTTGGTAGCCCTGTTGTAAGCTACTGTATACAGTCTAATATAATACTTCTAATAGTATTGTAGTAATGGTAAATAGAACAACCAGTGGTTGCTCTGTAGGACTGTTATTTCCTCTGCAGTTTTGATTTTCATGTAGTGATGATATTCTAGAATAATTTTAATTCTAAACTGAGCCACAGTTCTCAGAGAGGACCAACTGGTTATATTGGTAACCATGTTTGATGGTGGCCATGATTGTACAGCCATGCTCTTACTCCATTCAAATTTACAATTTATCCCTCAACTACATTAATGCAATAATAATAAAAAACTTCCTTTTTCATTAGGAGATCCAGTTAGGATCTCTCTCATGTTATTTGCAGTTTAGCTCAGAAGAGAGACATGAAAAATACACAAAGATAACTGGTACAGGTATAAATCTTGATGTTACTATATAAAATACATGTGCTCTTTTTTCTCTTTGACCAAAATAAGAAACTTGTGGGGGTTTTTTACTACTGATATTTATATTTTTATACTTGCATTATATTTTTATTTGTTATAAATAGTTTTGGTCTCTACTGAAAAAGCAGAACAGCAACAATGTAAAGATATGGATAAGTAGAATAGTATGTGATCAATTTGATCTGGTAGGAGTTAGTTCTGCTGTTTGTCTCTTCTTAGTTTTTAGGTTTTCATTTAGGCATACATTGTGATTATTTATTAATTTTTGAAATTATCCTTGGAGGATTATTCCATTGGTGGCCTTTTAGCACCTTCATAAATTTATATAAATTTTATCTAACTTGTAACATTGTTCTTTGAGAGGGGGTGAGATGATTGACTTGGATAAGAGATGATATATATTTGTGTGACTGATAATGACAATGAAGAGAATATATTTTAAATATCACAGATTTGCTCCACCACTTTCTTACATTCAATGCCTCTTTTGTTACATGTCACTTGATTCTTCTGGATGCTGCTTATCCAGTCCATTTTTCCATTGATATAAAAAAGCACCAAGTAGGGATTGGAGAAAAATGCATTGATTTCACATATCAGTGCACATTTATCCAGTTTGCACTTTAGAACCAATATTGCTGAACCTGATGTTCAAATTAGTTTTCGTAATTCTTAGCAACAAGGCCAGCAATACCAAAATCAAAGTTTACTTAACTTTTGAAATTATAATTTTTCCGAATATGGCAACATTTTTTTAAAATAAGATAAACAAAATCATATATTGGTAAAATAATGTATGTACAATGAATCTAAATTAAGAATGAAAAAGTTTAGTTAACTTTTAAAATTATAATTTTTCTGAATATGGCAACAATTTTTTAAAAAATAAGATAAACAAAATCATATATTGGTAAAACAATGTATGTACAATGAACCTAATTAAGAATGAAAAAGTGAGAAAAAGTGAGATTTACAGATTCAGTGTCAACCTGCCTATGCCGCATTGAAAATTACTCTTCAGAATGGACTGTACTTCCCTTGCAGGGGAGGAGGGGACACAAGTGACAAAAGCATTACTGTTCCAATGTGATGCAAGCTCTGCTCCTTTTGTACATGTGTCACAAAGTTGTAGCCATGTGCTTGTGCCACAATGATGTGATTCTGCTGCCATCATTTGTTTAAACGAATGGATCCTGCTGATGCTTCCACTTACAACAAAGCTGTTTACATTCATGTCACAGCTGGGAAATGCAAAATGAAGTTCTGTAAGTTATCCAAATGTACTTTTCTCCCTGACATATAAAGCATGAAATATTTAGCACTAAAGCTTATAATTTCAGGAAAGTTTCTAATTTGTAAAGATATTCTTATAAAATATAATTCTGAAAACAAGTGAAAGTTTGTTCTAGCTACAAACTGGTGAACTCAGTAATCTAAGATACAATACAAAATGTGTTTGGGAATTGCAATTTAAATGTCAGACATAATTAATGTTATTTTTAAATGTGAGGCAGTGGACTGCTATTTTAAAAAATGTGCTGCCTGCATGAGTTTGCCAATGAATGACATACCATTTCAGTATCTCTTTCCTTTAATCAGCAGAAAAACAGGTCATAACATTTCTGAATCACAGAATTTGGCATGAATTTCACAACTTGAAATACTGTAAGATCGTTTGAAAATGATAAAAGATTTGGGAGAGAAAGCAAAAATGAGTGAAGTGATAAATGTTGGAATTCACTGACATCCTGTGGGAGCAAAGAACATTGAGTTGAAATAAGTCCAAGATGAATAAAGAAAAAGAACTGCAAGTTTATTTCAGAGATCTTAACTGAGTTACTTCAGAAGCTCTCTTTGAAAACCTGACTTGAGCCAGAAATTTACCATCCATTTCAACCTTGTACTGAATGGTGATTTATATCAGCTTGTTAATTTTTGCCCCAATTTTTGGAATTGCCACATCTGCAGATAACGATGAGTAATATGAAGTTGCCCTCAGTTCAGATTTTTCCTTTGAATGATTTCGTGGGTGTATTTCACTTCTGTTCAAGGTCTGTTAAATGGGATCAATATGAGTTTATTGGATTATTCCTGGATTTGGCTTGATTTTGATGCTGCTTCACTTGCATAAAAAAAGTCTGATTTTTGTTTGTGGCACTCAAAAGTCTAGATCTGGGTCTGAATCTATATAAAGAGTAGATCTCTGTAGTTTGTGTAACCGGGTATCTAAGAGTACATGCAGAAGGATGAATCATCATGGCTAGTGTTTTTGCTGAATACAACACAGTAAGGAATTTGATTATTCCTTGCCAGCCAAGAGAAAATCAGGGTTGGAAAACACATTATTATTCTTGACTTGAGATTGAAGCATTGGCTAAGTCCATATATTATACAAAACTCTGCTTGGGTAAGAAATTATAATTGGGTAAATTTATATATTACAGTAAGACAAATCCAACCAAATCAACCACATCATGGTATAGCACACTGTGAATTCAGTCATTAAGAAAAGTTGTTTAATATAGTTTTATCCTTAATTTGGAAACTATGTGCCTTCATAATGTTTTAGACTTGTTATCCTATAATTCTTACTCTAAGGACCAAGCTGCTGGGAATTATAAGAGCTGTTGTCCAATGTATCTAGGAAACCTCAGATTGGAAAGGCTGTACTAGTTTTTCACAGCAACCAAGTGTTTAAGAATCCAGATCTGGAAACCTTGATAATTGATTTAAGATATTTTGTATCATTCACTTTTAGGATCTTTGTGGTGGATAGGGTGATACTAGATACGCATTTATTTCATTTAAGAGGGCTTATTTCCTATCCTTCCAAGGCAAATAATTAATGCATATATGTTTAATTGCCAAAGATTCTCTGCAAAACATGGAAGAGGAGAATGAATCCTTTCTTGGTCATTACTTTCATACTTACTGCATGGAGGCTTTATCATTTCAAGTATAGGGAGTCCTTGACTTATGAACATTCGTTTAGTGATCATTCAAAGTTATGACAGTGCTGAAAAAAGTGACTTACGACTGGTCTTCACACTTACGACCGTTGCAGTGTCCCCATGGTCACATGTCAAAATTCGGGTGCTTGGCAGCCAGCATGTATTTACAACAGTAGCAGCATCCCACGGTCACGTGATTGCCATTTGCAATCTTCCCACCTAGCTTCTGATAAGCAAAGTCAATAGGGAACCATGTGATTCATTTAATGACCATGATTTGCTTAACAACTGCTGCAAAAAAAGTCATAAAATCGGACTACCTGTACTGTTCAACGTTTATGTATTTGGTCACCTAAGGCTGAACTGATTTGTCCATGTGTTTATAAAAACTGAAGTCCAAAATGGCACTGAATGGTAAGCCAGTGGATTTTTACGTATTCAATATTGGAATCTCTTTCCCTATTTCACTGATGTTGGCATTTTGCCTGCATATTCACCTGATGCTATAGATATGTGATGTAAGGATCAAAGTATACATTGAAAGTACAAATGAATGAAGAAATATTTTAATTAAAAAATCAATTCTGAGAGAGGATAACTTTGGATGGAGGATAAATAGTAGGATGAGAGTGGTAGCAAAATTACAGCAAAAATAGAACAATATTCTGGGAAATGTAAAGCACAACTAGAATGCCATTTCAAAGTTGTTTTTAGTTCAAATATTGCTATTAATTTGGTTGATAAAAAAATTATTGAACATCTTCAATTAATGTCACAATTTAGGAATTACATTGGGGAGAACTGCATCTAGTTTCAAATGGAAGATGTAACTTGGCTGGGAATAATTAAAAAATGTAGCTGTTGCATACCAAAAGAAAACACTCAACCTGTCTGTCAGATATAATTACATATGCATACATATAAATGTGTAGGGGATGATGAAAAACAAGAGTGTTTCACAAAAGTGTAAGTGCTCCCACATGTCCCTTTATTCTCTGGTAATTGCTGTGATTTGACTCTTTCACAGTCCGCCTCTCCCCCTCCCCCCTGGAAGCACTCACCATCTGGCTGGTTGGTCTGTTTTCTTGGTATCATTCCCATTTAAGCCTTCCCAGTTTCTGTCTATTTTAAGTAAAACACTCATTAAGGACAGTCACAGCTGCCACACAGTGGTATTTGAAAGGAAAATTTCCCCTTTGCTTATGTGCCAAGATAATAAGAATAGCATGTTTATGTCTGATGATTCAGCTTCTCTTCTCCTTGGAATTCATTTACTTTAATCTGCATAGCACAAAAGATAAATAACCACAAGTACCTGAGAGGTTTAGGGGAATGACAGAAAGAGAGGATGAGAAAAAACATGGGAAATTACTTACATAATATCTAAGTGAAAGTTACCTAGGAAAAAATAATCTTTTGTTGTGGAAATCTAGAAAGTGCTCTGAGCATACTCGGTTATTTCTCCTTTCATTTTTCTTGAAGCATGAACTGCATACCATAACAACATGTGAATGAATTCTTCTCACTTACAAAAATAAGATATCATGGTAGCACAGAGAAAGGGCTTTTGTCAGAGAAAACTAAGAAAGCTGCTATAATTCAGTTTATCCCAACCTGATCTGCTAACTATTGGATACTTTGGGGTTTCCACTTTCAAAATTCCCAGTTAGGAATGCATTGGTTAGGAATTCTGAGTTGTAATCCGAATACACCTAGTGGCCACTACGTCAGGGAAGGCTAGTTACTTAAATACTATGCAATATGTGGCCTGTTAGGAAAGTGAATGCATATATTAGTCATATATTTCAGTAAGTTATTTATATTGTTAAGCTCCTCATATTCTGGTATTATAGCATTTTATATCTAACAGCATTTCTTTCATACATTGTTGCGTTATATTTAGTTATGCATTATTTTTCTCTACCAAACTCAAATTACATATTTAGAAGGCTACTGAATATTGTATCCCCAAATAGTACATCATGAAGAATTTATTCCTTGCTATGCTGTATTTCTACGCCACCTGAATTGAGGTCATATGACAATAGCCATTTAGGTCTCTAGAGAAGAGTAAATGGACCACAGCTTAACTGTAACATAATTAATAATATCTCACAACTGTTCAGTGCTTTGAAAGTTTAATGGCACCATAGGAGTATGATTAAATATAATGGCATGTGCATTAATATTTTACATGAAACCAAAGTAAGGGGAAAGCCCAAAGGCAAATAATGCATCTTGTAAATCAGAGTGGTTATATTGTTAAAGATCAAGGCTGGTTTAGCAGGTAAGTCAAATATACTTTACATATTCTAAATGCAGTTCTCAGTGGAGATTTCCAAATATATTTTTTAACCCAATTTCAGAATGTTGAACTTACTTGAAAAGGGAGTTTTCCCTTAAAGGTATTGAAAGGCATTGCAAAAAGGCAACATGAATTTTCAGAAAGGTTGCAATCACACTCTTTATTGGCCATAAACTTGTTGGGAAGGCTGTGGTTTCCCAGCAATTATGTATACAGGCATGAACATTTGTACATACCAAGTCTGTATCAGCATCTTCAGACTATTTCCCTGCACATCCCTTTCTACTGAACCCATAAGTTATTTTTCATGCTGTGCTAAGTTTCATAGGATAGGCAGCTGAGCTGTTATATCTATAGCAAAATGTTTTGAGGAACAACAGGAAATATGCACACTGCTGTTGGCCTACTGAATATGTCATTTTTGTAGTAATAGTTTCTAAATAACATTTTTTCAGACCACTTAAATCAGCATATACTATATTTTTGATGGATGTTTGCTAAGCTAATTAGTGGAGGGAGAATAGAAGAAGCTCACCTGGTTGTTGGATGGGTGTTGCTAGAAAAACATTCAGATGCATTCAGAACTATTAATGCGTGTTGTATGCATTTTTATTTTTTTAATATGACTGTTTTTGACATGTTTATTGTTTTATATTTTTTGCTGTATGCCCCCCAGAGTCACTTCTTGTGAGATGGGTGACCATATAAATTTGATAAATGAATATCAATGCAAGGAAGAGGCCTGGAAATTAAATACCTATTTGTTTTAGTAACTATTTTCTAAACATTGTCCTAGCAATGATAATACAGTATTTCTGTACTGGTCTCCAATGAGGTGAGGTTCCAAAGAAGTGGGGCATCCTTAGATGGCATTATTTTATATTCCATGCACAGTTCCATCTTCTTTGTAATAACTAATCAATCTGTTGACATGAAAAAACATCATCAATATCCACTTGTGTTACAACTTGCATAGCTATAATATTAGATGTATTTGCAGCTTGCCATCCTATGCAGTTTACTAATATGAATCCTCTCACCTGCTAAACTCATTTCTGCTGTCATGACTGAAACTACTTTATGGATGAACCAAGGTGCCAATTTACTTACTCAGATATCTGTCATAAATACTAACACTCCTAGATCATAAGAAGGCAGTATATAATTGCGTTAGTGTATTGTGTCCAACTTCATTAAAATTGAACTTTTTTTCTTGGTTTACATACTTTAGTGAACATTTTCTTTGTGCAACTGCTTAGAACAGTCCTATAAACAGAAATACAAAAAATGATACAAAATTGACTTGTTCTAATTCATTGATTGGATAATTGCAGCATGCTGTAGGTGGGGCTGCCTTTGGAGACAAATTGGAAGCTGCAGCTGGTACAGAACAGAACAGCCTGATTACTGGCAGTACAACCTCACCAATGTAAAATTATAAAATGGAGAATTAGTAAAGTTGCTGCTTTGGTTGCTAGTAGGCTGCCAGATGCAACTAGCACAATGATAGTTGTTAACTTTATAGTCATAAATGGTACAGCACTGGCTTACATCGGGCAACACCTCACCAGAATTGAATCTGTCTATTCAGCCATCTACAGAGAGCCTGCTGAAAGCCTCCCTACTTTGCAAGGTATGTGCCATATGGATAAGAAGGCAGCAGTACCTCCCAATTGGTATACTTCTCCCACCAGAAATCTTTGCAGCCTTCATGTTGCTGTAGTTCTATAAACAAGATAAATCTGTTTTATTTCAGAATACCTTTGGCCTCAGCTGATTGATTACAGGTATCTTGGGATTTGATTTTGATTCTGCTATTTTGATTTAATCTTTTATGTTTCCCCCCCCTTTGTTTGATGTTGAGTGCTACCCAGAGTCGTTTGGGATTGGAGTGGATTAAACGTATTGTAAAAGAAACCAACATCTAATTCTGGGAGGGAGAGAAAGAGAGATTTACTTGTCTGTGACATTACTTAATATTTTGTACTCAATAAATGCTGGAATTGTTTGGAAAATATAGCTTAATCTTGGTAGAATACTCATTGTGGGAGCTGCAATTCTCCTTAATTGTAATGGTATGTGGGAATGACCTTGGGACACAGGAGGAATAGCTGCAGTCTAGACAATGGTCTAATAAATGAAATTTGAGTCCAAAGGAGTGTGGTGGAGAAAGCATCTCAAAAGGGATCCTCCCCAGTTTTCATGAGAGTAAAAGTGAGGGACAGGAGAGGTACTTTTAGACTTGCAAGATTCTGTTAATGTAACCTTACAATAAAGACAGAGCTAGTATTGATTGTCATGCTTCTTGTCTGGACTATATTGAAGGGCCAACACTAACCAAGTCAAATTTAATTCTTTTCCATTAGAAATGTCTGTCAATATATTTTTCCAGGTTGGTAAATAAATATCCTTAACAAACCTTTATTATTTTTTTATCAAAAAAATAAAATCCTAAATATTTTACTTTCTTAGCAAAATGTTAAAACTGCCAATTTATAGGCACATCACTTTTTAACCTCTGCCAAATTCCATGTCAACATTCCAGTTTTATCTTTATTAATGTGGTAACCTGACACCAAACCATATAGTTGTGTTTACTGCATCAACAATGTTAAAGGGTCTCTAAGTTGAATAATTTAGTACAATTAACATCAGCAAATAGTTTCAATGTATATTCTTCTGTGGTTAATTTAACTCCTGAAATTCTATTTTCTTGATGTATTTAAATTTGCAGTAGTTCTAGTGGTAGTAAAAATAAAGAAGGAGAAAGGGAATACCCCTGTCTTATTTCCTTCAATATAGTAAATTGCATCAAAATAAGGCCATTGATGTAATTTTGGATTTGTGTTCTTCATAAATACAATGTATCCATGTGAAAAAGTCAGAGCTAAAATCCATTTTGTGGGTTGTTAGAGGGAGAAAAGACAAGAAAAACTCTTGACTGTGCAAGCCAACATTGGTATAAATGACATTGGATTTCACCTTTGGATAAACAGTCTCTAGCAATATTAATGCAAAGATGATAAAGTGCATATGTATCCATGTGGAGACCTCTACAGAAAGAATGACCGGAGAACAGTTTTCAATCTCACCCAGTATTTACCAAAACCAAAAACAGAAGCTATTTTCTTGATAACATTAGAAATAAACATGAAATGAATCCAAAGACAGCAATTCATCAATCATCCAGGTGTAAGGCAGGCAGAAATGTACTACATCATCCTTCTCTAATCTGGCAAAAACATGTGTTGGGATACAACTTCCACTATCTTCTAGGCAGGGTTCCTTCACCTCAGCAACTTTAAGATGGATGGACTTCAATTCCCAGAATTCCCCAGCCAGCATGAACCCTGTTCTAGGCTATATTGGCCAGAGAATTAAAGGAACTATAGACCAACACTACAATCCAACCATTTGGATAAAACTATATTAAGGTTTTAGAGTGTCACAGATTCAACCTTTCATTAATTTCTTTTTTTTCTTTATTCCTAAATTAATTTTGGAATCAAGCTTATTTTAAAAGCTTTATTTTGTTTAATCTCAGAACATTACAGGCTGTTGTTACTGAACATTTATTTGCTTCATGGAAGTATATCAATACACTAATAATCTTTTTTCCCCTTTCCTGTGACAACATCCTAAACTAGTAAACATTACATATAGAAGAAAACACATGTATTTATCTAATACAGTGGTACCTCTACTTATGAACGCCCCTACTTACGAATTTTTCGAGATCCGACCAGCTCCGGCCCCAAAAATTTACCTCTACTTACGAACTCGCCTCGACTTACGAACCGGATCCGCAGCCATTTTCCACCCGTGCCACGTGATCTGCGGCCATTTTTCCTCCCGTTCCACGTGGTCCGCGGCCATTTTCCGCCCGTTCCACGTGGTCCGCGGCCATTTTCCGCCCGTTCCACGTGGTCCGCGGCCATTTTCCGCCCGTTCCACGTGGTCCGCGGCCATTTTCCCGCCCGTGCCACGTGGTCTGCGGCCATTTTCCCGCCCGTTCCACGTGGTCCGCGGCCATTTTCCGCCCATTCCACGTGGTCCGCGGCCATTTTCCGCCCGTGCCACGTGGTCCGCGGCCATTTTTCTCCCGTTCCACGTGGTCTGCAGCCATTTTTCTGCCCGTTCCACGTGGTCCGCGGCCATTTTTCTGCCCGTTCCACGTGGTCCGCGGCCATTTTCTGCCCCGACACGTGGTCCGCGGCCATTTTTCCACCCCGACGTGTGGTCAGCAGCCGTTTTTATGCCCCTGACGCATGGTCCGCGGACACCGGAACAGATTAACGGTAATTACATTGAACTTTATGGGAAAATTTACTTCGGCTTGCGACCAACTCGACTTGCGATCAGAGTCACGAAACGGATTAAGTTTGTAAGTAGAGGTACCACTGTGCACTCAAATACCAGGATGCAGAGAAGAGGGAAGTGTTTATTACTTTTGTACCTTCCTTCCTTCATCCTCTCCTATTTTTTACAGGATAAAAATAAACAAAAACATTAACCACCATTGTCACAATCACTCTGAAGTTCAGGCCTTTATTTACAAGACTAGATTAGGTAGGTTCCAATATAATGTAAAACAGAATTCTCCAAAATTATGGATCATTCAGAATAAACAAGTATGCTAGTGGATACTGACCTATTCTTTTTGCTTGGTTTGTTCATTCATTTGCTGAGGGTTTTTAATTGTTGTAGAGTCACTTTTTTGAGATGAGCCATGTAAATTGAATGAATAAATAAACTGTGGTCTGTGTAGTACTGGATCCAAAGCAAGATTTAAATATTCTAACACCGTAGATGCTTAGAAGTTTACTGATTTAATTCTTACTGTTGGCAGAGACAAAAATAAATGGGAGTGCTTGGGTAGCGTTCCCCAACTTGACTCCAATAACAGCTTATCACTGTCAAAACTGACTTACCGTTAAGATATAACAACAAGAAAACAACATTAATTTAAAATTCCCCTAGTTCAAAATGGATAAATGGGTGAACTGGTTTGTTTCTTTGTTCAATCCAATAATTAAATAAATAATTTGTACCATATCATAGATTTCTTCATTATATAACTAGAAGCTCAAACCAGGGTTTTTATCAATAGAGCCTGTCATGCCCAAAGTTCTCTGCTAACTTGATTCAGATAGCCAGACTGATATTGCTAATGAATCCCAATGGATCAAATAGTAAAAACGCCCCATAACATTTCTTACTCGTGTCTGAATACCCAACTGAACAAACTGATATAAAAAAATCTCTTCTGCTTTCAAAAAGGGTATCATCTTTGATTGTATGGAAATTTATTTCTAGAACTCCAGGTCTGAAATGGCAAAATACCTGTTTTCATTCGGTTAATGCCAGGATCCCAAGACCAGAGGATCATGGAATCTGAAGGACCATAGGACAGACTGCAGTTCCTACATTTCAGCTGGGAAGAGGCCTGTATTCAGAAACCCCTCTGTAACCCCTATATAAACTTCCAAGGCTTTGCAATTCCTATGCCAGAAATCCAATGTGGGTAAAGCCAACAACAACAAAAGTGGGAGAGGTGGAGATTGAAAAGTGTGCTGTGGAAGAATGGAGGCAATTTTGGAAATGCAGGACCTGAAATCTTCCTGTTTTCTAAATAGAGAGGCAACAGAATATGCATCATTTGTTTCCAAAAGCTGGAGAAAAAAAAATCTTGGAAAAACAAAAGGAAGCGGTGGGGTGGGGAGAAGCTTCTTTATCACCTACAGATTTGGATGAGTCCTTCACTTTTGCATCTTCTGAGCCCTATTAACTGGCCTGTTCTATGTGAAAAAAATTTCTAGCAAAATGCGTTTCTGAAATACCAGATAATAGGAATATATTAACACTTTAACATACAAACTGAAATCAAATCATTTTGAAAACAACTATAATACAGTAATGCAACTTATACCTTTGGCTTTAGAGAATGGAGCCTCGGCTCCAGTCCTAACAAGTGGAATACTGCAACTTCTGCCAAGCCTACTGATGTATATTTTGGGAAAGGGTTGATATATTACTGTTGATTCATTGTTACTGCTTTTATATTTTTATTTTATGGTTTCTTTTACAAGTTCGACATGCTGTAACCTACCCAGAACCTTTTGAGTTGTGCAGGATATAAGAACTGAAAAATGAATAAATGTGCCCAGAACACATTTTCCTCAGATGCTTTTGCAACCCAGTTATAGCCAAGATGTCTTTGAAATAAGGGCCACATTGCTCAGAGAGGTTTATACCCAGTTAAGTATATACAGACCTGTGTTTGCTGATCTGGATGACATTTATTGGGGTTACGTCCAAAGAGAAGCCTGGGCTGAGGGAACCAAGGCCAGCAATAATCCTATTGGTACCTTGCAGCAAGCAAGAAAACACAGGCACATTAACGCACAATCTTAAGGCATATTATCACATTTAACTTGGCTTCAATTTTGTGAACCAGAGGACCACGGTCCACAAAAGTTCTTGCCACACCCACTGATTCATCTGTATCATGATACCGATTGCGTGGCGAGGGATGGCCCCTTTCTTTGCCCCCTTAACTACTGTACAAAGTCACAGGTGGCACTCGCACTTCAAAAGCTAACATATTTAAAATATGGCAGAGACTTTCGTGGACCAGAGATCGTTTCGCGTCTCTTAGGAAGCCTTTATATTTCACGGACTCTAAATCTATGTCTCCGCAATCCGATTAGGATGGCAGACTCTGCTGTTTCCTCAACAGTACTACCCTCCTTCAAGTTCTGACACTCGGAAACGAGGCGCTCCCTTAGTTGTTCGTCGCACCTTCTTTTTCCCAGAGCACCAGGGGCACCTCCTGCCCTCCGCTCGCCCCGAGAATGGCTTTCGCCGGGCACAGCCGCTCCTGCAGAAGTTCTCTCCGCGCTTTTCCTCGTGGCAAACAGTGGCCGCCGAGAGGACGCGCATGCGCCCTGGAAAAAGGGGGTAGGAGAGGAGCGGCAACTGAAAAGGCGAGAGGCGCTGCAGCCTCAAAAGCAGCCCCCCCCCCCCCGAACCCAACAAGGGAGGCTGGCTAAGGGAGCCTGTGAGACGCTGAAGAGTCGCCGCCGCCTTCGGTGCCAGAGGCAGAGGCGGCATGTCACGCTCCCCGGGGTACTGACTCGAGTCCTTCGCTAGCCGGGCGGCTCTCCTATTGTTCCCGTTCCGCGTCCTCGGCAGCGAAGGTCCGCCGGTTCCTCCCTTCCCCGCTGAGGCGAAGGCGGGGGACATCTCTCTCTCCCCCTGCGCCTCTTGGCCGCCTCCTCCCGGCCGCGGGCTGCCCCAGCAGAGGCGGGGAAGGGGTGGGAGGAGCCGGAGCAGCATGATGGCGGCGGCCGAGGCTGGCGGCGAAGAGGGGAGCTCGGGAGCGGCCGGAGAGCCAGGAGGACACTGCCCACCAGCCGCCAACGCTGTCCCCCGTAGCGGGAGCAGCAAGACCGCGGCCGCGGTTCTTCTCGGGGGCTCCGGCCTGAACGCCTCTCCCGGCCCGGGCTCGCTCGCGGTGGGCTCCAGGCCTGTCCCTGCGGAGATGTCCAAGGGGCCGCCACCGGCGGCATTGCCGCTTTCCGAGAGTGGCGGAGCCGCCGTCAACACTGCCGGGGGCTTCCCTCCGCTGCCGCCGCCTCCGCAGCCGCCGCTTCCGGCCGGGGGACTGAGCACCGTGGATGAAGGCGACTCTGTCGACGGGCCTGAGTACGAAGAAGAGGAGGTGGCCATCCCACTGAACGCGCCCCCCACTAACCAGTGAGTATTCACCCCCCCCGCCCCATCTAGTCGAATGATTGAGATGGGGATTCTTCCCAAAAGTCTCGGTTTCCAGCACCGCACCCAAGTGGAAGTGTGTTGTGTATGTCAAACTCTGGGCAAGTCCTGAAAGTTTCTTTGCGCCGCCTCTTTCTCTTCCCGCATCCCGTTGGAAGCTGCCTTGCTTAGTCAACTGCCTGCTTGCCTGGAAAAACTGAAAACCTGAGACTAAGTCTTTTCCCCGCCCTTCCACTTGAAAATAAAAAGAAGCACCAAGGCGTACATTTGACAGTTTTCCTTCGCCTCTATCTGAAGCTTCCCAAAGTGGGCATTTTTGGAAAGCTTAACCATATCTTTAACAGTCCTCAACATTTTTACTTAAGGAATCCAAGCTTGAAACCCAAGATGCTGTATGAGGCTTGCTTCTCTTTTAACTATATTCTTATAGCCAGACAGGTTTGTTTCTGTCTGCTCTCCCCTTATATTCTTCTATATTCTCTTGTAGGATCCTTTTCTTTAGAAGTTAAATAGCTGTCTGAGACTGGTACTTCTTATAGACTAGTATTATTTGATTCTCCTGGTATTACTTTTCTTTCTTTTACCTGTCCTATGTTAAAATGTCCAGGATTGAAAATAGAATTTTCTGCATATAAAGGTTACTATCCTACCATGAAGTTATGCATACTTTGTATGCAAAGCTTGTCATATTAGATGTAAAATAACAAAAATTGTAGTAACATCTCTCTGAAATAGCTGATATAAATAAATTGTCATCCTTTGCATCCGGTCACCTGTCTCTGACATTAAAATGTCTCTATGTGTCTATTGAGTCTGGGCAAAAAAGTTTTTAAATAGATATTTTCTGATGAATAAAAGAAGTGATATGTATTCTGATAATGGATTAACTTTGAAAAGGAGCATAGATGGTGATCCTGACATCAGAGCAGGTTCATGTGGGGACTGAGAAGCTTTAAGTATTTAAGACTGCAAAGGTTTAAACCAGCTTTTTGTAATGTACTTAAAAGCAGAATGGGTTTAGCTTTTCAAAGAAGCAAAATATGTTTCACATCATCCATTGCAGCTAGTGCAAAATCCAGTGACTTCTTATTTCCAAAGAGACTTCAGAGGCCCTTTTTATGGACAGGACATTGCACAAAACTAGATAAAAATTGTTCATCTATTAACAGTTGAGTTTATTGAGGTGGCGCATAGTTGCCCTACAGCCTCATTTGCTAAAATGAATTTCGAACCCTGAAGACTATTTGGGTTTCTAAGTATAAGATCAAAACTATTAAGAAATTAAAGCAGAGAAGAGTAGTAGTTGTTTAGATTTGTCTTATGCTTAGATGGTATTAAATGCCACCAAAGGCTTCAAGAGAATTAGTAAAACCTTCCTTCCTTCCTTCCTCCCTCCCTTAGGATGACCAAAGCTGATCTCATAACAAACCCAGGCTACATGCAAAATTGAAATGATTTAGTGCCTTTCTGGAGGATATGGATGTATCCATCCCCCTACTGTGTTCCTTCCCTGAAAAGGGCCTATTGATGACAAATTAGAACTATTTGAATCTACATGTTGTGTTTTTCCAGTAGTATCCCTATAATTACTTTTTTAAAACGATTGTGAGAAGACTTCTCCTTGAAAAATAAAATAATGGACAAATCTGCTGTACCCAGAGTATTTCAAGAGAGGCATTTAAATTATGTTAATTTAAGTTTATGTTATGCAAATGATATGAATTGACAAAAATGAGATAATTTCTGTCATTTGCATAATGTTGTTGCTAATTGCTGTGAAATTAGATTAAATGGACATTTGGGAGTAATGCCTTTATCTTTTATTGATTTCAATGTAATTATTTGATTGTTGAGAGTCAGGTGGCATACAGGAGTCATTGAGTCGGGCGATGTGCATGTTTAATAAATTATTATTATTAATGGATAACCCCTCTGCCCAATTAGTCCATTAAATCAAGGGTTAACTGTATGCTCTTTTGGATTTTAAATATCATGTGTACAGGTGCCTTACTAACAGGATGAGTAAATATAATTGTAACAAGCAAAGTCATAAGGCTGTGCTCGCAGAGCTGTACAATAAAACAGCTTCATAAAGGTGTGCAGTATTTGGATCTGAAACAGACACCTTAGCTGTACAGGCTGCTCCTTAAAAGAACCATTCAGTTTCCTGGACTTGCATGTTATTTGTGCAGGGACAGGACAATATCTCTTAGAGTTAAAGAGGTGGCAATAGGATATAGCCGCTTGTTTCAACCTCATTAACTGAAATGCCTGTTTTTCTGAATTGAGGAAAAGATATGGTTTTTTTAAGGAGCTGCTGATGGGTACAGAAAGGCCCATACCAGATCCAGATACTGCACACCTGCAGAGCTTTACCTCTTTGCAGCCATTGTGGGAGGTCTGCTCACAAAGTCTTTCTGCATTGGTTGCTGACAAGTCTGGTACTGTGAAATGATAGTGCAAGAAATGTAAAGGGGTAATTTGGGGGAAGATTGGGAAATCCAAACTCACATCTCCCCTAGACAAATCCCTAAAATATGGTAGAAATATTCTAGCCCTGGAAATTGCATGTTAATAAAAAAGTGGAAAACTGTGTGCCCCTCCCTCTGCCACCAATTGGTATCAGTTGGAATTTAAATTTGGTGGGTCCTTTACCACAGATTCTTTTTCTCTGCTTCCGTGGGATAGCCCTGTCTGGGCTAGAATACTGTATACTTAGATGTGCAAACTCAGTGGAGCTTGGCTTTTAAGTCAACATAGAATCACTACAAAAGTATTAAACAGTCTGCAGAGAGCTTCATAAATGATTTTAGTTATTGTGTAATCTGAAAAATACATTTGAAGTAGCATTTTGAAAATCACTGTTGTATATACTACCTCCAGTGACACATTGTTCTAAATAAAGCTTTATATGTTTTATTGCTTTCTTATGTATAAAAGGGTAAGATATAAATATCCCATATAAGGGGCAGGAAATTAATACAATAATGAAATTAATATAAATAACAAAACAATAAATAAATACTGTCCACCATCTTTTTAATCTGAAAAAGTTCTAACAAAATTCTTGAAACATCTATGGCGTTGAATGCAAGTTCTTCCTTGGTAGGGCAAGATTTTCCTTTTGGTAAGCAGAGTTGTAGATGGGATTTATTTGGGTTTTGTTTTTTTTAAAGGGAAAAATTAAACACTTTTGTTAACATATTAGTAATTATTTATACACACACCAATATATAGAAAAAGATTCCCGCTTCCAAAATTTAATTGATTTTGTCTTAATAGTGTAAAATTTTAAAGTGATATTTTGTATACTTTTCTTTGTAGATGTGATTCAGGATGAATTATACAGATATTTATGAAACAGTATGCTTTATGTCTAGAGTTGATACTAGAAATTCCCAGTATCTGGGAATTTCAGATGTAATAATATATTAATAAAACTCTTGAGAAAATTATTTCTGCTATTTGGTAGAACTAGATATTATATTTATTTTCTTTTCAAACTGTAGAATAGTGATTGTATTTAGTAAAGAAATGTGAAAGTAATTTTCTAAGCCTTGTGTGTAAAAATGTTTAACTGATTACAGTACTTCACAATGCAGTTATAAATATAATTACAGAAGATGATCTAAAACTGAAAGCTGTTTTCCAGTATGTGCATTTGAGATTTCAGGATGCAAACAAATTTGCAGTCTGGTGTATATGCTCTAGATGATGAAGTCTGATGTATATATTAAGGACTATTCCAGCACAACTTTGTTAGGAAATATTGGTCTAATATGTTTTAATTTGGGAACTGTAGGGGAGGGAATATGAATCTCAAGGTTTAGTTTTGATACAGTATTCATAACTGGGTTGCAATTTAATTTTTTGTCACATGTTTATATTATGTGAAGTTTCAAGCAAGATGCCTCTAAAGGAAATTTTAAATTCTACAGTTTAAAAAATAGATAAAGATTATACTTATAGTATGGCATACATTATTAGCTTGATTGTGAGAGTCATGTGAGAAAAAGGTTACATTTCAGTAGTATAAACTTACTACTCCAGGTTTAAGTATTGTGGCATCTAATTTTCTTACTGGTTTATAATTCTTCCATGATTATAATGTCTGGATGCATAAATAGAACACCCATAAAAATATAATGCATTATGGAATTGTGATTTGTTTCCCCATTAAATAATTATATTTTTGTATCCTGTAGCAGTATGTGGAACTGTGAGTTCCAATCCATATGTATTTATATGGGAATAAGCACCTCCAAATTCATTGGGAATGAATCAAAGGCTAAAGGGACGTGGCCAATATACATGAGAATTTTTTATTTTATTTTGATTACCATATGAATACTGCAGTAAGTTATACATGGCGCTGCCTTTGAAGTCAGCTTGGAAGCAGGAATTGATGCTGGATAGAGCAGCCAGATGCCTCCTCTGGGAACCCCATTATTCATTTATTTGCTTTATCTGTGTGCCATCCATTCTTGAAAGCTCTGGGCAGCTAACAATCAGAAACACCACCAACCCTCTCCCAAAATAATAAATATACCCACTAATAAAATAACCAAATGCAGTTATCAAAATTATACAAAAAATATATACAAAAACATGTGTTCGCTAAATTCAAATCATCAATCACAGCACTCCCTTCTCCTTAGCTCAATGGAATAACCAGGTCTTAACTGTTGTCCACAGGTGGTAAGGAGAAGACTGGATCTCCATAGGGAGGGAATTCCAGATAATGGAAACAGTGACCAAAATTCCTGCTTCTGAAGCATCATCAGATGGCATTCTCATATAGTTGGGACCTGGAAGAAGTTGACAGTATATTACTTGATCAGATGGGCAGATAGATGTGGTAGAAAGTAGTTCTCCAGATAACCAGAGCCATGGAGGGCCTTAAAGATGACAAGCAGCAGCTTGAATTGCATTCAGAAGCCAATCAGGAACCAATGCAGCTCCTGAAACAGTGGGGTCATGTGACTATATTGGGGTACACCTATCACTGTACGGGCTGCTGCATTTTGTATTAACTGTACCTTCTAAATCCTTTCTAAGGGTAGCCCCATGTATGGAATATTACAGTCATCTAAGCAGGAGGTAACTGAGGCACAAGTGATTGAGCAGGATTTCCCAGCCCAGAAATGGCCAGATTTGGCACACAAGACATAGCTGTATAAAAGCCCTCCTGGCTGCAGCTGCCATCTACTTATTGATCAAGAGTTGTAGTCCAAGGGGACCCTCAGTTTGCAAACTATCTCTGAATGGGAAGTAGAACTCTTTTCAGAGTCAAAAATGATATTTTCATGGAATTGTTTGATCCACAGAAACCAAATTCAGTACATCTTGGAGGTATTCATTCAGGTCCTCATCCAGGCACTGGGTCAACACTTCTGCTACATCACCTGTTTGATCCAAAGCCAAGATGTATAACTGGTTATCATAAGCATATACCAGATTCCTTTCAACAGATGACACCCCCCTCCCCCCATAGTTCCATGTTAAAAGACGTGGAGAGATTAGAGAACAAAGTAGAGGTCTCCAAGGAGATCTTTCTCCCACCTCACCCCCCACAATTGGAACGACCACCTCAGGAAGGACCACTGTAGAATAGTATGCCTCCAATCCCCCAGGGCAATCCAGAAGGATAGGCTTACAGTGTCCGTATCCCAGTCTGTTTGAAAGATCATCCAGAAGTACAACCAGTACAGTTTTCATGATGTACCCTGGTCTGAAACCTGATTGCCAAGATGTAACAGTTACACTAATTTTATGGTTGCTTCTATCAATAGATCTCTGGGCCCAATTCAGAATTCTGGCAATTCCCTATAAAGCCCCATATCACATGGCACTGGGTTAGATTGGGGCTACCTCACTAACATGACTACACATTTCTGGTCTGGTCATCAACAGAGAGCTTGTTGAAGGTCCCACCCTCATATGAAGTAAGAGGTCTGTGGACCAAAAGGAAAACCTTTTCCATAGCAGCCCCTGCATTGTGAAATATGTCCTGGTAGTATGCATAGCCCTTTCTGACATTCTTTTCCAGCAGGCCTTTAGCAACGAGAAATATTTTAAGCAGTCCATCTAGTTTTCTTTATGCTTATGTGTTTCCTTTTAATAATTTAATAATTGTTTTTTTTATACTGCCCAGAGTCTGAAGATTGGTATAGTGTATAAATATTGTAAAATAAATGAATTATATAGATTTTATTTTGGCTAATTTATATTCTATTTTTTCTTCAGAAGCTCGAGAGAGACAGACAGACAGAAACTTTATTTTTGTCACTGATCAATAAAAATACATTCAGTAAAACAAACAAAGCAAAGTTAACCCCTGACATCAATGACTACTGGCAACCATTTGTGGGTAAAGCTTACACATAATGTAGCAAAATTTTGCTACTTTTAAAGATAGATTTATCCTGGTTATCTAATAAATAATGCAAATAAAAATTATTGGAGTGCCCCTGAAATTTAGATAAAAAAAGGGTAATCAGTGGGGGCAAATGTCCTTGTAGATCTAGCAGTACAAAAGAACATGGGCTGTGGTTTCAGTGGCACCCATATCACAAGGGCAGTGTTGAGTTTCATAAGGGGTTTTTCTGTGTTTCCCTTCTAAAACAGCTGGGGGGAGAGCATTAAATCAAGCTAAAGTTAAAGCTCTTCTGAATTTGGGAATTGTGATGTGATATAAATATGAAGCTGGTTTGGGAGCTAAAATTTAATAATTTACAAATAAGTTATGAGAGAAAGGAGCAATTTCTGTTTGGCCTTCTACTGTATGTCTAAGATCCTTTGCCTTAATATTGATCTAGCTTGATCTAGCCCTAAAGTCAAGATTGCATCATTGGAAAGGTCAGCAGTGAACATAGATCTACACAATACCCGCCCTGTCAGATAGGTTTTCCTATTTTTTTCCCGAATCAGTTTACCTTAATGTTGGAGGATCTACAGGTAGTCCTCGAGTTATGACCACTCATTCAGTGACCACTCAAAATTATGATGTTGCTGAATGAGGGTGACTTAGGACCAGTCCATTAAGCTGCGGCCATTGTATTGTCCCCGTGGGCATGTTATCGCCATTTGCGACCTTCCTTGCTGGCTTCCCACAAACAAAGTCAATGGGGAAGCTGGCAGGGAAAGTTGCAAGTTGCTCCTGTAAGTCACTCTCACCACTTTTTTTCCCCAAGGAGCCCCACTATGGAGCACACCCCACTGACTCACCCATGGTCCCCGCCAGCTTGCCTGCACTCCCTAGTGCCTGCCCATGGCACTCCCTGCAGTGCCCCCAGATCTGCCATGCTCCTTGCCTGGGACTCCTGCATCTTCCTGCTTAACAACCTGCATGGTCCTGTTACAATGGCAGCCAGGATTGCTGTTGCTAGGCGATGTGGTCACGTGATGTTGCGGTTTATGACTGCATTGTTTAGCAACAGAAATTTTGGTCCCAATTGCCGTCATAACTCAAGGACTACCTGTACTTAGTTATACAGGTAGTCCTCGCTTAACAACCATTCGTTCAGCGACCCTTTGAAATTACAATGGTCCTGAATTAATAGACTTACGACCTGTGCCCAAAATTATAACTATTGCAGTGCCCCTGCAGTCACATGATCAAAATTCAGGCACTTGGCAGCTCGCCCCCACTTATGACTGCAGGGGTGCTTCAACTCACCCACCCACCTATCTACCCCCCCATCTCTGCCCTTTTGGCCCCCTGCCGCCCTGTGCCCTGTCAGCCCAGCTGACTTTCACTGCCGTCTTCTTGCACAAGTTGTGCCCGGCCTAGCTGCTAGACCCTATGGGGTTGGCTTTGTACGACAAAGAAGGGGAAAAGAGCCGAAAGCAGCCTTTTTTTTTCCGTTCTTCATAGCGCAAAGTCAGCCCCACCCCCTCCCAGGAGCTCCAAAGAGGGCTTTACACTGTGAAGAATGGAAAAAGAGCTGAAAGCAGCCTTTCCCCCCCCCTTCTTTGCAGTGCTCCCTCTTGTCCCTGGGGGCTGGCTGAAAAAGCTCCATGCCAAAATCCAAGCAAGATCTTGGCATGGGGCTTTTTCAGCCAGTCCCCAGAGTCGAGAGGGAGTCTTCTCAGTAGGCGGCAGTGGCTTGAGACCTTCCTTGCCGGCTTTCAGATTGACTTTCTGGGGAAGCTGGCAGGGTAGATTGAAAATGGCAATCACATGATCGTGGGGTGCTTGGCAATTGCAAGCCGCTGCCGCCTGCCAAGAGGAGTCTCTTTTATCTCTGAGGGCTGGCTGAAAAAGCAGGATTTTCAGCCACAGAGGATTTTCAGCCACGGAGTGGAGAGGCTTCAGAAGCTTCTCGACTCGAGCTGAAAATCTGACCGGTTCTGAGGCCCTCGCGCACCTGACCTGTACTGCACCCTCGTGCACCCTAACCAACCCTCCCATGCACTGCCTTGCTCCCTCCCTCCGGAGGGACTTCCTGCCAGCTTCCCCACTGACTTGGTTGTGGGAAGCGGGCAGGAAGTTGCCTTGCCTAACGAGTGGAGCATTCACTTAATGGTAGCAACAGGACTGCCAGGATTGCGGGAACTAAGCGAAGTGGTCACGTGATAATTTGCTTAACAACTGCATTCCTTAGCGACCTAAATTCCAGTCCCATTTGTGGTAAGCAAAGACTACCTGTATAACTTTCAATGAAACTTTAGTTAGGGAGCTGCAGAAGTAAAAAGTTCCTAGGAGGCAGATTGGTAGTAAACCTTTGCATTTGGCAACCATATGTTATGTAACAACACAATATTTTAAATACACAGATCTTTTAATTCATTTTGTATATAGCTATCCAGGTGGTCCAAAGATCTAATATGGGAACCCATAATTTGACTACTAGATGCAAGCCTTGGGCTTAAGTGCAGAATCTGTTTTAGGTTTATGGCAAACTACAGTTTCCTTCACTCACATGGAATGTTAAAGTTGCTGCAAATCTTAACTATTCCAATTTCTTTATATATTAAGGGCAAAGAAAAAATATTTATTTTCAACCTCACCCCTATAGTGAGGGCCTGACAGCTGGCTAAGAGAAGAAAGAAATCATTTTTGCAAGGTAATTTTCCACTCCCAAAGTATTTTTCTCCCAAGTGGCCATCAATGCACCATTATCATCATTCCATAGATAGACAGATGGATAGATAGATAGGGACATTGGTGAGTGGGCACAAGAGATAATTTTTTATAACCTTGTTTTCCATTTCTGCCATAAATGCAGGAGTCATGAGGTTATCTTTTCTTTATTCTGGGCTGGTAAGAATAAAATAATACGAAAAATTGCTGAAACTGCCATCCTTCTCCTTGTCTTTCCTAGAATATTGAAGCTTTCTGGACACAAGATGTTGTAAATGCTAACTTTAATTTTAGGGACAGGGTAGTATAACTCTTCCCCATAAGAAGAATCAGATGTATCTCTTATGCTCTGGTATCTACTTTTGCCTCCTTTCTTTCTTTAGGAGATTCTGAGTGGTGTTAGAGGCATGCAAGGCATGAGACAACAGGCATAGGGGTAATACTGCTTAATATTATTAATACACGTGTGCAGTCCTATCAGTCAGTAGCATGTTTGTGGGATGATGGGAGGCACTTCTTGAAATTACAAAAGACAAGATGGTGCAACACAATATACATTTTTTTTCCTAGTTACTTACACAGTAAAAGGAAAAAAGAAAAAATAGTACAATTAATTATTGAACAAAGAGGAGGCTCAGTCAACTAAAGCAAAAAAACTTTTAAAATGAAAAAATTGAATATTTTATAAATTGATGGGTAGAAGAGAAAAGATTGGAAAGGAATGGAAAGTTGCATAAATGAGATTTAAGTGGAAATGAGTCAAGTGATAGGAATTAAGATGACAAATTGGAATAAAAATCAGTGGTTTGGTCATTTGCAGCAAAAAGCATTACCCCTCAGGAGAGGATCTCACTAAGACTGTGGTGTGATTACAATGATAGATTTTATAAATAGTACAGTACACATCATCTTTGTGTCTCTGCTTACTATAGCTTTAATAGTTTTGGCATCTACCTAAAAGTTTGTGATCAGAGAGACTGATTACAAGGATCACCTGATTCAGAGATCTGTTAATCAGTGCTCTCCTGCTTCTCTTCCTTACCAAGGTATTACATGAGCAAGTACCAAATGGCATTATTTCTTTTTTTTAAAAAATCTCTTTTTGCCATACCACACACTGTCTCCTTTTTCTTGTGGCCTGTGTTCCCTACTAGTGTACAAGAGGCAGAATTCTGAGGAGGATTTTAAATTGGAAACAGGGCAAGTTAAAGACATTCCTCTTAATTCTTGAGTTTTACTAAACTCTGAATTGCTTCATTGTATTCTGGGCTTTGTGCCGAACTGGATCGCAGCTTTAATGATTTGTTTTATAGTTGTACTGTGAGAAAACATGCAAGAGTTATTAAATATTAAGCCTGCAGGATTTCTCTCCATGCAGTCACACCAGGAATTGTAACTCGATGGGGAATTTTTGAAAACACGTGCTTTTTATAGGTGATTCTATAGGCCTTTTTCAAGCAGTAGTTTTGCAGAACAATGTGAGAAAACAGCAGAATATTTGGGTGAGTGATATATGCTAATAAAATATAACACTTGTCATGATCTTCCACAACTGAAATAATTATACTTCCTCAAATAAGACATAGCTGTGGAAAGCTCTGAAAAATAGGATGTATCTACACTAATGAAGCAACTGCCTGTGATGAATGATCCCCAGCTATACACACACACACACACACGTGCTGTATATAGTATTGTCTATACAGTAATATACCTAGCTTGCATTTTCATTACCAGATGTATTTCAAGAAGTATACAAACTACAAAATTGCCCTAGGTTTTTACATCTTTTTATTTAAGCACTGAACAAGTGTGTATGTTCTCACCAAATTATCTAATGTATATTGGACTTTTGGTTTGTAATTTTAACTATGGCAAATGGCATCCGGGGATTGTGGGCTTGATGGAATACCTAGTGTGTATTATAGGTACAGTACATACATATCTCAGAGATATTGTAAGTTCGGTTCCAGACCACCGCAATAAAGCAAATATTGCAATAAAGCGAGTCACAGTTTTTTTGTTTCCCAGTGCATATAAAAGTTATGTTTACACTATACTGTACTCTATTAAGTGTAAAATAGCATTATGTCTAAAAAAATGTCTATTAATTTTTTAAAAATCTTAAAATAAGACAACAGTGACGTTTGCTGCATCGATTGACTCTTCCTTTCACGAAAGATTTCTCTGTAGCATGCAGTGCTGTTTGATAAATGCAATATCTGCGAAGCACAATAAAATGAGGTATGCCTGTATTGATTTAGTGCTTGATGTAATACAGTATTAAATTTGACTTTTAAAATTCTGGGAAACTTAAATAAAATAACACATACTAAATATTCTTGAATACAGCAGTTTTATATATGAAGTTAGGTATGATAATGGATATTAATGTTGTAGCAGGAGGTCTATGTTGATCTATGATGGCCTAAAAGCAGAAGGAGTATCGTAGTGTCAGACCAACATATTTTATTAAAAGGCATAAGCTTTCTTTGAATTACAGCTCGCTTCATCAGATACATGAGTGGCTAAACTGATGTAGAATTTAAATTGGGATGAGATGGGGAAGAAGAATGGGTGAAGACAATGTGGTTATGTGTAAAAGTTAAGTACAACTTTGGAAAAAAATCAACAAAAATATTTTCATTAACATACTATATGTAGACATTTTAGACCTGTCAAATATGTATGCTTATGTGGAATTTTAGTCTGACTATCTGTTAGAGAAATAATGTTGTAATTCATTGCATTCTTGAAAGGAAGGAAATTTGTATTCTGTAGCATTCACAGTTTAGGAGTGAGTTACTTATGGGACCGTCTCTCCCCAATTGTTCCTACCTATCCTATGTGATCTGACAGGAAGGGCATGCTCCGGGTACCATCAGCTAGGGAGTTCGACTGGTGGGGCCCAGAAGGAGGATCTTTTCTGTCATGGCACCCTCACTTTGGAACATAATTCCCCCTAAGATTAGATTGGCCCTGTCCCTGTTGGCCTTTTGTAAGGCCTTGAAAACGGCTTTGTACTCAAGCCTGGGACCCTGTGTGTGAGTTAGAGCCCATCTCCTGGCTGATGATAGGTTAGATAGGCTGCTATGTGTTTTTGTTTTTGTTTTCTATTATGTATTTTATGTTTTTATTTGTTTTATTCTAAGCCACATAGAGTCATGTAAAAGCGAGATGGGCAGCTAAATAAATCAAGTAAATGAATAAATAAATTTTTATGTGGACATAACTACCACTGATGTTTTAATACCCATTTTAAAATAAAATGCATTTAGATAAGAATATAAAAAGGAAAAACAATTACAGTTCTTATTTTCAGATTTTTTTTACCAGTATTAGATTATGAATGTTGTCATTCACTTGCATCAACCTGCAAGAAAAATAAAATACCATTTTGAAGTCTAGCATGTCAGCATATATTTTATTATTTACAATATAAATATTTGCTGAAACAGTTTAGTACCACGATTGCAAACTATGACTTGCTTTTGTGATCTGCCCTATCTTTCTAGTAAATGTTAGCAAAAAGTAGGCTAATAGAGAGCCAGTTTGGTGTAGTGGTTAAGGCGCTGGCCTAGAAACCAGGAGACTGAGTTCTAGGCCTCTCTTAGGAATGAAAGCTGGCTGGGTGATTTTGGGACAGTCAATCTCTCTCTGCCCAGCCCACCTCACAGAATTGTTGTTGTGGGAAAAATAGGAGGTAGGAGTATTGGTATGTTTGCTGCTTTGAATTATATATAAAAAAAGGATAAAAATATAATAATAATATGATTATTATATATGATTATAATATTATCAGTCCAGATCAAACCCCTGCAGGATGAAGTCCTCTTCACTGATTGTAACAGCCTGTTATCTACAAGCTGGTCTAGTTAATGTCAGTAGATAGAGATTTTTCAGTTTCCCTTTCTAGGGCTGAGTGACCAGCCCAAAGTCACCAGCTGGCTTTCATGCCTAAGAGAGAACTAGAACTTGGGTCTCCCTACTCCTAGTACAACAGCTCAAGATTATATGAGTGGAATGGAGTGGAGTGGAGTATAATATGTGTGTGTGTGTGTGTGTGTGTGTATGATTATAAATTAAATATAATAAGAACTAATGCTGTATTGGTATGTTGGTTAAGTACATTGTTTTAAATTGTGTTTCTTATTAGCATTATTAACAGAGAATAATATATTTAACAAACACATGGTGGATGGTTAAAACTATAATATTGAGAAATTGGAAATATGATATTATTCCAGATGTCAAGGAATGGTTATCAGAAATGTGTGATCTGTTTTAGAAAAGGCAATATTTGTAGGAATATGTGTTACCATGGCAGAGATTTTGTGACATTCTACAATAATATTTTGTACAGATTATATTATAGTAGTATATTAGTAAACCAGTGGCTATTGATAAATATAAAATATAAGGTAGATTTTTTCTTTTCTTTTTTCTTTTTTTTTAGTTTGTATTTTTAATTTATTTGGGATTATCTCTTTTCTAATTTTTAAGGGTTTTTTAAAAAAAATTAAAGATAATTCTGTTAATTGTATATGTATAAATTTTTTAGAAAAATAATTTTTAAAAAACTCTTATATAATCTTATCAAGCAAGAGTGATGTACTTTGCAGGAGTGTTTTTCAACAGCTAGGATTGTTTCTAGAAGGAAAACTTACTAATTTAAAATAAAGTATGCGTTCAGTTTCCTCAGACATAAAGCTGTAGGAGCATTTCTAGTTCAGTGTTGTAAGCATAGTACTTCACTCCTAATACAAATCACTAGGGAAGGAGCTAAAATCAGCCCATGTTTCACCAGGTGATTAAGGAGACATCAGCTGCTATCTCATCAGTCTCATTGGATTGTGTGGATTGGAAATTGTGTGGTTAAACTGTTTATTTGATGTATACTTAACGAACTGTTACATAGGAAATATTTATTCCCAGCAACTTGTTTTGGAAGCTGTTCTTGGGCTTGGCAAGGATGCAGCAAGGGATAGCAATTACTTTATCAGCCCATATTAGAAATTTTTGCCTAAATTCTTGCTGTTTTGTTACTCTGATAGGTGAAAAAAGAAATGGATTCTGTTCCATCAACTATGCAGTATATGAAACTTTATTACATAAAGAGTTATATGTTGTTGTACCATCTAAATAACATGAATTTCCCATCACTAAGAAAGGTGAAAGGAATGTTGGATACACAAGCCTTCTTTGTGGTCATTCTGACACTGTGGAACACCATGGCCCCAGAGTTATGTCAGCATTTTTTGCTCTTGGCATCCTGAAAAGCTCTGAAGGCTCCCATATATAAGTGGACATTAAATTGATAGTGCCTGGATAGCCATTTGTTACTTATATTATGCTGGTTCAAGGTAGTTGAACTTTCATGTATGGATTGTTTATTTTATTTTTTTATTGTTAACAGCGAGTTGATGGACTGGGAGAGTATAAAAAGTTTGTAAGTAAATAATTTTTCATAGTAGACATTTGGGTCTTCTCCAGAATAGCTATACACTTAGCTGGGATTTGTGCTCTATTATTATTTGCAGCTTTTTGTTTTAGACTTTCTCTATACTACCATGGAAATCCTGTCTGTCAACCAAAGCTAAGGATACAGTAGTTTACCTACAAGTCCAGTGAAGTTAAAATATAGCAATGATTTGTATGCATACACTGAATGGCTATTATATTTTATAGAACTGTAACTTCTGTGCAACTCTTCGGACAGGATATTGCAGATACAGTGATACCTCTACTTACGAACGCCCCTACTTACGAAAATTTCGAGATACGATCAGCTCCGGTCCCAAAAATTTACCTCTACTTACAAACTCGCCTCGACTTACGAGCCGTTTTTCCGCCCGTGCCACATGGTCCGCGGCCATTTTCCGCCCATGCCACATGGCCCCCGGACATTTTTCCACCCGTGCCACATGGTCCCCGGCCATTTTTTGCCCGTGCCACGTGGTCCGTGGCCATTTTTCTGCCCGTTCCACGTGGTCAACAGCCATTTTTCCGCCCCTGACGTGTGGTCAGCGGCCATTTTTCCGCCCCTGACGCGTGGTCCGCAGACGCCGGAACGGATTAGCGGTAATTACATTGATGCTTATGGCAAAATTTACTTCAACTTGCGACCAAATCGACTTGCGATCAGAGTCACGGAACGGATTAAATTCGTAAGTAGAGGTACCACTGTATATCCAAAGAGCTTCACAGAAACTACAGTCAAAACTATTATGCTTTTAACTGCCAGCAGTAAGTAAATAGCAATTCCGTCTCTATATACTTTAATTAAATTCTTAGTCTTTTTTAAAAGTTAGAGTCTGAACTCCGTGTTGTGCGCCAGCTGCACCCTTTCCTGGATTGGGAGGCCCTTCTCTCAGTCACTCGTGCCCTGGTCATCTCCCATAGGGCTACCCTTGAAAAGTACCTTTTGGAAGTTGGAGCTGGTGCAGAATGTGGCAGCATGGGCAGCTATGGGCTCCTCTAGGACTGTGTGTGTAACACCTCTGCTGTGTGAGCTGCATTGGGTGCTGGTTTGCTTCCAGGTCCAATTCACAGTGTTGGTTATGACTTTTAAAGCCCTTCACGGAAGGGCCCAGTTTACCTGAGGAACCATCTCGTCCCCATCACATCAACCTGTCTCACCCGGTCTGGCAGGAAGGGTATGTTACAGACCCCATCGCCTAGAGAGTGCTGACTGGCAGGATCCAGGAGGAGAGCCTTTTCTGCCATGGCTCCTGCCCTCTGGAATATCTTGCCCCTGAGGTGAGATTGGTCCCCACTCTGTTGGCCTTCCGAAAGGGCGTCAAGACCTGGCTCTGCCAACCTAGAAGGGGACTTAATGGGGGTTCACAGCATATGAGGTGGTTGGTAGTTTGAGGATACTCTCTCCACCTTTTTAGTTTGTAGTTTTAACTGTTTAGTTTTAATTTTAACCTTTTGTAGTTTTTAACTTGCATATTTTCTCTAAGATTTTATAGTTTTTTACTTGTAATGCTGCCTAGAGTCACTTGTACAGTGAAATGGGTGGCATATGTAAATTTGAAAATAAATAAACAAACAAACAAACAAACTAGGCTGTGGTATGCCATGGATGTAGGAGATTTTATCCAGGATTTCCACATCCTTTGCCAAATGGACTGAAGTTAATATATTATGTCATTATGCTTTGCTTTCCAGATGGTATCATGGAAAACTAGACAGAACAATTGCAGAAGAACGTCTTCGACAGGCAGGAAAACCTGGAAGTTACCTTATTCGAGAGAGTGATCGAAGGCCTGGATCATTTGTGCTTTCATTTCTGAGCAAAACCAATGTTGTTAATCACTTTAGGTGAGTGAAAGATTAATGTTTTTAAAATTGATAACTCTGCTCCTACAAAAATACTTAAAAGTGGCTCTTTTAAGTGTAGCAATTTATGTGTATATGTAACTTGAGCAGGATAGATTTGTTCTTCCTTACCTGAGTTTTCAAAAGATATTCAGCAATCGCAGCAACAGAGACAGGTAGAAGGCAGAGTAATTGTGGGAAGTCAGTAGAATAGTTAGGAGAGTTGCTGGGTGATGGGGAGGACAGTGGAATGTACTTCAGATATTCTTCTTTCACAAGTTACTTTCAAAACTGATTGCTGAAAAATCCCTTTAGTTGATGGAGAATTCTGGAATATGCTCAAATTATATATTCAGTTAATATGGAGCACTGGAAGATTTTGTGATCAGTGTTTCTTTGCAAGTATTGGAATATGCCCTGGAAAATACACCAGTAATTCAAGCAGGCTGCAATTATGTTTAACATTATGTTTAATAGGGCACTGGCCACTTCTACTCTGTCCCTTATACTTATTTTTAAAACCCCTAATTTTTTATTCATTCCATCATAATTCTTCTATTGACAAACTGGGTCGAGAAGATAAAATTGTGGAGTGCATTAAAACCTATTCATTTGTAAAATATTGTGGTAACATGAACTTGCCTTGGCTAATAGCCATGCTGTGAACTTTGTAAATATTTGTGAAGTGTACAATAAAACACATAGTTACTAGCATCTATGCTTGGTATAGTCCCAAGTTTCAAATCAAGCAGGTTAATTTGTAAGTATTAGAAAAAACCAGGCAGGGTTCTTCTGTTGCTTGAAGACTGGCAGCTGCTGAGAGTTTGGCCACATGTTCTACAGCTGTCATTTTTTTAAAAAAAGCAGCTTTGTTTAATGCAGAACTATGTTCTGGACACAATTCTCAAAACAGTTCTGTCTTTCCAGGATTTAGAAAATAAATTATCATGGATTTGCTTAAAGAAAGAATAAGGTTGACTTTAAAATATTACTCATTAATTGTAATATTAATTTTAATTTATGCTTTTTACCCTTCAGTACCCTTAAGAAAAAAAACTATTAGTCACCTTGAGAACTCACTTGAGTAGAAAGGCAGGATATAAATCAAATAAATAATTAAGATTCTTATTTGCCATAGGTAACCAGTAATCAGGCTATTTGGAAGCCTAAAACACCCAAATTATCCTGCAGCTGCAGAATGTAGGTGGAAGATGTAGGATATCTAAAAAATACTGATCTAGTACAGTTCTTATATGCCTCAACTATATCAGATTATTTCAGATAATTCTATTGTTTGAATTGAGTTCTTAGGTTTAAATTTGTCAACTCACATCAAGTTGTGAGGGACGTATAATATTAAAAATATTTGTCTGAATTTATGACAGTAAATCTCTACATCTTCTGAGGTCACTACCTAGAATTGTGAATGCATTAGTGGCTAGTAATAAATTCAGATTATTAGCAGTTTTTGAAGAATCAGTGATATTTAAATACTAAGCAATCTTTATGTTTTTAAAGAAAGTACAGGTAGTCCTCATTTACTGATAGTAATTGGGACTGGGAACTCTGTTGCTAAGCAGCATGGTCATAAGGTGTGACGTCACATGACTGCACCAACTTACAACGGCAATTCCACCAGTCCCAGTTGCTGTAGTTAGGCGAATCCTGTGTGGTCACAGTGTCCTACAGTCACATGATCACCATTTGTGACCTTCTGCCAGCTTCCCCTTTGACTTTGCTTGTCGGAAGCTGGCAGTAACCGCAGGGATGCTGTGACGGCTGCAACTACGAGGACCCATCATTAGTCCCCCTCATTCAGCGTCATCATAACTTCGAACGGTGACTGAATGAATGTACACTAAGCAAGGACTACCTGTAGTTTCTTTTTACATACAGACTTTTTTTAATAGTAAAGGACATTCTACTAATATTGGTTATTATTTTCTCTGATAGGATTATTGCAATGTGTGGCGATTATTACATTGGTGGGCGACGATTTTCTTCACTTTCTGACCTAATAGGGTATTACAGCCATGTATCTTGTTTGCTTAAAGGGGAAAAATTATTGTTTCCTGTAGCACCTCCAGAGGTATGTATTTTTTTATAGAAGAATGTGCATTTTTTATGTATATTTGCAATTAACAGTGAGCCAGTTTGGTACTGTGTTTAAGGCACCAAGCTGGAAACTAGGAGTTCTTAGTCATAAAGCCAGCTGGGTAACCTTGGGCAGTCACTCTCTTTCAGCCCTAGGAAGAAGGCAGTGCCAAGCCACTTCCAAAAATCTTGCCAGTAAAACTACAGGGACTACTCCAGACAGTTGCCAGGAGTCAACACTGATTCAAAGGCACCAAAAAGATAAATAATAATTGGAAATTGCTGTTTCAGAATTCACAGCTGTGTTGCTCTTTTTTTGAGGGGAGGGGGGAAATGTCATAGCTATGTAAGCCTATGTAGTCTCTTCAAGGGGGCTAACTAGATTGACACAGAAGAATTATAAGTTTTGAAGTTCTCCAGAACTCTTCATCAAAGTCAGTCCCAAAATAGAAGTTGTGATATGGACTGAATGCAGAGTCATTCAGTTTTTAGGGGAAAAGACATAGTGTAATCGGATACTAACAACACCTGACATTGATTCTGCAATCAGCCAACCATCTGTACCTTGAATGCTAAAAAAACCAACACTATTTTTGGACTTCCTTGCTTTTCTTTTCCTTGTTTTTATAAATAATGCTTGATGAAATGTTCTGGAGAATCCAAAAGCTTGCAAACTCTTTAGTGTCAATTTGGTCGGGTCTAATAAAGATATAGCCATAGATTTTGAACAACAACAATAACAAAAAGATAATAAAATATGACAATAGCTAAATGTAATACTATCTACTTATTTTTATAAAGCACAATAATTTGGCTGTAAGTCTACTATTTGTGCTGACCTATTTAAATTGTACAAAATAAATTCATGCAAACTTCTAACACAAATAATGCCAGTATTTTATATTTGTGTTATAGTAGCCTTAATTCAGAAATATGATTGTGTCCCAATCAAAAAAAGACCCCTCAATTGTTTTACTGTTAACTTGAATTATATTTATTTCTGATGCTTCATCTACACTTGGATAAAAATCTTTATCTTTTTATTGGTTTTGAAACCATTTTAGGTTCTGGCCATTTGGAGCTTTATTACTGAAGGAATTGAGAAAAAATAAAGCTGGCTGTAAAATAGGCAGTGGAACTAAATGTGTTGGAGATTTTGTCTTGACTCAGTATTGCTGCATTTTACACCAGTTTTGAAGAATATATTTCTTTTCTTACAGCCAGTAGAGGACCGCAGGAGAGTCCGAGCCATTCTGCCATATACTAAAGTGCCAGAAACTGATGAAATAAGGTATAATTTAGAATGATAAATAATGCATGTATGTTTGTTTAATATTTGTTAGTCTTTTTGTAAGAGTTAAGATGATGCTACACTCTGTTTACTGATTTAAATTAAGTAAAAAATGGTTTAATATAATGGCTTTAATAGTTCTTTTGTTTCAATGCAAAGCCTACTTGTATGAGATAAAAATAAAGAATATAATAATTACCAAAAGAGTTGATCATTAAATTAATAGTGAAGTCAGTCAATTTTGTTGAAATGTGCATGCAGTTAATGTAGTGTAAGTTTAGATTTAAGAAAAACACAGAAATACTCCAGGTTTCTATTTAAAATACACCTTTTTTAACCACCATCCACTTCTATATGTAGATGACCAAGAGTCAGTTCCACTGAATTCAAGTATATGTACTTCTTAATAAACAATTGTGGAGTTGCATGTTACCAATTGTAACAATGTTGAAAGTAGGTATGTGTAAAATTTGGGGATTTCAGAAGATTTCTGGAGAACTCAGTAACATTCTATTGCTGCTCCACACCATGTTGTTCTGGAAACAGTGCCAACTGTCTGAGAACACCTCATTCTAGACATGTTGACCACTTCCGCCTTAGAGAACTTACTTTTAAAAACTGCATAACCTTCTCTGAAATGGCCTGGAGGGAAAACAGAACATCCCTATCTGAAAGGTAGAATAGTTTTTAAGAATATTGGCAACCATGTAAATACTTCATTTTTCTACCATATCAAGCACTTGAAGTACAGATGCCATGCTCTCATTTTGTTAAAAATCCCTACAATTTTCCCAGGAAGAAGAGTCCATTGCAGCTTGATATGATGGGTTTTGCATGCTTTTATTACTAGGATCAATGATCAAGATTAAAAACGAAACATGAACAACATATAAAATAATCAGGGTGAAATGTGTTCCTCTGCCTTCTTTAAATCCATGGGTATAGCTTACCTGCAGATAATGTATTAGTGCTGTTGCACAGTGCATTTCTCCATATCCTGTATTTCAGAATATAAATCTTTCAAATAAATAAATACCTAAATAAATAAAGTTACTATAACATAAAACACATTTAAAATAAAATAATGTTACAACAAATCATCAAGATTTCTTACAGGATAACTGGTAGTCTATGGTTTGGGGGCAAATTATAAGAATTTGCAAAGACAGATCAGAAATTAGGTTAAGTTGGTAAAAGTGTAACTGTGCTTGCTTGAGTGGTGATTTGAATAATTAATAATTTTACCTTAATTACCTGTAGTTTCCTTAAAGGAGACATGTTTATTGTCCACAATGAATTAGAAGATGGATGGATGTGGGTTACAAACTTACGTACAGATGAACAAGGCCTTATTGTAGAAGACTTAGTAGAGGAAGTGGTAAGTAATGTTGTACAAGAAGCATTTATTTATTCAAATAATATTAAATTAACAGAAAACATCCTACTTAAAGTATATTTGAATTTTTACCCTATCCTTCCTTTTGTTGGGAAATAGAGTCAGAAGGAAGACTAGGTACAGGGATTTTATTTATTTGTTTATTTAATTATATGACTATCCAACTTCCAGAAATGTTATTCCAACTGGTATACAGCAATAAAAACAAATCACAGTATCCCAACAACAGCAAAAATCAACAACAACAAAAAAAACATACAGTTCGGGCTGTACCAATTTGTATTTCACCTCCCAGGACTAGGTCTCCTCTTGGCCCCAATGCCTGAGGGAACAGCCAGATCTTCAAAGTCTTCCTGAAGACTAACAGGATCAGGGACAGTTGAACCTCGGGGATATATTGTTCCACAGGTTAGGTGCCACAACCTAAAAGGCACATCTCCTAGGTCATGTCAGATGGTATTGTTTCAAGAAAGGGACCTGGAGCATGCCCACTTTCTTGCAGTATGTGGGACAGGCAGAAACAACTGGAGACAGGTGAGAAATGTGCTCCTGCAGATTATAATCCTGCGTCATGATGGACTTCATAGGTGATAATGAGTGCCTTGAATTACACCTGAGAACCATTGCAGCTTGTGGAGCACAAGTTTTATTTGGATATACTGTGGTGCCCCTGTAACTACCTGCGCTGCTGCATTCTGGACCAGTTGCAGCTTCTCATGAGTGACCAGAGCAGAGCACCCTGGTCCAGGAATGGGTGCAATAAGCATACTTGGAGTTGTGCAGAGAACCCCCTGGCTACTGCTGCCACTTACACTTTGATGGACCTTATCTATCTCTTTTACTAGGGTTTTCAACAAGCTGATCCCCATTTTAAAAGTGTGTTATTTGGGGAAAAAATGTTCTGCTTTTCATAAAATACACTAAAATAGTAACTGACTATTTAGAGTACTGGCAACTACAGCTGTTTTTGTAATTGCTCATTAATCCTGTTTATGGAGAGAGGATATTATCAATTTTATCTTGATTTCTTAATATGTCTGTTCAGGTAGTAACAGCGAACCACGGGTTCATGAATGATCTCTTTCCATCACATACTCTGCCTAGTTTATTTGATTGTATGCATGTAAATAACTAAGTTTCTGTTTGCTGTGCAAACTGTTTATTATCATTTGAAGGGCAAGTGGAAGCTACACTTTGCTGGTTCAGATATAGTAGGTGACTGTTACTAATCAGGTAACTAAGCGCCTGGTAAGGGAAAGTATGCTAGCAGAGAACATATTCCCAATGATAATCCATGGATTGACACTGCATATAAAATGCATAGCAGTGTAGCAAAAAAACATTATTATATTTTAGATTGCCTCTGAAATGTTTGTTAAGAAGCAGCAGTGAAGGACAGAAATGCAGCAGTGAGGGACAGAAATACTGAAAATTTGGGATTGATTTGTGTGTCCTAAGTGACTGAATTTGAAAGGAAAAAAAGTCTCCAGTAAGGATACTCATCAGTGGGACTTGGAGTATAATTAAAATGAAAGCCTGTATAAAGAGATTTCCCCCAAAAAATTGTCTTTTAAATTTCCTGCATGATAAGAACAAATGCATAAGGCTAGTTTGAAGTCACAGATGACTATTGCAATATCTTTTAAATAGTGAAATGGAACATTTTTCATTTTAGTTTTGTAGATAGCCAACTGAATGTTGTTCCCTAGCACGGGAGTATTGGCAACATATGTAAGAAACTGTTAATGAATCTTACAAATTTAAGCTATACTTTCAGTCAATAATTGTTTCCAGAAGATAAGGGCAAGATTATCTCAGGTGAGGTATATTTCCTGGGGCAGATCTAAAAATATTTAGATATTTTTAAGTGTCATAGACTATAATCCTTTGTAAACTTTACTTGCAGAAAGCTTTATTGTCTACAGTACCATTTAATTCTAAATAAACATGGATAGATTCTCTTAATTTCAGAACAACCTAATGTTTAAAGTTTTAAAATTACACTAATTATATTTTTTTTCTAAAGAGAACAGAATGCTTTAACATGGGTCACTAAAATCATTTTGTTTTCATACTTTTTGTATCATATTTTCCTAAGGGAAGAGAGGAAGATCCACATGAAGGCAAAATGTAAGTATAAAATTATTATAAGTATCTAAGTATATGTTCTCTTAGAATGCTGATTCTTGATTTTTTATATGCCAGAGGCATAATCCCAGGAAAAAAAAGCTTGTATGCCTGGATGCATATTGATCCTAATTATTAATAGTTATATAATACAAATAAAGCAAGATACTGAGACTGAGCACTGAATTAGTGCTATTTTAAGGTGCACAGTGAGAAACTTTTTAGGACTCTTGAAAAAAACCTATTCTCCAATTTTGACTGATAACTCATTTCTGGATTGCTTTGTTCAGAATTAGTCACAATATTTTAGCACTGAGAGGATTAATTAGTACAATTGAGAAATTCAGATGCTTGAACAACAAGTTATAGGACGAAAGGAACGAAGTATATTCATCTGGATAAAGGAACAACAGTGAAAATAAGGCTGACCTTGAAATGTTTTGTGAACATTTAATTTTAATTTAATTTCCATATTTAGAGGCCGCCCAACTCCTTGATGACTTTGGGCAACTCACAAATAAAAAAGAAAAAGAACATTTCAAGATACAAGTAAAAAAGAACCGTAGCTGACTGGAAAACAATACACAGGCCACTCAGCATAAATAAATGTAGCAAAAAGGGGCCACTCCAACCACCCCATCCAAAGGTCTGGGAGAACAACCAGGTTTTTAACAGTTTCCTAAATGGAGGGAATTGCAAGAATCTCTAGGGGGAGCTGCAACAGATAAAGCCTGCTTCCTGGGTTCCACAAGATAACACTGTTTAATCAAGGGGATCCAGAGTAGACCCACTCTTTTTGATTGTACAGGACAAGCAGAAACAATTGGAGATAGGCAGTCCCTCAGATAGCCAGGCTCTGTACTATGAAGTGTTTTAAAGGTGATAAAAAGGACCTTGAATTGCACTCGGAAACCAATTGGCAATCAGTGCAGTTTGCACAACAGTGAGGTCATGTAGGCATAACATGATGCTCCCACCATTCCCCACCACATTCTGGACCAACTTCCAGATGGTCTTTTCATGATATAGACCGAGTTGCTGATTTATATTTGATTTGGGAGAGAATAACAGTTTTAAAATTGTTATTTGCCAGATCTTGTTGACATTTAATCCAACTGATATAAAAGAACCTGAGTATTTTTTAATGTTACATTTTTGGGTTTTTATAAATGCATTTTGCTCTCAAAAATAGGGTCATTCTTCTGTCATTTATAGATGTATGTTTTCTAAAGCAAACCAAAGAACTTGCTACTAATATTTCCTGGGTTTTTTTGTATTCTTTAAGATGGTTCCATGGAAAGATTTCAAAACAAGAGGCTTATAGTTTGCTGATGACAGGTACTTGCGAATTTTAATTAATGGAATATCTGTTAATATAAAAAGTATGGTAGGACTACATGATACTTTGGCTCTATCTCCAAATGTTGGAGCATGGAAGTCAGAATGTAACATCTGTCTGCAACACCTTAGAGCAGTTGTATCCTTTTCTGGGATCTCCACAAACTGGAAAAGGCAGTGGCACAACCTCAGGACATGACACAACTACAGACTTGTGTAGTTCCTCATGAGCCAAATTTTTTTTGGAAATTGAGTCCAAAGCACTGCACAGTCCTAAATGTATGCATGATTTTCCTTTTTTTTAAAAAAAATTGTTAAACCTATTTTAGGGCTTGTAATACATTATTCTTGTGTTTCAAAATGACAAGGAAACAAATTGCCAGTTTTCCACAATTTTAGAACTAAAATTCATTGGAGTAGCCAGAAGGGAGTATGGGTACTGCAGCATAGTTTGCAAAGGAGCAATTGAGGGAGTGCATATGGCTCTGGGACTGCAGTTTCTCATATCTAAGCTAAAATTTAAAAATTATTCATTGTAGTATTTGCTTAAATTGTCTACTATAAAAATATGTTCTTTCAGCAAATGTTCTGCTCTTGAATTAGAGAATACTTCAGGATGTAGAGGGATTTATTTACAAAGCAAGATTCATCATATGGACTTGACTTTTTTTTTTTTTAAAGGAATTACCAGCTCCTTTATCGTTGCTTAATGAATAAGAATACCCTAAGAAAAAACAACAATAGTCTTTTTGCAACTGATACAATTTTTCTCTGCTGCACGCTAAATTCCGGACTAATGAAATACCGTAAAGCTGTTAGATTTATTGATGTAGACCTGTACTTTTTTCCTCCTCCTTTATAATTAGTTGGTCAAGTATCAAGTTTTCTTGTGAGACCTTCTGATAACACACCTGGGGATTACTCTCTCTACTTTCGAACCAGTGAAAATATTCAGCGTTTCAAAATATGCCCAACACCAAACAATCAGTTTATGATGGGGGGCAGATATTATAACAGGTATGTTGCAAATATATTCTACAGCTTGTTTTATGTATTCTATTAATTGCTATTAATGGTATATATTGTATTCTATCAGGGTTTGTTTGGTGGGTTTCGGTGGTTTTGTGGGGTTTGTTTTTGGGGGGGGGGACGGGGGTATTATAAGTACCAAAACATTTATGATTCAAAAGATGTAGAATTTAAAATGTGTATAATAGATAAAATTGAAATTGTGTACATGTATTAAAATGAGTAAGAATATCTGTCCATTCTCAGATCTTAACAAATAAAAAGGCTTGGCCATTGGGGCATAAGAGCAGATTGTGCTATGTTTCTTTTAAAAGCGTCATTGCTTCATCACTAGACACTGAACTTAATTTCCACATGAGAGAAAATTTAGGACATAAAACTGCCCTGATACTGAGTGCCTTTCATTCTTATTTTTCAAGTTCTTAAAAGTATGTTAATCTAGACTGTGTTTGAATAACTTTTAGTAGTGCTAAGTTTAGTTCTCCCTTCCAAAGAAGATTTGCCCTAACCCAGATGATGGGACTTGGATATGCCAAACATGAACCAGGGAATTGATATTCATCCCAACCGAGAATTTCTCTCGCTTCCAGCTTGGCTTCTGAGTGGTTAGAAATCCTGCAGCTGGTGTGACTGAGAAAGTATCAAGTTCTCCTAGCTGAGAAGGTCATTGGACTGTCATAGAACTTCAAGTGGAAGATGTTATGAGGCTAAACAGTTGGATCCTTTTGCATATCCCACATACAAGCTACTTGAGTATCTTCTTCATTAAATCTGTCTGGCTTCCAGACATCCTCATTGAAAATCGAGCTAGCAGCAGAGTCAGCCTTTTTGAAGGTAAACTATCTTTTGCCCATTGTCTAGTTGTCTAGTTCTTAAGGGTATGGCAGTAGAAGCCTCCCATTTGAAAACTTTGACATGTATGAAACAGGAATCCACAGTCCTGAATTAAGCAATAAAAATCCCATTTCCACAGGATCTGATTTGTGTAACTTGACAATGAAGGAAAACTAAAATGTTTTAGAAAACATTCTCGTCTGAAGCCATCTTGAATTATACTGTAGAACACTGTATATTCTACTTTTTTCAAAAAGTATTCTACTTTTTTCAAAGTAATAGGTATGCACCTATTCTTAGTGGTTGTTACAATAGTTCAACCTTAAGTTTGTGTTTCCATCTTCATTGTTTAGATACTGAAACTGCAGTCTGATTTAATCTATGGTATACTGTGTGAGTGGAAATGTACTTATGCTTATGTACAGCATCCTGCTGGATCTCACCAACTGTTTCCAACTGCAGCAGCTCTCTATGCTTTTTCCTGCTCTGATCCTGAGAAACATAGAAAGCTGCAAAAGGAATAGAAAAAGCCCATTACATAAGTCAAGTTTCTCTGAATCCAACCCATTATTTTTACATCAACTTCTCCAAAAGACCCACTCATGCTAATTAGCTATGGGTTGGGGGGGGGGGCGGGTTACTGTGTATATTATTAATTAAAATGAATATCTTTAAACTGCAGGTATTGTCCACGGTAAGGTTTCATTCATAAAAGGTTTTTAATTTTTCTTGTTGCAAGTTATGGTTTCATTATTGGACAGATTCTACATATACGTGTGTGCATGAGAGAGAGAGAGAGAGAGAGAACATTATGAAACTTTCAAAATGAAAATACTTTTTGTAGAAATACAAAACAGTTGATATGTCTGAGTGTTAAAACTATAAGGGATGCTTTGTGAAGTAGTATTTCTGAATCCAGCACTCAAATTATCAAAGCAGTAGATCCTCTTGGAGGTTCAGTATGAGCAACTTGAAGGCCTCCCTGCGCAATCTAAGCATTCACAGATCTAAGCTTCATTGGCAGTCTAATAAAAATATAAGCATAAAATCTTATATAAAATCTTTATTAGCATAAAAAACTGAATAATATTTGAAATAATAACAGTATTTGACATATTTGATGAGAAAATGTTTTATTAAAACTATAACTGTATAGTTGCTGATAAGGATCCATGATAAGGTCTCTAAATTCTACCATTGGTTTTATGTACTTAGCATATTTAAATTCAGTTTTTCTTTTGTACTGATGTCATTGCAAGTTTATATTATAATTGAGAATGCCAAAAAGAAGAAAAACGCTGTATTGATATTGTCTGTGCACAATGATTTTATTCAAGTGCATTTCAGTAAGCATGATATACAGACTTGTAAATGATGTGGACTGCAAGATTTTTTTCCCATAACTCTTTGAATATTGGCCTTCAAATGCAATTTTACCCTGCCTCTCAATTATAATTGTTCTGGAGTATATAGTATGAGAATTTAGTAGGTCAATTGGCAGTAGCACACTTTTGAGTATATCTTATGTAATTCTTTATTATATCTTCTTTCAGTTGCTCTGTACAGATGATAAATTTCTGTTAAAGTTTGGCTGTGTTTGCACAGTGCTGCCTACATCAGGTAACAGCACCTACTCAGTCTCTGCTGATCTTGAAAAGCTAAATAGTCAGACCTGGTTAGCACTCGCCTGAATGACTGCCAGGACATCTAGGCTTTATAGGCTAGACTAAGAAATCAGAAAAGGGCAGTAGTAAACCAACTGCTTCCAATTTTTGCTAAAAACATGCTTATGTGGTTAACAGGAGAAAAATTCAGCTCAAAGGAGTCTTAACCTAAAAATATTCAGTATTTTGCCAGATTTAATTATTTTGTCTCAATGTTTTATTAATGTGTATTGCTTTAATTGCTATGTTTCCAGACAGGTTGTTGAATGCAAAAACTGTGCACTATGCATTTCCATTAGGAAAAGGAAGGGATATGCAAAATGTTCCATTCACAAACTGTTACATGCACAGAACAGCTTTTTTTCTGACAACCCAAACCTGAACTGAAATGTACATTTGTGATGTAAAACACGGACCAAAATGGAGTTATTGTAGGCTGGTGGGGAGTGGGTAGGAGAAGAGTAGGGAAAGTAACTGGTGTTGGTATCTAGAAGCTCCCAGAGCCTTTTGCTGATCGCTGTCTTTCTTTTCCTAGCCTTTCGATTTTTAGCAGGACTAATTGGCTGGATGTATGCTTCTTAATTCCCCACAATACTATGTCAACCTGATATTTAAAAAATTCCAGTCAGACTTCTTTGCAGCTGCCTGCTATCACTCCGAGGAAAACACTAGGATATAGGGAAGAGGGGCATAAGACAATATTTTACAGATGACCTCCTCAAATATAGAACAGCCCCTGCAGAAAAATTCTATTTCCCTCTCCCTGGCCCTCTTCACTTGTAGATATAAGAGAGCATTTTGGTAAATATCAGATTTCATATAGTGGATGTGTTGGTTTTATTGCGCTAAGTCTCTAAAAATATGGAAAGCAGTTTTTTGGTGTAAAACTTGATATATAATGAATTCTTTAAGTATATTAACAGTACACTTTTCAAAATGTAACTTAAGGCATACATTTTACCATTGGTTTTATGTGCCTCCATTGCTATGTCCTTAGCATATTTAAATTCAGTTTTTCTTTTGTGCTGATGTCATTGCATGTTTACATTATAACTGAGAATGCCAAAAAGAAGAAGAATACTGTGTTGATATTGTCTGTGCACAATGATTTTATTCAAGTGCATTTCAGTAAGCATGATGTAAAGACTTGTAAATGATTGGACTGCAAGGTTTTTTCCATAACTGTTCGAATATTGGCCTTCAAATGCAATTTTACCCTGCCTCTCTATTATAATTACACTGCAAACTTTCCAGTGTAAATACAATTAAGATTGGATATAATATTTATGTTTTCCATTTTAGAGGAAAACCCCTCTCGAGGCAGTTCATAAAAATAAGAATAGATAAATAATAAACCAACAGCTAATAAAAGCAGCACTTAAAATATCCCTCAACCCCTGCTAAAATCAGACATTTCAAAGCAATATACTCAGATAATAAAATGGAGAAAGAAATGGTATCTATGCTTGAGTACCTGTACTTTTAAAAATGATGAAACTAGATAATGTCAGATACAAAACCGTTCCATAGGGAAGTGGGAATACAGTAGAAAGCATACTGTCCCTGGTGTGAGCCCACTTACCTCTTCTCAAAGGAGAACAGTAAGAGACATGCTTCTGTTCCTGATCTTAATGTATAGAGAGGCTGCTACAGGTGAAGACTGTATATAACTTGGTCCCAAACCATTTGTTTTCATATTGTGTGGCTTATAACTTTTTTCTTATATTTTAGACTATGCTTCATATTAAAGAGTTTCAGTATTATTTGTATGGTACTAAATATTGAATACATTAAAATGCATAAATTCACTAGATTTTTTTTTTTTGCAAAATTTAAAATGTGGTTTACTTTTCAATCTAAAAATGCATATACCTATAAATAAATTGCATTAATTATGTGTTATTAAATATAGTTGTAACTTGTAAAAAGATAAAGTTGCATGCAAAAGATTTTACCTTTCAGTGAATCCCTAAGTGAACAGAAGCTGACACAACCTCTATATGGTACAATGTTAAATACAACATTGTTCTGCAAATTTGAACATTTTGCAGATTTGATTCTATTTCAATTTTATAAAATTGTATTAATTTCTTCAGAGACTCCTGTTTTGTTTTGTTGTTAACAGTATTGCAGACATCATAGATCACTACAGAAAAGAACAGATTGTGGAAGGCTATTATCTTAAAGATCCTGTTCCAATGCAGGTGAGTCAGTACATGAAAATTTAATTTAATTGTAATTACAGGTTCCAGTATTTGCCAAGGAAAAAAAAAAAAGACAATGCCTATAAGGGATAGATAGGTCATTATTTTTTATCATTTATTCTTGAGGAGGTATATTTGGCCTTGTTATTTAGTTTTAGAGAGAGTCATAATTGATGTTAATGTTAGTAGTGAAAAAATTGCTTTTTGATCCAAGAAACTTATTCTATTTTGTGGGTCACTTAAATACTTACCATGTATAACTTTATTTTTATTTGACCATCCTTTGTTTGTTTTATTATCATCATGTTGTTTTCTTGTCATGCATCAGAATGTGACTCATAATAAAATCCTTAACAACAAATATAAAAAGCAAAACATTACTCATCACACTCTTTATTAATATATTTACTGTTATACATGGGAAAAAAATAAAGCTCAAGGAGATCGCCTGGTTTGCAGAACTATGAAATGACAACAAACCAAAATTAAGCAAACCAACCAAAATAGGCCGGGAAACACACAGTGGATAGCTGTGGATAACACAAGGTGGATACAGAACACCTAATGATAATTGGAAGGAATGGAAAGATGGTTAGGAGAAGGGTAATGGAATAAGAATTGCTGGACTTCCAAATGGGAGTATGAAAGGTAGCAGCTTGCTGCTGATCCTACTTGTAAAACTAAATAATAAAAGTAGAGTAAGTGAAATTTTAAAACTATTTGTTTTAAAATTTATAAATGTTAAGAAAAACATTTCTAAACATTAAGAAAAACATTTCTAAAACGTTAAGAAAAAAACTCTTCATCTGATTCTTACTGTTCATTCTGTTGTTAATTTGGTCTCATTCTCATTTAATCCATGGGAAAATGGATTAAAAATGCATACAGGGAGGGAAGGAGAGGAGGAGGTATAGAAATTGCTGACAGAAGTTATACCAGGAATTTAAGATACCATACTTAGTGTCTTGCAGCCTCATAAACTAATCAGTAGGCTATAGTATGCTTGATAGAATTCTGGTGTTTCAGATTGGAAAATTAACATATGTTTTTTCCTCTTAGCATCAAGGGCAAGTGCTTAACGATGTTGTAGATGGAAAAGAAATTTACAATACAATTCGGCGAAAAACTAAAGATGCATTCTATAAAAATATTGTTAAAAAAGGATACCTTCTGAAAAAAAGTAAGTATGAGTCACAGTTTTTGGGTTAAGAATGGCTGTGAATATCTGGCAATTCAGTAAGTTTTGCTTCACTTCTGGCAAGTACTTCCACTGACAATGACCAGAATCTTGTAATTGTTCATACATATTGCCTAGTAAATATGTAATGTAATCCTATGTGCTTATACTCAGTCTGTATGCTGTGTATAGATTATAACTGCATATTACTGTGTTTTTAGCTTATATTTATATATTAATATTCTTCTGTAATTGCATAACTCTTCTGCTTACAAATGTATAGAACTTGAAGCTTTACAAATCAGAGTTGTAGTATAAAAAATAGGAAAAGCGCTAGGAAGATATTAAATAATAAATTCTTATTTTTGTGTGTATACATATATACACACACACACACACACACACATATATATCAAATTTATCACCACCCATCTTATTGAAAAGCGACTCTGGGCAGTTTACAGAGGAGATTCATATCCAATCACTGGAAGATCTTCCATGTAATCAATCAAAATTTGAGATTGGCTAAATGTTTACTTTATGTAACATTCCTAAATTGTTAAAGACCGATTTAGATTTAGATTTAGATTTATTTATTTATTTTTGGTAACTTAAACAAATGAGGGTAGGATTGACAAAGATACATTTTACAAGTCAGATTGTCAGGGATTTGATGGAAGGGAAGTCCCTTTATCCTGCCTTTTGTTTACAGGTAAAGGAAAGCGGTGGAAGAACTTGTACTTTATTTTAGAGGGAAATGATGCTCAACTTATTTATTTTGAAAGTGAAAAGCGAGCCACTAAACCCAAAGGATTGATAGATCTTAGTGTATGTTCTGTCTATGGTGTACATGATAGTCTGTTTGGCAGGTAAGATATTGTATTCATTTTTGATAATCACCATTTTGAAATGTTTTAAGGATAGTTTCATTGATAATGAGGCAAATAGAAAGACACAGCTCTGACAATATCTGATTGGGAACTTAAAGTTAGAGAATACACAGCAATGTATATTCTGTGTATATTTATTAGTATAAAAAAACTAATAGTATATATACACAATAAAAGTTTAAATTTAAGCAAGAATGGTTGCCTTACATACAATATATTACGCAGGATGGCAAACAGTTTAGCTTCTAAGGGGGCCTAAATGGCTACAAATATTGCAAACTAGCAGATGTACAAAAAGGGGGAAGTTAGAAACCTCTCTTTCTCTATTTTTTGGTATTTTAATTCTTGTTACATTTACTCCATCTATTTTTTTCCTTTCATTAATTGTGTGTGTGTGTATGTGTAAACAATACTTCTTTGATGCGAGTTGCAGGGTTTTTTTTTTAAAGTTATGTTCACCTTTGAATGAAAAAGCTAAATATTTTTAATGCTTGTTACACTGATATCCTAAATTGTAATTAATATTGATAGATTATCTTATTTTGTTTTTCTTTTCTATTTTCAATATTCTAACTTCAATAAAGTATACAACTCTTGAAAACAAAAAGGCTACTTACTCTGGCTCTTGAGCGACAGAAAACATGTTTGCCTCATTATCTTTTTATTTGGTTAACAACACTTTTTGTGTTAAGCTAAGTGTTGTTAACTAAATAAAGATAAAGTTGTACATGTCATTAATTTTTAAATCTTACAAGGACCAGAAAATAAGTGTTACTGAAAGGAAAATGACCCATTTTTTATTTATGTTTGTTCTTTTTTAGTGGGAGAGGGGCCAAGTAAGCGTAAGAACATTAAAACTAACAGATGCTTTAACATGCCATTTAATGATTTATTTTGTTTAATAGTTCATAATTTGCCAACATCCTTAAATGTGCATTCAGAAGAGATTGTGCATATGAATTATCCATTAAAAATACAGGTATATTGGGAAAATAAAGAGGGTATATAATGTATTGCAACAAGAGTGTAATAATGGTAAACATATATGAGAGTGAAAAGCACTGCATGTCCCAAGAGTGGCACCAGCATTCTGTTAATAGAATTCTGTTTTTGTTTGTTTGTTTGTTTTTCCTTTAAATAGGCCAAACTGTTTTCAGATAGTAGTTCAGCACTTTAGTGAAGAGCATTACATCTTTTACTTTGCAGGAGAAACTCCAGAACAAGCACAGGTAAGTTTTCAAAAAACTTATTGAAGTAATAAGGTTAAAGATAGCAATATATGACATTTTTTAATGTATTGTGGTAAGAATCATTAGACTATATTGTAATAATACACGTGAAATAGTGATTTGTGACTTATAAATTTTTTCAATTTAGTGTGTATGTGTATGTGTACGTGTGCGTGCGCAAAAAAGGACTTTTTCCTTGTAATGAGATTGACATCATTTAGAGAAGCAGTTTATTAAAAAGGGGAAAGGGTACAGTAGTCATGACTTAAGAAATCGGTTTATGAGTGAACAACAGCAGATACTTACAGAAACAGAGCAGTCAGAAAGAAGTGTCTTCAGTTGCCTTCATACTTTCCCTCCTTGTAATTAAATGATTAATTATTAAAACTCTATTTTTCTGTATTAGAAATAAAAAAGAGAACTGTTATAACAAATTAAACTTAACTAAACACTTAGATATTTGTTAAAAGATTAAACATAAGTGCAATTTTGTCTGTAATCCTGTACCCATCTATGGACATATAAAGGATTGTACTGTATAGGTGGAAATTGTTGATCTGAGATACTTTTACTTGCAGGACTGGATGAAAGTTTTGCAAACATTTTGCAATTTACGAAAAACAAGTTCAGGAACATCTAATAAGCGCCTGCGTCAGGTAATGTACTTTTGCTGAAATTGAAATGTACTTGGTCAAAGTAATCTTTTACTTGTATAAAGTAAAGAAGGTTGTAACATTTTTTTCTCAGAATAATCAGAGAGACTTCTTTAAATGTATTTTAAGCAATTTTAAAGATTAAAATAAAGTATGAAATTAGATGGAGCTAACAATTTTAATACACACAATTACTGCGTTGATATTTAATAATGAAGTCAAAGCCAATATGAAAGTCACAAACTAACCTACTAACCAAATTCTAAGAAAAAGCAGTTATATAAGTAATTATGATGCTACTTGGCATTTTTCTTGAAGCAACATTTAAATATGATGTATATTATAATACAAACAGAAGTAGTAAACTGACAGCGATATACAGTGGTACCTCGGGTTACGAATTTAATCCGTTCCATGACTCTGGTCGCAACCCGATTTGTTCGCAACCCGAAGCAAATTTTCCCATAAGGTTCAATGTAATTACCGTTAATCCATTCTGGCGTCCGCGGACCACGCATCAAGAGCAGAAAAATGGCCGCGGACTGCGCGGCAGGGCGGAAAAATGGCTGCGGACCGCGCGGCAGGGCGGAAAAACGGCCGCGGACCACGTGGCACGGGCAGAAAATGGCCGCAGATCCGGTTCGTACCCCGAGGCGGAGTTCGCAAACCGAGGTAAATTTTTGCGGCCAGAGCTGGTCATAACCCGAAAAGTTCGTAAGCAGAGGCGTTCGTAGCCCGAGGTACCACTGTAGTTCATTTCATTATTTAACAAAACATTGCACTAATTAGATTGATCTTACTTTAAAAGACAAAACCTTCATTGTTAATTACTAAGTTATTCATGGTACATAGAGTCCGAGTCACTACCATCTTAGTGGGAATTAAGGCTTTAAACTTTTTTCTAGAGAAAAAAATAAAGCCATTTTCCTTATATATCCATTTCCACTGAAAATCTTTGTCCACTGAAATTTGCTGATTCTTTAGAAAGCAGATAGATGCTTTTAACTGTCACAGATAGTCCTCAATTAACAATGGTAATTGGGAGCGGGAACTCCATTGTTAAGTGACACGGTCATAAAGTGCGACGTGGTCACCATTTGCAATCTCCTGCTACCTTCCCCATTGACTTTGCTTGTCGGAAGCTGGCAGTGAAGATCAAAAATGGTGATCACATGAACGTGGGATGCCGTGACCATCATAATAACGAGCCGATTACCAATTGCCCAAATCATGATCACGTGACGACGGGAATGCTGCAATGGCCACTTCTACGAGGACAGTTCTAAGTCTTCTCATTCAGTGCCATCATAACTTCGAATGGTCACTGAACGAGTAGTCATTAAGTAAGGACTACCTGTATTTGTCAAAGACCTAGACTTAAAATTGAAACCGAATCAATTCAAATCTAGAAAGCAAATTCTAGTTGGAAAATTTATGTCTTGCTCTATAACCATGGCTGAGGATCAGCATATATTTGTGGTAATGTGGGATGTCGTGTCTGTGTGTTTTGTGTCTCTGATTATAGTAGGACATCATTATGTGGGATGTCATCCTATATATGTATGTATAAAGTATAATCTGAGGACTAAGTATATTTTCCTGTAAAAGGTAGTTGCTTAGCATAAATGAGACATTTTTACTGGAGAAGCTAACCCAGGAAGCATTATTATTGTAGTAATTAGACATATTTTATTGGGTTGCTTTTTTCTTCCAAAAATTCTTGACAATATAATTATAAATAATAAATGGCAAATTGTACTGATTGTCTCTTAATATGTGGTAGAACAACTAGCATTTACATGTTATGCTCTTTCTCCCAATTCTATACATGATATAATTAGTTACTATAAATTCTTTTAATCATAAAAACAGTGGGATTTTATAGTAACTCTCTTTCAGAATTGCTGTGCATTCCCTCAAAAGGATGTATCTGCACAGAGCAACCTCTTGTGAATTACAGACAGGCTTGGATAAGGATCCAAGCCTGTCTGTATGCCTTCCACATTCCATGAAAGACCTTTGGAAATTTCTTTATGCCTCAAGAAGTAGCATGGTGATCTTCCTCTTCAGCTTTCTACTGGTTCCTGTATTAGTAGCAGTGTAAGACATTTTGTAGAAAATTGTCACATTCCAAGGAGCTTGGTGGTTTTTAAATTTATTTTGCATATAGGGGCTTTCCCTCACCCCATTCCTTTCAATAACTAAATATTTACCCTTTTATTGTTGTTCTGGGTTCTATTTGTCTTTATTCATATACCTTTGGGGCAGTAATATCATTCAACAATTTTCCAGAATTTGCTCTATGCAGGCACAAACCCATAGTTGGAAAACACCAGTCATAATTTTGCATTGTATTCTTAGTTTATTAGTGTTTAAATACTATCCAGACATTTTTCTGCTTTCTTTACAAACATTGGATAGAGATAAAAGGATATGCAGTAGCATTCAAATTAAATCCATTTATGCTCAATTTATTAATGTGGCATTGCAAGATATATATTTATTTGATATATCAGTAAATGTAATTATAGTTTATGTACAGTTTTTTTATATTGTAATTTATGCAAAATAAATTTTAAAATGTTGCAATTTTTCTAGGTCAGCAGTCTTATACTGCATGTTGAAGAAGCCCATACACTTCCAGCAAAGCATTTTACTAATCCTTACTGTAATATATACCTGAACTGTGTACAGGTAGCAAAAACCCATGTACGAGAAGGTCAGAACCCTGTGTGGTCAGAGGAGTTTGTGTTTGAGTAAGTTTCATGCAAATTCTATTATATGTTTCTTTTTGCCAACAAACTGAATAGATTTTTAAAACAAATGTTTTGAAATGGAATTGGAAATAATATAGTTTTATAGCGTGTAGCTTCCTTTCATTTCTTAACTGATAATATTATAAGGAAAATGCCAACAACTTTCTGGTGTTTTAATGTTCATTGTGAAGGTGGAATACAAATATGAATCAGATTTTTCTTTTTTTTTCCCCCAGTGATCTTTCTTCTGATATCAACAGGTTTGAAATAAGTCTTAGTAACAAAACAAAGAAGAGTAAAGATCCAGATATATGTAAGTTGTTTGATTTAAAAAAAAAAAGATTATTTCAAAAATACTGCATTTATCAAAAAGGAAGATGACTCTTGCCCCAAGTTAAATAAAAAAGCTTCTACTTTCACCCTACTTAGAGCTGATTTTTCCCCCCTTCCTACAGTATCATTCTTAGCACATAATCCATTGTAAATTCTCATTAAGTTGTTGGTTCTTTACCGTTTGTATTCATTTCTCTCAGTTGCAATTTCACAATCCACTTACAAGATTCATAGACACAGTTTGAAAACAAGAGAGGGTGGTGGCCATTATATATACTCATTTCAAATGGTCTACTCTAAAAGCCTTATATATCCATCTGGTTTCCAACAGGCCCTTGGGGTGTTCTTCAACAATCCTACAGACAGGTCAGCTGAGGGCCTAGTTTTCTGCTGGTATGAGGTACAGTGGGGCAAAAAAGTATTTAGTCAGCCACCAATTGTGCAAGTTCTCCCACTTAAAAAGATGAGAGAGGCCTGTAATTTTCATCATAGGTATACCTCAACTATGAGAGACAAAATGGGGAAAAAAATCCAGAAAATCACATTGTCTGATTTTTAAAGAATTTATTTGCAAATCATGGTGGAAAATAAGTATTTGGTCAATATCAAAAGTTCATCTCAATACTTTGTTATATATCCTTTGTTGGCAATGACAGAGGTCAAATGTTTTCTGTAAGTCTTCACAAGGTTTTCACACACTGTTGCTGGTATTTTGGCCCATTCCTCCATGCAGATCTCCTCTAGAGCAGTGATGTTTTGGGGCTGTCACTGGGCAACACAGACTTTCAACTCCCTCCAAAGGTTTTCCATGGGGTTGAGATCTGGAGACTGGCTAGGCCACTCCAGGACCTTGAAATGCTTCTTACGAAGCCACTCCTTCGTTGCCCGGGCGGTGTGTTTGGGATCATTGTCATGCTGAAAGACCCAGCCACATTTCATCTTCAATGCCCTTGCTGATGGAAAGAGGTGTTCACTCAAAATCTCACAATACATGGCCCCATTCATTCTTTCCTTTACACGGATCAGTCGTCCTGGTCCCTTTGCAGAAAAACAGCCCCAAAGCATGATGTTTCCACCCCCATGCTTCACAGTAGGTATGGTGTTCTTTGGATGCAACTCAGCATTCTCTCTCCTCCAAACACGACGAGTTGAGTTTAGACCAAAACGTTCTACTTCGGTTTCATCTGACCATATGACATTCTCCCAATCCTCTTCTGGATCATCCAAATGCTCTCTAGCATACTTCAGACAGGCCCGAACATGTACTGGCTTAAGCAGGGGGACACGTCTGGCACTGCAGGATTTGAGTCCCTGACAGCGTAGTGTGTTACTGATGGTAGCCTTTGTTACTTTGGTCCCAGCTCTCTGGAGGTCATTCACTAGGTCCCCCCATGTGGTTCTGGGATTTTTGCTCACCATTCTTGCAATCATTTTGACCCCACAGGGTGAGATCTTGCGTGGAGCCCCAGATCGAGGGAGATTATCAGTGGTCTTGTATGTCTTCCATTGTCTAATTATTGCTCCCACAGTTGATTTCTTCACACCAAGCTGCTTGCCTATTGCAGATTCAGTCTTCCCAGCCTGGTGCAGGTCTACAATTTTGTTTCTGGTGTCCTTCAACAGCTCTTTGGTCTTGGCCATAGTGGAGTTTGGAGTGTGACTGTTTGAGGTTGTGGACAGGTGTCTTTTATACTGATAACAAGGTCAAACAGGTGCCATTACTACAGGTAACGAGTGGAGGACAGAGGAGCCTCTTAAAGAAGTAGTTACAGGTCTGTGAGAGCCAGACATCTTGCTTGTTTGTAGGTGACCAAATACTTATTTTCCACCATGATTTGCAAATAAATTCTTTAAAAATCAGACAATGTGATTTTCTGGATTTTTTTTCTCATTTTGTCTCTCATAGTTGAGGTATACCTATGATGAAAATTACAGGCCTCTCTCATCTTTTTAAGTGGGAGAACTTGCACAATTGGTGGCTGACTAAATACTTTTTTGCCCCACTGTAGCATCTCAGGCCCTTGACAAAGTTGTTCCCAGGCAGCTTCTGTTGGTTAGCTGATCCCAGTTGGCTTCTTAGTTCCTGAGGAGCTTTGGGAGATGAAGCAACAGAGGCAATACCGGGAATGCAGGTGGAGGACAACAAAGATTGACTTTAACTGAGCATGGGTACGTCCCCAACTTTGGGCCTATTCTGTGGTGATGAGAAAAGAGAAACAAGCATTTATGCATTTATTTATTTTCCGATTTCTATGGCTGCCCATCTCAGCAAGTGACTCTGGGTGGCGAACAGAGTTAAAATAAAATAAAAACAATTACAAACATTATAAAAGTCAAAATACACAGCGGCCAAGCAACATCAACTCAAATCAGTAGCATAACCAAGAAGTGGGTCCCTGCACTCCCTCAGGACCCCAGGCCTGCATACAGAACTAGGTTTTTAGGGCCTTACAAAATGCCAGCAGGGTCCAGGTCATCCTGATCTCCAGAGTAAAAGGTTCCACAAGCTGGGCACTACGGCAGAAAAGGCATGTCTTCTGGGCTCTGCCACTGGCATTCTTTGGCCAATGGGACCTGAAGCATTCCCATATTTCCTGACTGGATTGGATGGGTAGATATAACTGGGGAGAGATAGTCCCTAAAGTAACCCAGTCCTAAGCCATGAAGAGGTTAAAAGGTGACAACCAGCACCTTGAATTGCACCCGGAAGCACGCTGGCAACCAGTGCAGCTCATGGAATGCAGCCGCATTCTGCACCAGTTGAAACTTCTGAATACTCTTCAAGGGTAGCCCCATGTAGAGCTTATTGCAGTAGTCCAGATGAGAGGGCATGGGGGCATGAATGACAGCAGGGCGCCCCCAGTCACAAAACCCAAAGGTGTACAAAGGCTTTCCTAGCCCCAGCTGCCACCTGCTCTATGATCAGGAACTGTAAGTCCAGAAGGACTCCCAGATTATGCACCGGGTTTGTCTGAACAGTGCTAACCCATCCAAGACCAACAATGGAAGGTTCCCAGCACCAGAAGGTCCAAATACCCAAAGCCCCTCAGTCTTGCTTGGGTTGAGCTAAAGCCTGTTATACCCCATCCAGGCCCCCCTAGCCTCCAAACACTGGGACGGGACATCCACAGCATCAGTCAGGCAGTCAGGGGTGGAGATATAAAGCTGGGTATCATCACCATATTGGTGATACCTCACCCCAAACTGTCAGATGACCTCACCCAGTGGCCTCATATTGATGTTAACAGGAGGGGAGAAAGGACCGAGCCCTGCACCCCACAAAGTAGGGACTGTGGACTGGACCTCTCCCCCCATCAACACCAACTGGAACCAGCCCCAGAGGAAGGAATAGAGCCAGCACAACACTTTGCCACCCACCCCCAACTCCCGGAGCTGGTCCAGATGGATACTATGATTTCTTCTGTCTTACTGCATTGACTGGTTGTCATCTAGCAGCCCTTTTCCTTTTGGGTAAGGGCCATCCCATTGATTCAGCATCCAGCTACTGTGATCAGTAGGGATTCTTTGGGGAGCTCTACTCTGGCAGTAACTACTGAGCAGTAGGAATCACCTTGAGGACCAGGAGGAAGGGCCGCTACCAAGGCAACAACTGGATAAAAGAAATCTGATCTGGGGCAGAAATGTAATCTGAGTAAGCATCTCAGACGTGACCCTCCCTAGTTGTCATGAAGATAAAGGGGGGGGGGCGAAATCTCATTTAGACTTGCATTGGCATTCGTAACTGCTGTCCTAGTCTGGTATGCCTTGAAGGGCTGACAATAATCAAAAGAGCAGAGGAATATATGTGAATTTGAAATGACACTTAGGTTTCATTTCAAGGTTAAGAAAAACCTATTGGGGGTGTGTGGCTGATGTTCACCTTTCACATAAATATGATTGTGGTAGTAATAGCAGCAGAAGCATTTATTATTGTTGTTGTTGTTGTTGGGAAAATTATACAGTAAAGCTGTATAATTAAACTTCATTAAAAGATACATTTTTAATGAATTTTCTATTTTGTGGTTTCTTCAGACATAGTACCTTATTAATTAAGAAGGACATTTCTGGGAACATGCCAGACTCTTATTTATTGTTGTATTAAATATATACACATACATACATACATACACATTACATGTTTAAAATGATAAAATGGTATTTGCATGGTCTGAGGTTACTACAGAGCATAGTCTTTTTATGCAGCACTATTAAAGATCCAAGAACACAACAAAATATTTGATCCAATGTTCAGTGGCATTTTAGGTTTTCCAGCAGTTTGATTCCACACAATTATGTTGAATTTATTTTATCTAATGAAAGCAAATACATTCTAAGAAATAGAGAAATGAAATAATGTAACCATCTTCTTGATACTACATTTGAGAATATAAAATAATTATTTCAGTGCATTTCTAAACAAGCTAGAGAGCCCACTTGATCCTACTGCTAGCTCATTCCTTATTTTATAAGGATATAAGGTTAAATTGCCTCAACACTGGCAAAGAAAGAAGGAAAATTAAAAGATTGGTATATAGATTCTATCCCAAAATCAAAAATAGCAGTATAAACCCAATTAAAATAAAATGTATATTGACTGCAATGGACACAGTTGAATTCTTTTTTTTAAACACTACCATGAAGTTGTACTGTTCCATCCTTAACACTTTTTGAGCAAACTCTCATTTAACTGTACAGAAGGATAATACAGCAAAATTATATAATTGGTACTCTACTTTGAAGAAGATAAAGATGGGGAATAAATTTGGGAACTAACATGAGGACAGAACTTGGGGGATGGAAACCTCAATTTCATTAGTGTTACTTACCCAATTGTACTGTCTCATAAAACACTTGGTTATTCAGTTTTGTGTTGGAGAGTTTGTAAAGCAAAAGGAATATTCTTCCACGTTTGCAGTATTGCAACATACAAACACTGGTTATAAATCTTTATAGAAATAAGTTTGGTATTAATAATTTATCAATAATGATAGTTTATCAAGCAAACACAAATAGGTCCTTTAAATATTTTTAGTATGAAGAATAAAAATTTATGGAGCAAACGTAATTCTTTTTTATTAACATCAGCAAGACAACTTACAGCTCTGCACTTGGAAGTAAATGAAAAGGGAGTAACACAGCAGAGTCTGTCCCTTAGCCTTTATGGAAAAAGGATAACTCATAAGTTAAACATTGTAGTGAAACAAAATAGGTCCTATTTTATTCAAATTGATATAACTATCTTTTCAAAACAGTACAAATATAAAATATCCACCACCTAAAACATTTCAGAAACTCTTGGAAAAATGAAACAGATGTAATGATACAGATATACGTTTTGAAGCTGATGTAGGAGGAGATAAATTTCAGTATACCAGTGTGATTTCCTGGTCCATCCAGGTCCTAACTGGGCTTGACCTGCTTAACCTTCTAGCCCAAATAAGGTTGGCCAGGGACTGCACCTTCTAAAAAGTCAGATAATTATAACAGAATTGCAGAAAGCTAACTATAACCTGAACTATTTTATTTCAAGTATTTATGCGATGCCAGTTGAACCGACTCCAGAAAGGACAGGCAACAGATGAATGGTTTCAGCTCAGTTCACATGTACCTCTGAAAGGTATTGAACCAGGCTCTTTGCGTGTCCGAGCACGATATTCTATGGAGAAAATAATGCCTGAAGAAGAATACAGTGAATTTAAAGAGGTATTGAATTACTATAATTACAATGGCATTTTGAAAAACATTTTAAAGAGTTTCTTGTCAATATAAGAAAGCTAAAGTTTTTTGGTCTTTCAAAGTGTTTTTGTTTTTGTGTAGCTCTCAATTTGCACAGAAGGTACTCAGATTTGTTTAAGCTCTATACTGAAATATTTCAGAAAACAGTGACAGTTTTACAAGACTTAAAAGATAGAAGTGGTCTTGCTCTTCCAAACTCAGCTATATTATAGAACAAGCTGTCTATGATGGCTAACAGAATGGATAAGATCCCCAAACAGTAGAATGTCATTACTGGAAGGAGCCTAGCTCATGAACTTCATAAATATATATGGAAGAGGGACATGAAAGAGAACAAAAATTTAAAAGGACATATTATAAGACAAAGCTTGGAACGTTATGAGAAACATAGTAAGTTCAACCATTTCACTGCTAGCCTTTTGTTTAAATGCTTTTTATGCTGGAAATAACTAGAGTAAGAAAAATGCAAGTATATATGCAGATATGGTCCACTCAGATTCCATGAATAGATTAAAGATACAACAAGAATTACTTGTTGAAGGCTCAAACATAACCATGGTTTATGTCCCTATAAATTGTTGGAAGAATAAAAACTGACCTCAAAAATTAGGGAAGACTTCTAAGAAAAATGACAGAATTTGAAGTGCTTATATAGAATCAAGACCACCTATTTGGGTATATATATAAAGTGCCACTTAGATATGATATAGAGACAGAACAGATTAAAATTGTATGATAACCTGGATGCAAAGCTTAAAAGAAACAGTCACCAGACAACAATAGGAAGAACTATGGAACTAATCTATAAAATTTACCCCAAGCTGTAACTTAAGAGAAAACTGATATAAAACTGATGGTATACAACTCCATCAATAATTGCCAAGATAGACAAATCATATTGTAATAAATGCTGGAAATGCCATGAGACAGAAGGAACATTTTACCCTATGTGGTAGACATGTAAAAAACCTCAGAAGTAGTGTTAAGAAATATATAGCACTATTCAGAGAATTTCAGAACTCAACTCTGAAATAAAACATTTTTTTTCAACTAGGTGTAAAACTAGGTGTCACACATACTAATAAAAAATACCACAATTTACAAAGGTACATGTTCACAGCCTCAAGGATAAACTGAGCACTACGCTATGCTATGAGATATGTTACCGATGATATTAGACTGGAAATTTTAACTTCGAGAATATGCAGTAATGGCGGAATCAACAGCATATATTCATAACAGAAATTTGACCAAATTTGAACAAAAATGGCTTTCATATATATTGTGTAATACAAGGCAAGGGAAATGTAAGTATTTAGAGTATGGTTTTTAAGGGGAAAAAATTGACCAAAAACTAAAATCAGAAATACATGAAAATTGTAAACGTATAGAAATACTGTATATCAGTTGGAGTACTACAAAGGGGAAGTTAGAAACTATTTATCTACAATGTTTTAAAATGTTTCCTCCTCCTCCTCCTCCTCCTCTTCCTTCTCCTCCTCTTCCCCCCTCTTCTTTAAAAAACAAAATAGTGGAAACTATGGTACTCAGCTCAGAGTCACAAAAACACCTTTAAAATAGTTTTCCTTACTGTCAAAAATAATTTTGCCTTTATGATTAACTTTCCATCAACGATATACTGAGCACTAACTGTAGAACTTCAGTAGCTCCTTTCCACTTACTGATATTATATTTCTGCATCAACTATTGTTTGCTTTTGCTTGTTCATTTTTTTCTTTCTTTTTTTTTTAAAGAAAACAATGACATTTTGGTTTTATACTAAACTTTTAAAGCATCTACCTTTTTTTTTTCCAGTTGGTACTGCAAAAAGAGTTGCATGTGGTCTATGCCTTATCCCATGTGTGTGGACAAGATCGAACATTGCTGGCTAGCATTTTACTGAAAATTTTTCTCCATGAAAAACTGGAAGCTTTATTATTGCGAACTCTAAATGACAGAGAAATATGCATGGAAGGTACGTTGTAAATCTTTAATCTTGATTCCTGAAAGTAATTTTCTATGACATTCCTCTTCTCTATTCCCAGGATACCCAGTCCTTTCCTTTAGAATGACTTTTGCACCATTAACCTCCCTCAGATTTTAAAAAAAATGCCAAATGTAATATTTGAATCCAGTATATGAACACATATTTTTGTTTAGATGAAGCCACTACCTTATTCCGTGCCACCACACTGGCAAGTACACTTATGGAGCAGTATATGAAAGCTACAGCTACACGGTTCGTGCATCATGCTCTAAAGGACTCTATTTTAAAGATAATGGAGAGTAAACAATCTTGTGAGGTAAGAAGCTTCATTTAATATTACTACCTACATGCAGTTTCTTTGGGAACACTTCTTTTTTAATGCACATTTATTTCATGTAGAGCAGTCTTAGACACCATAAGCCTCTGATTGGGATGAAGACAGTAGCTAAGCCAAGTGTTTTTGTAGGAGGTTTTATGGCTAAAATGGCTTCAAACTGAGATTTATCCTTACAAAATTAATTCCCTTTCTGTTATATCATTTAGGCTTTTAACTGAGTTGTCAATATGATTTTGTATCATTGTCAGCTTTCTATTTCCAATATTATTCCACTGTATTATTGATAGTTTAGAGCAGCAGTTCTTAACCTTGGGTCCACAGATCCCTTGAGAATCCTTGCATAGATTTCAGGGATTCTATGAACTTGGATGGGAAAAAAAATGCAACTTTATTTTTGCTACCTCTAACTGAAATTGAGCTTTGCATTTAATGATATATGTAGGCAATAAAGTAAATATGGCCTCTAGGCTCCAAACATCATTTTTTTTATTTTTTTATTTATTTATTTATTTATTTATTTATTTGATTTATATAGCCACCCATCTCACATACATGACTCTGGGCAGCTTACAATAAAATATATAAATAAAATATATAATATAAAGTAAAAACACATTGCAGCCAAGCATCATAAAATAACCATCACCAAAACCAAGAGATGATCTCTATCACACATCTCAGGCTGTAGGACCATTCACAAAACCAAGTTTTTAGGGTCTTACAACCCACATGCTTATTATTGAATTTAAGATTTCTGTGTACTTCAGCAGTTCTAATCTTGAACAAGCTCGTATGTACTAAACACATTACACTGATTTTATTCTGAATAAGAATTAATGTTCAATTTCTGGTCCTGTATTTCAGCTGAATCCTTCAAAATTAGAAAAAAATGAAGACGTAAATACTAACTTAACACATCTATTAAGTATCCTTTCAGAGCTAGTGGAAAAAATATTCATGGCTGCAGAAATACTACCTCCGTAAGTTCATCAATATTTTTTAGAAAATCTGTTTCAGTTTGGTTGTTTCAATTTCACATTATTAGAACTCACTCTATTCATCTTTTGTTCTGATACAGTTCTTTCTAAAAGTTATTCCTTGGCCAAGTTCTTAGATTCTGTTCACTAGCATAGTGTGTTTGTGCATAAGAGTATGTATAGTAAAACCTCAGTAACATTGAAAAAAAAAATTTCCTGAGTTTCACCTACATCTTGATTATGACAAATTGAACTGAAACTGTTATTCAGTCTGAATCCACTTTTAAATCTCTACTATAAACTTGAATGAACAGTTAGAAAGCTCTTACATTTGTTTAGAAATACTATATATTTCAGTTAATGGGCTGATTCCTAAAAGTAGAATTTCTGAAGAGATAAATAAATTTATTTATTGAAATATTTATTGAGTCAGATGTGATATTTTATTTAATTGAACTTTCCTGATGTTTCATAAAACATTTTTTTCTAATACTACTATTATCTTATAGTTAGAATATGAAATATCTGGGATATCAGTCATCTATAATTTTGGAATTAGAGATGTTTTCCTTGCTATAGTAAAACTTATAATGTTTTATTATCCTAATTGTTATTATTTTGATAGGACACTGAGGTATATTTATGGTTGTTTACAAAAATCTGTTCAGAGCAAGTGGCCAGCCAACACAACCATGAGGACAAGAGTGGTTAGGTAAGATTTTTTTTTTTAATTTTTGCTATGTTTGCTTTGTTATATGCTATATCTGAGAAGTTCAGCTTCATGTCTGATTTTTCAAATATCTTTGAAAAGATACATTGCTTTAAAACATTGAAAAATCCGCTAACTTCAGCTTTCATAGTCACAAAAAAATTATTTTTATAAATAACACAATGTAAAATATTTAGATGAAACATTAAATAGGCAGGAAAAGTACTATTAAAAGCTGAGCAAAAAATACTAGTTGGATATCTAGGAAAGTAGTTCCCACATTCCAACTAGGAAATTTGCCTTTGTAAGTGTTTTAAGGGGAAAAGAGGAGATGTAGCATGAATTTCCTGTAACAAGGCTGCAGAAGAAAAGCCCTATTACTGGTGGAGGTTCATCTATCTTTTCTATAATATAATATGACTTATGGAACAGGACCTCATCAGAAAACTATGAGAGAGACTAAAACCTCAGATCTTGTCTATTTGTTTCTTATCTGTTGAAAATCTGGATGTGAATCTTAACTACTTGTTAAACAGCAAATTGCTACAGTACACATATGAAATGACTGCCTGGATGCCTATATATTATATAATTTTATTGATACTGATAAAACTTTACATTGACAAGGTGATATAGGCTATTACTTTATCTTGAAAAAAGTTTAAAAACCTTTTCTATCATTTTGCCAAGTGGTAAGGAAGGTTGGCAAAACCTTTTACAAGGTATTAGGTATTGAAAGAATAATTTTTAAATATCCTTTCAATACTTACAGCTAATTAGAAAATTAAATTTAAAATTAAACTTTCTAATTTCAGTGGCTTTGTTTTCCTTCGGCTGATCTGCCCTGCCATTCTAAATCCAAGGATGTTTAATATCATCTCAGGTGAGTGCATTAGTTGGTAATAAACTCATATTTAGCATTAGGACAACATTTAGCTCCTGATACAGTGCTGAAAATTTAAATTCTGTTGCTTGGTTAAATAGGGTTAACTGTTTTTTTTTATATAATTCTTATTAGAAATGTCAGTAATAAAATGAGAATGAAGGTATATGGATCTGGTGCATCTCACATGATTCATCGTTATACCTCAAATTACTGCTAGACTTCTCTAAGACTTTTACCTTCAGCAGTTTATTTTTTTAAGTATAGTAAGTTCATGCTGCTACTCAACAATTCAGTTTGAATTGTTTTGATATGGGTCTTAGATACTAGAAAAAGAATGAAAAATACGCAGTTGTATACATAAACAATTAGTTTGACATTTGTGGGGTTTTTTTTTCCTTTAAAGAAATTTTAGGGAAAGGGGACGCTGCCAAAATTTACCATCCTTAAGATTTCTATTGTCATATTATCAGTCTCTTAGGAAAGGAAGTACTATGGTTTGTGGATTTCCCCTTCAAAGAGCTATCAGTTAACCACTAGAATCAGGAACAACTTAGTTGGTTTAGCTTGGCTTAGAAAGGAAGTACTTTGGCTTAGGTTGGCTTGCTATACTTTACCGTAATATCAGTTGTAATTTTCAAACTGTTCATTACAGATTCTCCTTCTCCAACTGCAGCAAGAACACTGACGCTGGTCGCCAAGTCTGTGCAGAATTTGGCAAATCTCGTTGAGTTTGGAGCTAAGGTAAACATGATTTATGCATTATACTCTCAGTGAGAGAGTACAAGTACAAGTCGACAGAGTCCTCGACTTACAATGGCAATTGGGACTGGAATTTCCATCACTAAGCAATGTGGTCATAAAACGAGACATCACATAACCTCATTGCTTAGTGACCACAATCCCAGCACTCCTGGTTGACATCATTAACCAAGAACCATAGTCATTGGAGGGATTCCCAGGTAAGGAGTGTGAGATGCTACTCGGGGTGGGGGAAGCCCTGGGAGTTCCAGCCCAGGCCACGTGAGAGTTGGGGGTGGTGCAATGCAGTGCAAAGCCACAGCTGCCCCTGAAAACCTCAGCTGCCGCAGCCCAGCCCACCATCACAGCATAAATCTTGCCTCAGCTGGCCCAGCCCAGCAGTGCTTATGACTGCAGGGGCACTTCAACTCCCCCCTCCCCATTGCCTGTCTCCTCCCCATCTATGCCCTTTTGGCCGCCCTGCACAGTGGCACTTGGTGGCAGCGCTGGGGCTGGGGCTGGGGCTGAAGTAGAGGCCCGGGGCCTTTACCAGTCTCAGCCAGCTGCCACTGGCCCCAGGCCTCTATTTCAGCCCCAGCGCTGCCACTGCCACTGAGAAATGCCACCTCAAGCCCCACACTACAGCCAGCCACCACAGCACCATTGTGCAAAGCCCCAGTTGCCCCACCGCCCTGCGTTCCACAGGCTTTGCTGCACCCAGCTCACCTTCGCCCTTTTCCTCCCACAGCTGACGAGGCACGCTTGGCCTGACCTTACTCTCTGTGAGGCAGCTGCTGGGGGTGCAAGGCGTTCTTCCCAAGGCCCCTTGCGCAGTTCTCTAAGCCATTCACACAATTCCTTCTCCAAATCACACGACCCATTCCTTCTCTAAATTGCACACCTCATTCTCATGATCCTTTGGAAACCCCAGGTTTCATGAGAATGGGCACGCTATTTGGAGAATGGAAGGATCCCTGTTCTCCCGGTATTTCCGAAGACCTCATTCTCCAAATCGTGTGCCCCATTCTCGCAATCCTGAAACCTTTTGATCTTTCCCAGATCTCACAAAACTCTTCTAAAGCTTTTGTAACTTAGCCTTTTCCCATGTGAATTTTTTGATGTGATTTACATTAAATAATATAGAAAAGGGATATTAAAATATTTTAACGAGATAGTTAAGCAGCTCTGGGAGTTCATGTAGAAATCAAAATCTAGAACTATTGCATGCTTTACAGTGTATGGTGAATAAGGATAGCAACTCATCATTTAATTTTAGGAGCCTTATATGGAAGGTGTAAATCCATTTATCAAGAGTAACAAACACAGGATGATCATGTTTTTGGATGAACTTGGGGTAAGAACACTTATCTATACCACAACTCTTAAGTTTTGTAAACATATGCTCTATTATCTTTTTATTGAAGAATGGGAATTTTTATTTCTCTATGTTCCAGAAATGTACTTGAGAGTATTGTTTATACTCGAAAGTATCATCTGTCCTTTCATTTATGTGGCTTTTCTTTATGTGGCTTTGTTTTTATGTGTGTTAAAGTAATTTTAATGGACTTATTTTATCTTCAAATGATATTTTCTCTCTATTTTAAGTAGGTCCTCTCTCTTCTTATTCCTGCCTAATTTATATATTCCCATTACAATCTTTGCTCATGGGATGTATTTTTCTTGTATGGATCATCTTCTTCCAGAGCATATTAATTCAGTGTATCTGTTCCTATGCTTATTTTCACTAAAGTAGGGTAGAATCATAGTTCAGCCTATAGGTATTAAAAATAGAAGATTAAACTTCACAAGGCCCAGTATGATGTGATTTCTAAATGCAGCATTGCATATCAGTCCTTACTTGAGCTCTCTGCATCATTCAAAAACAAAGTAGCACCTTAAAGTTAAGTTACAGTTTTAACTCCTGTGATGCTTACACAATTTTAAAAAATCATTCATTATGCCATTTAAGCTTTAAGTGGCATGTAGGAAAAGAGCAACAATGACTGTAGTAATTTTCTATATGGACAAATATGGTAGTAAGTGAGAAAAGCATGATTACTTTTGTATTATTTTATGAAAGATAAGCTTTGTTATATTTTTGTTCAAGAACGTACCTGAGCTTCCAGACACTACAGAGCCCTCTAGAACTGACTTATCACGTGATCTAGCAGCCCTCCATGAGATCTGTGTGGCACATTCAGATGAACTTCGAACACTCAGTAATGAGCGAGGGGCAATGCAGGTAAGAGTTGGTACCAAACATAGGCTGGCACTGAAATATGTGAAGTATCGACTTGTCAGCCTTCAACGTAGACCAGACCAAAATCATTCAGGCAAATATTACTTTTATTATAAGGTTATGGTGACAGAATTTTGCAAGTCTGAATGTGTTTCTCCCTCCCTCCCTTTATCTTCCTGAGAGCTAGGGGAGGCTCCTATCTGAGACATTTTCTCAGGTTACAGTTCTGTCCTGGACTCAGGTTTTTTTCATCTGCCTGTTGTCTTGGTTGTGGCTTTTCCTCCTGTTCCTCAAGGTTATTCCTTTTTTCCATTACAACTTCACATATTTGAAATTTGCTTATGTAATTTTGGGAAAAAGTTTATATGACAATCTCTATGTTTTTTATAGCCTTCATTTAGAGACCTTAGTACATTACTGAATGTAAATATATCAAAACCTCAAAGCATAAAGCTGAAGTATAACAGAATAAAATTCTACTTGTGGATCTCTGAAATGAGAATTCCTGGCTTCTGAGACCCTTCTTGAGGGTCTGTAGAGCAGAAATTTTTGGAACTTAGAAAATTTGCTTTGGTTGGCCTTTTAAATACTATTATTCATTGGTCTTGCCTTTTGCTTTTCTATGTGCCAAATACCAAAGCAGTGTGATAATTAGCAAACTTGATGTTTTCATAACTATTTTTATTGAAATTGTGTTATAGCCAAATTATGCATGATACAGCTATCCTTTTTGGAATCTTCAATCAGGAATTTTTAAGATTCACATAGAATTCATATAGACTTGATATTTCTTCTAAACTATTTAAGATTCCAAAAAGGATAGCTGTATCATACATAAGTTTATCTATTGTGCAAGTTAAAGAAACATAGTTGAATGCATATGAAATGAATATATAAACTGAAGATGCAAACAGAAATACAGACGTGTAAAAACATCAGTAAAACAGTTCACTGAAAACCACATTGTAGTCAGTGGAATGAATTCCTGCTCACCTAGGGTGGAATTCTACTATCTATAAGCTTTTATGGGTGAAATTGGGAGGAAGCAAACCTCACCAAGTTTCTTTTTCCTGCCCCTCTGAAAGTCTGTTCTGGCTTTTGAGACTCTTGAGCAGCTTTGAGAGGTGACACTTATGGACTGTTGAATAGGTGGAATTAGCAAAGCATCATCAAATGCAACTCACATCTGTTAGTAGAGGGGCTCTTGTTAGTAGAGCTTTTTGTTAGTAGAGTGTCTGTCTTGATTTTATCATCTGTGTTTCAAATGCAGTTCTGTATTTCAGTTATATCTGTGATTACATATGATGTTGCAAGACGTATCATTACATTTTTATACTCATTGCATATTATCACTTGCTTTCTTTAAATATGTTAAAGCTGTGGGGCACGTTATTTTGATGTACGTAGCCAAGCTAGAAGAGTTTTAGATTGTCATTTCCTTGCTCAAAATCCAAAAGTATTCTAAGGAGATTTAAAGAATACATCACTTCTTTTAGCCTTTAGAACTTCAAGGAAGACGATGGATAATTTAGTAAATTTATTCATTTACCTTTTTTTTTTAACAGCATGTGCTAAAGAAGTTGCTGGCAATTACAGAACTGCTTCAACAAAAGCAGAATCAGTATTCAGTGTCTAACAACATTAGGTAGCAGCTTTCTGCATGAGGTAGCATGACCAATATGACAACTTTCACCAATATCACTTCCTCTTGCTCTTGCCAAAAATAGCACACGTTTCACGTTTCCAGTGATGTGTGAACTATGCAAAAAACAACAAACCTGTTGGTGACTGACTGTACCAGCAGCTTTAAGCTATCTGTGCAGGACACTTGCACTTTTGGAACCAATTTTCAGAACCTCTGAGCCTTGGTGTACAAATCACCTTCCACAAAGAAAATGCTGTGACTGTCTCTTTGAACTTTAATGTTATTTCAAACCTCCAGTTGCCAAAGTCTAGCTGTCTTTCAGAAAACATACTTATAGTCAACTGCCAATAAGTTGTTTAACAGCAAAGTATAACTGGATAGAACACCTTTTACTGTAATTCACCTGGTTACTGTAACCATATTACAATTGTTCAACCACTTTGTACTTACAGCTTCCAGAGTTTGAGAGGAAATCTTTGCTGTACAATTTTTATACCATTCTATTTTGCTTGTTCAGAGTTGTGCTGAAAGAAGATGCAGACTGGGTTTTGTCACCTTTATTTTTTTTTAATGTGCCATTTATCATTTTGAGTAATTTTTCCATCAATGACTGTATCCAGATAAATTGCAATGCTTTTTGTAAAATGTTTACAATGGTAAATTTGAATTCAGTAAATTTATTGATAATTGTATCAGGCATGCATGTATTCATTAAACAATTTTATAGCATAAAATTCAATTTTTCTGGCTAATAATTCAGAATTTAGTGATATATGTGCATGTATATGTTTGTGTGTACATTCATAAGTGTTGATTGAAAAAAATTTTTTTTCACATTTAAGGGTAATAATCCATGCTTTTCCATTAGTCAGTCTTTTATGGAAAAGTAAAAGAAGGCTGAACTAGGACTTTTCTTTTTTGGAAAGGCTATTCCTACCTACCATGGAGCTGCTAAAAACACCATTATTGAAAGGGAATAATGATGCAGACTCCTCTCCTGTCACCTGGAAGTAGGTTTGTGACCTATCACAAAGGCTAAGGATGAATAGGTGGCCGTTTTGAAGTCCTCTACATACCATGCTGCCATTGCTGGCTCCAAAAATATGCTGTGATCCATTGCATTACTGAATTTTGAAGTCTCTATTCTTCCTGCAAATGAGTTACAAATAAAGCAAAGGACACACTAAATGTACATTGAAATAGTGAACATCTACTCTGAAAATAAGTTACAGTTCCAGAGGGCTGAAGCAGGGCAGGCTTTAATGTCTGAATGTAACTATAAGTTTGAATCCATTTCAAAACAGTTCTTACAAAACGAAATTGTGAAAATCTTTGAATTTAAGTTTAAATTTTGAATGAACAAAAGTATTGATGAGGTGAGTGGCTATTTCTTTCCCATTTGTGTGCGTGTCTGTGTGTGTCTTTTCTGTCTAAACATTTAAGTCATCTTGCAACATAAACTACCTCACATCTTTAATCATAATACATAAAGGAAAAAAAATAGAAAAACAAATAGTACAAGCTCTCCATAATGGCCAGTGCTAGGACAGTAGGAGTTATGCATCAGCTAGTCTTAGGCTGATAGAAAACCTTATCTGTTTCAGAAGGCAAGTTCCCCTGCCTGCTGAAGCAGTGTGGAGAATGGCTTTTGCAGAAAACCAGACTTGCTCTCAAGCTGATAAGGATCTGGATTGCCTTGATGCTCCCCCAGCAGCAATGCCCATTTATTTTAATTAAAACAAAGCTACCGTATTTTTCCAACTATAAGACGATACTTTTTTCTAAAATCCTTACCCTAAAAACTGAAGGGCGTCTTATTCAAGGAAGTCAGTCAAGAATCGCGGTTGCAAAACTGCCAAACTTTGTTTCTGCAGAGAGTCTTCTTCCTATTGCTAGCCTCCAATCATGAGTGAAATAGCTTGTCTCCCAAACAGACTTCCTCCAATCACGAGCCTGATGTAACTGACATCAGCTGATGCTGAACAAACCAATTGGAGGAAGGCTATTTGCAGAGACAAGCTATCTGCAGTTTCACTCGTGCTTGAATGTAATCAGTTATGCAAGAGCCTGAAAATAGAGCTGCAGAGAGATGGTTTGGACCTCCTCCCACCAAGTGTATCAGGTAAATGTTAACTAATTACTAAATAAAAATGTGTTCTGCACTATCTTTAAAATATTGATTTTTTAATTTTGGGCTGGAAAAGTGGGGGTTGTCTTGTACCTGGGGGCATCTTATTGTCGGAAAAATACGGTATCTGCAAAGTGGTATCCTGAAGCAGAAGTTATCTCCCCCACATCCCTAGTGCTCTGAGCTCTGCATATATACTGGAGGCATTCTTTAAAAAAAAGATGGGGCAAGGGATACACTTCAATGCTTTCTTTGGAACTTTGCCCACTTTCCCAGAAAAACCAAACAAGCTGAGGTGATTAAAAGGTGGGATAGGGAACATTTTGTGAGTGTGGCCATAACATTATCTTAGAATCCCAAAATAGTCCCACCAGCCCTCAATGTTGGAAAACCTTGGATTGGGGTTGTTTATCCAAACTGATTTTCAACAGTCTGAAATATAAGGCAGGGTATTTCTAAATCGGGATTACTTAGAGGGAGAAGTCCCTCTCTACTTATCAAAAGTCTGAGGTCTGGTTACAAAAGGAGTATTTGGTTTGCAAGCTAATAATGGAGATCCTTTTGGGGAGATGTATCATCTGCTATGGCTAACACATCATGCTAAGCTATTCACATTGCTCTGCATTTTTCATCTATATTTGAGAGTTATGCCTCATAAAATGCACTATTATGTTAAGGCAGACTATGCAATCATAGTAGGGAAGAATCTTAGTTGCAAAAGAACATCCTTATCTGTATCAAAAGCACAGAATATTCTGTACAGCTGAGATGTATGTATTATTGTAAATGTATCTCCAATCAGTAATTGGAGTAAATGAGATAATTGCAGCAGTATTTATAATTGAAGTTGGTTTTTTTTAATTGAAACATTTCTCATGCTCCTTCATTGGGGTAAGTTGCCTAGTAGATCAAAGCTAAACAGTACATACACTAATTCTCTCTATTCGCCCAGCTATATGCTTGACATTAAGCATAACTTGCTGACTTCATTACTAGGTCAATGCAAAGCTTTAATCTGGAGATTTAATTTGATCTATTCTCCAAATCAGCTGTGCCTGCCTTGTAAAAAAGTTCAATGTTCCCATACTGTAACACATTTCCATCCATTTCCATAGCTGCTTCAAAATTATATACAATAAGCAAAATATTTCACTTGTAGCCCTTGTAACACGATAGTGTTCTCCCAGAATGGTACCTAAAAGTTCTGCTAAACATAGCTACATTTTCTGCCTCAAGCAAGGGTTGTACTAGAGTAGTTAAGTACCTTTCAAAATCTGGTATATCAGACTTTCTGAGAACAATACATTAGGTGTGTATTTTTATAAAAATGAAAGTTTAAAAAAACTAAAAGCAGTCTAAAATCATTGCATGGCATCATTCTGAGAGTATTTCATGCATTATTAATGCTTAAGAAATAATTATGGGTTATAATGCTATGAGGTATTTATAGAAGCGCTTTGAATGTAGCTATGTTCATACCTTGTTTGAACATGGTTATTAGAGTTGCTTGATTGATGGCCAATTCCCAATGAAAAAAAGCGGTGATGAGCCCTGTCCAGTGTAAAGTCACCTGGTCATAATGCCATTTAAATAAATGCAAGTATTCCAGTCATTTTGTAAAAAAAAAAAAAAAAAAAAGATTTATTATATTAGAAATATATAATTTTGTACTGAGTGAGAAGTTATACATGTTGCCTGGTTTTATTTTCAGTGAAGTATATTCATTAGAATTCAGACTTCATCTTCTATTAGGAATGCAGATGGATTAGTCCATGAAATCATCATCCGTCCATTCATCCTAAGTAAAAAAAAAAAAAAAATCAAATTAAGCATTTATTGCAAAAGAATAGTGTCCCAGCATACCCCTAAATCATATATGTAAGGATTTTTTCCTGCATGGACATTTGTCAAAACAAGAATAAGTAGCCTGTTAGAAAAAGGGAGTGAACTACTCCAGCTTTGAAAAACACTCCCCTTAATTTATCAAGGATCCAGACTAACAAATCTGATGTTTTAAATATCAAAAGCAAATTCTATGCATGTCACTATTCATGTAAAGCAAATGTGACAATCATTAGTATTTTCAAATAAGTTACAACCAGTATCACAGAACTTCAATGTTCTTCCAACATGTTTTATACAGGTGAAACTCAAAAAATTAGAATATTGTGCAAATGTTCATTTATGTCAGTATGGCAACTCAAAAGGTGAAACCAATATATGAGATAGACGCATTACATGCAAAGCGAGATATGTCAAGCCTTACTTTGGTATAATTGTGATGATTATGGCGTACAGCTTATGAAAACCCCAAATTCACAATCTCAGAAAATTAGAATATTACATGACATCAATAACACAAGGATTGGAAATAGAACAATATCGGACCTCTGCAAAGTATAAGCATGCATATGTACTCAGTACTTGGTTTGGGCCCCTTTTGCAGCAATGACTGCCGCAATGCGGCGTGGCATGGATGCTATCAGCCTGTGGCACTGCTGAGGTGTTATGGAAGACCAGGATGCTTCAATAGCGGCCTTCAGCTCCGCTGCATTGTTCAGTCTCATGTCCCTCATCTTTCTCTTGGCAATGCCCCATAGATTCTCTATGGGGTTCAGGTCAGGCGAGTTTGCTGGCCAATCAAGCACAGTAATCCCATGGTCATTGAACCAGGTTATTTTTGGCAGTGTGGGCAGGTGCCAAGTCCTGCTGGAAAATGAAGTCAGCATCCCCATAAAGCTCGTCTGCGGAAGGAAGCATGAAGTGCTCCAAAATCTCCTGGTAGACGGCTGCGTTGACCCTGGACTTAATGAAGCACAGTGGACCAACACCAGCAGATGACATGGCTCCCCAAATCAACACAGACTGTGGAAACTTCACACTGGACTTCAAGCATCGTGCATTGTGTGCCTTTCCATTCTTCCTCCAGACTCTGGGTCCTTGGTTCCCAAATGAGATGCAAAAGTTGCTCTCATCAGAAAAGAGGACTTTGGACCACTGGGCAACAGACCAGTTCTTTTTTTCTGTAGCCCAGGTAAGACGCTTCTGACGTTTGTTGTTCAGGAGCAGCTTGACAAGAGGAATACGACATTTAAAGCCCATGTCCAGGATCCGTCTGTGTGTGGTGGCTCTTGATGCACTAACTCCAGCCTCAGTCCACTCCTTGTGAAATTCCCCAACACTTTTGAATGGCCTTTTCCTGACAATCCTCTCCAGGCTGCGGTCATCCCTGCTGCTTGTGCACCTTTTTCTACCACACTTTTCCCTTCCACATAACCTCCTATTGATGTGCTTTGATACAGCACTTTGGGAACATCCAACTTCTTTTGCAATTACCTTTTGGGGCTTTCCCTCCTTATGGAGGGTGTCAATGATGGTTTTCTGCACAACTCTCAGGTCAGCAGTCTTTCCCATGCTTGTGATTCCTACTGAACCAGCCTGAGCGACCATTTAAAGGCTCAGGAACCCTTTGCAGGTGCTATGGATTCATTAGCTGATTAGAGTGGGACACTTTGAGCCTAGAATATTGAACCTTTTCACACTATTCTAATTTTCTGAGATTGTGAATTTGGGGTTTTCATAAGCTCTATGTCATAATCATCACAATTATACCAAAGTAAGGCTTGACATATCTCGCTTTGCATGTAATGTGTCTATCTCATATATTGGTTTCACCTTTTGAGTTGCCATACTGACATAAATGAACATTTGCACGATATTCTAATTTTTCTAGTTTCACCTGTGTTTAATGTCACATTCATTTCAAAACCAAAAGTACAAATATATACTTCACTAATTTTTGCACAGCAATTCAATATATAATACAGTATCAGCTTCCAATTTTGACCTTATTGTTATGCTTGAAATTTAATTTCATATTTCTTTCACAGACAGTTGGATTTAAGGTAGAACAAACATGAACTATAGGTTTTTTCTTTAAATATTCCAGGTTAGTATTATGTGCTGAATGTAAAAATCATTTGTGTAACATGCAAATTTGAACTGGCTGACAGCTGCAGTGTTAATTTTAATGTTTGTTAGTTTTAATTATATGCCATGTTTTTTGCTACTTTTAGCTTTTTGTAAATAAGGCAAAATTATTTTTAATGACTTTGTAATATTTAGTTAAATTGCTTTAAATAGTTCTGGTTTTGGTGAGGAAAAGTGAGGCATACATTTCTTAATTTAATAACATTAATATCTATAGCCTAAGTTGCTGTGCAAGGTATTGAGAAGCTGGCCCTGCCCATTTCTTTCCATTATATGTTATTTTTTATTTATTTATCACATTTGTATAGCCACCCATTTCACACAGTGACTCTGGGCAGCCTACATAATAAAACAAAATACATAAAAACTGTTAAAACCACAATTTAAATTAAAATAAAGGCAAGATAAAAAAGAAAGCATGGTGGCAAATATTATAGGCTAGTGCTCTGAGGTGTCAGGTAGAAATTTTAGTGAAGGATCCAGAGACATTTATAAATTTAGCCCTTGCTTCATTTCTTATGAGTCAATGAAACCAACAAAAATTTATCAGAAATTTGCTCTGATAAGAGGAACAAAACAGTGGCCTTATTTGATTTGTTTTAGTTAAAAAAAAAAAAACCTCAAAATTAATTGGCATGAGAAAAAGTGGCCTCTGACATGATAAAGATACCATCTAAAAACAAGTAGTGTTCTTCTTGCTTTAAAAATACAGTTTAAATGCAAATTTAATCAGGTGGTATAAAATCTACTAACCTCCTCCATTCTGGATTTTTTTGTGATGAATTCATCATCTTCATAGCCTTTCCTCTTTTTCCTATCAACAGTCCCATAGCAGGAAAATGTTAGAGGATATGTTCCACTATTAAACTTAATTTCTTCAATCTCACTTTTTGATATTAAAAAGAATACAATAATTTAACAACAGAGCAGAAGGTTTATTCAACACCAACTGATTCTAGCTCTATTCAGCCATTCTGAAAGAAGAGAGATGATGATTGAGGGACTCCAGCTCTCCCAGGGATTAAGGACCCTGGAGAATCCACAGAGATCTTCTGCAGGTAGATGGCAAAAAGAACAGTGAGTGAGAGTAGCAAAAGAAGCACACCAGCTTTGGACACTCTCCCTCTGCAGGTAGAGCACATCTAACATTATAAATCCCTTAAAACCATTAATTAAAAACATCTCTGAGGTAACTGAAAAATGCTAGCAGTTCATCAGGCATATACTTTTGTAGACGAATCTACTTCCGTAAGATACAGAAAATGTTTTCCATTGATAAACTGTGGAATTAAAGTAATGCAAAGAGGACTGGTGCTAATGAAGTTGAAAAAAATCAGATCAATAAATAAACCTTCAGATTAATGGAAATACATCTTTACAACTTATTTCTACTACTTTCATGAAGCCTTCTGTAAAAGATCATCATTAGACACCTTTGGTATCTAAGTCTTTCCTACAGGCTGCTACTTAGGGGGAAAAAAAGGGGGGGGGAAGGAGTATGATAAAGAGTGGGCATCCCCACCCACTATTTGTTTCATTTCCCCCATCATGCAGCTTCCAAAAGACTACCTTGAGAGAGTACAACCCTCAGTAGAATAAAGCCAACCCCAATCTAATCCAAAAATATTCGCTTGAAAATCAATTTTTTTCATTTATAGAAATAATGGTTCAGACTTAGTAGAGGAATGTTGCTGAAAAAAATACCTATAAATCCAAGGTATTTTTGTAACATACAAAAACATTTTCTAATGTTATTGTTAAATGGGGCAAATTAATGTTCTGAGTTTTTATATCTGCATCTTCTCTTTATCCATGTCTATCATATAATGTAAACCCACTGTGCTGCAAGAAATTGTTTGCTAACCAACACCATAATTCACAAAACCACTCTCATTATTCTATACGTTTAAACCTGTACTTGTTCATGAGTAAAATACTGACAAACACCAGGAATAGAGTCTGGGTTTTAAATTATTAAAGGATTATGCACCACATTTCCAAAAGACGATGAAGTAAAACTCTCAAATCTCAGATTCTGTTACTCCTAAAACAAGGTATGCTGGCCAGAAATCAGGTCATCAGAATATACAAGGAATTTTAAAAAAAATTAAATTGCTACTTACGTATTTGTATTAAGAGCAAGTTCTGGACTGTGACATTTTTCTAGCTTCTGTTTTAGACCAGCAACCTCTTCAGAATGTGGTAGCTCATATTTTTTTACCAGATTTTTCATGCCTAAACAAATGCAATGAACGCATATCAAAATACTATAAAAATATGAACTATTGTGTTCCTTACCAAAAACAAATCAAGAAAATTCTAAGGAAACAAACATGCTGGTTGCAAATTCTATCAAAGTGGTAGAACAGTTTGTATTCTAAATGATTTTATATTTAGCCTATTTGCTCCTACAAAACTGACCAAAAGGGAATGATTTGGGGGGAGGAATTGTAACAGAATAGCTGTATGCCAGTGTTGTCCAAACTTGGCCACTTTAAGATGAGTGGACTTCAACTCCCAGAATTCTGGGAGTTGAAGTCCACTCATCTTAAAGTGGCCAAGTTTGGACAACACTGCTGCACACAGACTTTATATGATCCAAATTAGGCTAAATCTGAATAACTTTATGTTATTGCAATCTTATCCAAATGGGCATGTTCCAGATGCCAACTAGGGAATTCTCTAATTCCAAGTCGAAGCATTTGGAGGACATTCAGATTAGGAAAGGTGAATCCAATTCTTTCCTCTATACATGTCCAGACTTTACCTCTGAATACATGCAAATAGAGGCCACCATGTGCTTAAGTAATTGGTTCTACTGTTCTTACTGTTCAGAAGTTTTAAACAAAAAACAGCTGGAATCTGCCTTCCTATAGGTTAAGTATATTATTTAATGTCCTACATTTTAGGATGATGGAGAGCAAGTCCTGACTCTCTTCTCAAGCAATAATCCAGTATCTGAAGAGTGCTATCAAATTCTTCCTCTTCAAGCAATAGTATATTTAACCAGATGCAGCTCTCAAAATCACTAAAGGAAATGCAGATAACAGTGGCTCTCTTGATATAATGTTGCTTTCAGAGTTGCTCCATACTGGGGCATAGAGGGCTATGCAGCATGTTAGAATCAAACAGAAACAAGATGCTTTACAGCAGGGGGTTCCTAACCTGGGGTGCCCACACCCCCAGGGGGTGTGACATGGAATTTCAGGGGGTGCAACAATTTTGTGCACTGAGTTAAAAGCTGCTTTTTCTCAGTTCAGTTTGTTCACCTGCATTAGAAATTAGACTTCTTCATCTTCAAATGAGATATTACTTATGTAGGAGGTATTGTGATGGAATGGAATTATGAAGGCCAGGCTCAGAGAGAAAAACATTTTCTCCTGAGGAGCGTGGAAGATACAAGAGGATGAGACTGGCACCTCCCTGAGGAATTCACAATGTTGTGGCTGACATTACTTGGGAGCTGGGGTTTCAGTCTGGGAAGATTCTTGCTAGAGGTTGTAGCTAATAAACATAGCTGGACTGAATTTACATGGTCTCTTGGTGTTCCTTGAGCTAGGCCTGACATCAATCTTCCCAGACTCAAACCCCAGCTCCCAAGTAATGCCAGCCACAACACTGTGAATTCCTCAGGGAGGTGCCAGTCTCATCCTCTTGTATCTCCCACGCTCCTCAGGAGATGTAAGAAAATATTTTTCTCCCTGAGCCTGGCCTTTATAATTCCATTCCATCACAGGTATGAACATTAATGAAACATTTCCTAGGGGTGTGGGGCACAGAAAAGGTTGGGAATCACTGCTTTAGAGCATTCAGTACATTCACAAAGTACTTGTCGGCAACTCAACAGGGCTCTGTTATTTTCCTGGACTGTGCAGCTGCCTCTAGAGCTGCACTAAGTTCCTGTGAAAAAACACATTGCTGACACACAACATATGCACCCATGCATAATTTGAAGCACCTTTTTCATCTCTGATGCATTGTACTATATTGGCGGCAAAGCTGTTAGCTGAGGAAAAATAACTTCCCCTGGCACAGGAATGGGTTAGGGTGGCCCCTGAGTCCCTGTCACCCTGTACGGTGACCTGTGAAGCCCACTCTGTCTCTTATTGCTGAAAACAAAGTACAGCTTCTCATCATCTTGAGGTGGGTAAAAGATGATCCCAGTTTAAAAAAAAAAAAAGAACCCTTGCAGAGCCCTTCCTCCGAACCTAGTCCTACTCTTGAGTGATGTGCCCCCCTCCAGGTTCAGTGTGGTCATTGGCTAGCAAAAGGTTGTCCACCTCTATTGTGGCACATGGCCAATGCCCCTTGCAAGGAAGGAAAGATAACACATTTCAAAAAATGCATTTTCCCTAACGTGTCTGCTTAGCCAAGATCTCAATAAGGTGCAATACAGAGCAGTTACTTAATACATTTTCTTTCAGATTAAAAGCAAGTCTTTTTCACAGCTAAGCAGTGCTTCAGCTTCTTTCACATAGCCTTGGCTTAAATCTACTATACAATATTCTGCTCTTTTACCAAATTTATTATTTTACTAATTGACATACATAATTCATTCTTACTAGGGTCAAAGCAGAGTGTAAACATGAAGAGTTAGTTATACTGAATCTGTTATTCACATTATGTTTTTCGTTTTCCTTGAGTTATGGATCATGCAGACTTAGCAATATAGTCCCACAGAAAATGTTAAAGACACAGGCACATTTTACACACCAAGCTTTCAAAATATAAATAAACTGAAAGAGAGCCTAGTAAGTCCTAGACTAATGAAAAACTTTAGTACAGTTATTGTCATTTTAATATCTCCTGGACTATAAAAAGCACAGTGCTTAAAGGAACTCACTCTGGAATCATGCAACATAAAACACAACATCAGACAACCAAACCTGGTAGGAGACTCTGCCATACTTAACACTTCAGAAATCTATATAGCTACAAACATTTTATATACCATGATACCTCACCACATTTCATCTTTTCTATTCTATTACCTTACATGCTAGCACTGGGAGTAGGAAAGGCAGAGACACACAAAATTGCAGGTATTTTTGTTCTAAAAACATGGGTCCTTTTGTTCAATTAGAAACATCAAAAATAAACTTTTACAACTCTTAAAATCAAGCCCTTCACCTTTTCCTTTCTGAAGCAACAAGGATATTTTAAATAAATATGTAGGTACTGTCTAATTGTCAGCATCATTACTTACATTTCATCCCATCCAGCAACTGCGAAAGGGTTGTTTTGTTCTCTTTAAGCATTAGGCTTCCTGACAAGTAACTATAAAAAAAAATTAAGAAAATTAGCAAAAATAAACAACAGCTAAAAAGAACCATTTAAATTATAGATCATAAAGAGAATGACATTTTGCTAACATTTCGTGATAGGCAATGGAAGATATTTTTAACAGTATTTAAAATACAATTCATGCTCAAGTGATACAACTTAATTTTTTAAAATATCAAAAGTAGAGAAACTTTTGTTATAACTAATTTCTTGTATTTCCACAAACTAATGTACTCAAGGAAATATATATAATCTTCCACACAATGTCACAATTGTGACATTCAGAGACAAAATAGTAAATGTATACAGTCACTTATTTTGACAGGATAAGTCAAAACATTTTTAAAAACTGTAAAAGTAATCATTCCACAGGCAGATTTCTACATACCCCAGAATTAATAAATGATTTAGTTCTGCCAATATCTCATATAGGCTGTTCAGATAATCAAATCAAATCCTGAAATTTGGGCTATACTTCTGACTGAATTGTTGCAGCAGTTATCATTATCCATAACCTCTCTTCATAGCCTATCAAAATGTATTTTTCCTACAGAGACAGAAGATGTTT